>NW_006159514.1:1094809-1154482 GCF_000334495.1 Tupaia belangeri chinensis
CTTGGGGGGGGGGTGATTTCTCACTTTCTGTCTCTGTCTCTCTATGTCTTTCTGGTGAGTACATGCACCCTATAGCAAAAATCTCTCCTGCCCTCAGAAAAAGAATGAATAAATAAAATTAAATAATTCTTTAAAAAATTATATTTGCCTAAAGTAAATATTTAAGAACCAGCTCTGGGTCAGCAGTTGGTACAAAGGTTAAGTTGGCTGGATCCCACATGACCAGTTGTGCAGTTCAAGTCCTGGTCCCTGTGGCATGAAAATCATACCAGGTGCATGTGTGTGCATGTCCAAAATTCCAAGAGGAGAAGGGCTTGCATTATGACCTTGCCCCTTGGGGGGTGCTTTATCACTTTCCATCTGTCTCTCTCCAGTGAGGGCAAAACTTAAATTAAAAAAAACAAACAAACAAACAAAAAAATAGTTCCAATAAAATTATCTAAAGCTTAAATGCATCTTAGCAAAAATAAACATCTACCCAAGATCTATGTAGAATTTTGTGAACTGCTGTGCTGACTAACCCTGAAGGCAGAAAATGTATTCCCTCAGCAAAAGCCCTGGCTTTTATTGAATAGTCAACGAATAATCAATCTGACCGAGGCCCTGAAAAGGATGATTCAGGGCCAGCAGGTGGTGTGGTGGTTAAGGATGCTGGACTCTCTCATGGCTGATCATGGTTCAAGTCCCAGACCTGGCGGCTTGTTTTCTCACTTTCTCTCTCTCTCTCTCTGTTCCTCTCTGGTCAAATTTAAATAGGCAAACAAATAAATAAATTTAAGTAAAGATAATTCTTTTAAAAAAAAATAACAACAAAAGAAAGTGAAGGATTTGAATATAGTAGCCGAGCATCTCTGAGGCTCTCTAACAAAATCTATCATCCAGGTGAGTATAAAATGGAGAGTGTACAGATCCTGATGCAATAGACTACTCTGGACAAACACAACCCAACAAACAGGACCAAAATAAGCCAGGAACTATTTGGACCTTTATGTTTCTATCCTCAGCAGTTTTCTTTTTTAAAAAATATTTATGTGTGTGTGTGTTTTAAGTTGTTTTTTTTTTTTTTCCATGAGAGAGAAAGCACTCCACCCCCAATAAAGCCTTCACACCTCAATCCACTCCCAGTCTCTAGCCAGCTCAGATCATGGGCATGCACAAGCCTGGCATTCTTAGGGAGGTCCCTGGACTCAAACCAGAGCCTCCCCCTATGTTGGATAGCCCCACAGAACATGGCGTTTTCCCACTGTGACACATCTGGCACCCCTCAGCAGTTTTTTAGCACTAACTCAGACACCTCACAGAGCTATAATTTTGGGTGATGGGGAGGTTTCTTATCGGGCTCCCCAGTCCTTCTTAGTATGTTTGTTAGTACTCACTTTCAATTTCAGGTCAATATTTTCTTCCTTCTTTCTTTCTTTCTTTCTTTCTTTCTTTCTTTCTTTCTTTCTTTCTTTCTTCTTCTTTCTTTTTCTTTTTTTTTTTTTTTTGTGTGTGTGTTACAGAGAATGTGTACTTACCAGAGAGAGACAGAGAGACAAGGAGAGAGAAAGGAGATGAGAAAGCACTCCTCATGTAGGAATGGTCGCGTCTCAGTCCTTGCTCCTCCATTTCTCCCTCCCTTGGGGATTTTGGGCATGCACACACACACACCTAGCATGTGTCTCGTCACCAGGGCCAAGACTTAAGTCACGTGATCAGACATGTGGGATCTGGCTGCGTTAACTATCAGGCCATGGAGTTGGCCCCCAGGTCAACATTTTCTAAATTGACTTATATATTGGATCTGTGATCTATGTTGAGTTACTGACCATGGACAATTACCGTTGTTATCTGCTTTGTATTATAAATAATCACCATTTTCTTTTCCTCTCACAAAAAAATTGTTACAATTAAGAGAACAATTATCATTATTATTTAATTATTATCATTATTTATTTTTTTATTTTGCTAGAGAGTTCATGCACTCAGCAGAGAGACAGAGAGAGGGAAACTGAGAGAGCACACCCCATAAAAATGGTCATGCTTCAATCTCTTCTCCTCCACCTCACCTTTAAGGACCTTGAACATGCACAACACACCCCTGGAGTGTTTTCCAAGCTTCTGGATCTGGGACTTGAACTGTGCAGTCAGCCATGTGTGATCCAACCACCTTAACCATCATGCTACTAGCTGGCCTAAGAAATAATTTTTTTTAAAGCATTGTCATTCAAAATAGAAAGAAGCTAATTCAAGGCCTAGCTGAGGTTAAAAATCAGAATTTATCGGGAACCAGCAGTTAGCGTAATGGCTATGTCGCTGGGCTCCCACGTAGTCGACCACGGTTCGCGTCCCGGACCCGGTGGCTTAAAACTCACGCCGGGCACGTGTGCGTGCGTGCCCAAGATCCCGAGAGGAGAATGGAGGAGAAGGGATTGCGGCGTGACCATCCCCCCTGGGGGGTGATTTCTCGCTTTCTGTCTCTATGTCTCTCTCTGTCTGTCTGGCGAGCGCATGCGCCCTATAGCGAAAATCTCTCAAAAAAAAATTTTTTTAAAAAAAATCAGAATTTATCAGGCTAGCAGATGGTGTGGTGGTTAAGGCCCTGGAGTACCCCATGGCAGACTATGGTTTGAGTCCTGGACCTTGTGACTTGCAAATCACACTCGGCCCATGTGCACGTGTGTCCAAAATCCCAAGAGGAGGATGGAGAAGGAAGGATTGCAGTATGGCCATCTCTCTGAGGGGTGATTTCTTGCTTCCCCTCTCTCTGCCTCTCTCTGGTGAACCCATGTGTCCTATGACAAAAACCTGGAAAAAAAAAAAAGTCAGAGTTTACCAATAATATTGAGAGACCCACTCTACTCACCCGTTCTCCCTCCTGATCACTCCACCACCCTTCACCACCCCCACTGTCTGCAAAAAGGCGGCTGTAAAAATACTTCTCAGGTTGCTGGGGTTGGTTACAGTGCCCTCATGTGTCTCTGCCTTACAATGCCATTTAAAAATCTTTCAAAGGATGTATCCTTTTCATTCACACTTTCATGTAATTAGTAATGGCATTTGAAGAGCCATAAGTGGCCCAGTCACCCCTGGGTTCATGCAGTTGAATTTTAAATTTAATGCCAGAAAATCAACAAAGATCAACAGAAAAACAAAAACCAAAAACCAAAAAACAAAAACAAAAACAAAAAACCAAAGTGCCAATGATAAAAACAGTGCTCCTTAAAAATCAGTATGAAGCCACCTTAACACCTTAAACATCAGGCTTTTCTGATTTTAAAACTAAGTTGCCTTTATCACCTCTGTTCAGATTTTAAAGAGTTGTAAGTACATTTGTGAGAAAATCCTTTTGTTTGACAGTAGCTAACTCTTCCATTCCCCAGCATAAAGTCAGAACTATTTATTTCAGAAAGGTTAATTTTGAGTCAAATTTCACTTTGTGTTTTAAAATAGGTCTTAAGAGAGAACATTTAAGCATAGCCTCAATTTAATTGGCTTAGCACCCTGGAAACTCATGTTAAAAATAAGGACACTTATAACAAAGAGAAATTGCCATGGCAGAGAAATTATTACATCCTTTGCTCCCTTTGGATTTTTAATTCATTGTTTTACAAGCCCACCCCAATTTAATTGCTTTTCTTCTCCCCCACACCCACTCCGTAATGCATGGCGTCCTGTGAGCCAAGGAAACGGCTGCCATTTGCTGAACTGACAAATAGGTCATCCGATTTAGAAACAGAAACCAGGGACAGGTTTCCAAAGATGCAATTTCAAAAACACAGTTTTTAAAAGAACATAACAGTTTCCTCCTTGCTGAGAGAGTAAGTAAATGCTAGAAACAACATTTGAATTGAAATTTCTCTGTGGACACCATTCCTATCTTTCATCCCACAGTTTTGGGAAGAGAGAGTTGAGTCCCAGGTCACTTGAACAGGCTCAGCCTTGGGGGGGGGGGAATAAAATTAACCTCAGACCCTATTCCTCACCCCCACCCCCCACTCAATTTACTAGTGGGCACATGCACTCGCTGGAGGGAGACAGAGAGAGACAGAAGGAGAAAGTGAGAAAGCATCCCCCATGAAGGATAGCCATGCCACAATCCTTTCTCCATTCCTCTTTTTGGGATTTTGGGAGCATTCGCACATGTGCCTACTGTGTCTGTCAAGTGGCCGGGTCCAAGATGCCAACTGCAGTGGGCCATGTGGGATCTAGCCACTTCAACCACTACAGCTTACTTGTAAAAAAAAAATTTTTTTTAGGTTTGTGCCATAGAGTACATATACTCACCAGAGAGACAGAAATAAAGTGTGAAAATTACCCTCCAGGGGGGATGACTACGCTGCAATTCCTTCTCCTCCATTCTCCTCTCAGGACTTTGGGCATGCACATATACATGCCAGTGTGGTTTTCAAGCTACCAGGTCTGGGCCTCAAACCATGGTCAACCAAGTGGGGATCTAGCTCCTTAACTACCACACCACCTCCTGACCTGGTCCTACCTTACTTTTTAAGTGATACATTCTGATTGACTTTCTTGCCTCCCTAGCAGCTCTTGGTTTCCAATTTTATTCCATTCTTTAAGTTACTCTCCCTTTGACATGGAGATGGACAAAGACCAAAGTAATAGATGAGTAAGATCTTGAGTCACTCAGAGTCTGGAGAAAGGTTTAATCTGTGGTCAGAGGAGCAGGGAACAGAGGTGCAGACAAAGAGCAGAAATAAGAATTCCTGAAGAGACTCTGAAAGCCTAGGAAGAAGGCAACGAAAGCCACAGTCTGAAGGACTGAAAGAACTCAGCCACAGAGCAAGCAAAGACGTGTTTCCAACCACAGCGGAAGCACCCACAATTCTGCTGAAGGCCACTGGACCTGTGAGAACTGCAGAAACTCCCTCTGACCCTGTCCCAAGAGACTTGAGTGAGTTCTGGCATGGCTTCTTTTATTTTTTTTTTAATAGTAATAAATAATTTTAATTTGCTATAGGGTACATGTACTCAAAGACAGATGAGAGAGAGAGAATTGGAAAGTGAGAAAGCAAGCCACCAGATCCAGGGCTCGAACTGCAGTCAGTCATGTAGAAGTCTAGGGCCTAAACCACCATGCCACCTGCTGGCTCCAGCTCTAGCATGCCTTCTAGCACCCCAATGCCAAGTCCCTGGGACTGCTCAGTCCCTTACCCCATCTTTTGAGTTCCTTGTCTGGAAAAGCTCAGGGCTGCCTAAAGAATTTATCATTTGTTCCAGCCAGACCTGAGATAGGCCCCATCTCCCTTTCCTAGAGCATTCCCTTAGTAAAAACTTTCAATTTTAAATGTCCTTTCTGTCTCTTTAAGAAGTATCTCCTATAACCCAGGAGTGTCTTTCTCTGAGACCTGAAAGTCATTCCTCTGAAATACAACCGCCGGGAAGGTTGGAGTCTTTTCCTCCCAGTTAGCAGACACAGAGACTGATCATCTTTACATCGACCAGTCATCTTACCTGCTTCTTAATAACTGCTTGGTTGCTCCAGCTGCTACTCACCTCCCTCCCTTCAGTCTCCTTTTAAAAATCACCTCTGTGCAAATCAAAACAGAGCTCAGCTCTTTCCTTACCACAGTAATTACAGAATGAAACCTGTTTTCATTGCTTTACCTCATGTCTAACTTTATCTTTGAAACCAACCAGGGGTGTTTTCACTGGATGTCATGTAAGTGATTTTTACCACTAGAGTCTTTTTATTATAAATTAATTTTTAAGAAATAGTTTTATTATCTAGGCAACATATTTTCATTATAAAAAAAACACACACAAGAAAATACATATGATGGGAACCAGCAGTTAGCGTAATGGCTATGTTGCTGGATTCCCACGTAGTCGACCGCGGTTCACGTACCGGACCCGGTGGCTTAAAACTCACGCCGGGCGCGTGTGCGTGCGTGCCCAAGATCCCGAGAGGAGAATGGAGGAGAAGGGATTGCGGCGTGACCATCCCCCCTGGGGGGTGATTTCTCGCTTTCTGTCTCTATGTCTCTCTCTGTCTGTCTGGCGAGTGCATGCGCCCTATAGCGAAAATCTCTCCAAAAAAAAAAGAAAATACATATGTTAGCAGAAGAGGAAGAAGGAGGAGGAGGAAGAGAGAGAAAGAAGAGAAGAAAAAGCTGCTCTTAATACTAGTACACTATCTGGGGCTGGCAGGTAATGAAGTGGTTAAGGGCACAAGACTCCCATATGGTAAACCACAGTTCAAGTCCTGGACCTGGTGGCTTGCTTTCTCACTTTCTCTATCTTTCTGTCCCTCTTTGGTCAAATTTAAAAAAAAAAGAATAAAACTAAATAGAATAATTATTAAAATAATACTGGTACACTATGAATATTGCTTTCAGCCGTTTTACCCTATGCATTTAAAAGAGAATTTGAAAAGATTCATGGAAAATGTGTATTATAAAAAACTATGCATGGATTTCAACTTTTTTGCATGAAAATAAACTCAGACTTTAATTTCAGTTTTCCACATTTTTTTCCCCAGTCTGCTAAAGGGGCACATGCACTTGCCAGAGAGGAAGAAAGAGAGAGAGAGAAAGTGAGAAATCATCTCCCGGGGGGATGGCCACACCACAACCTTTTCCCCTTCATTTTCCTTTTGGGATTTTGGGAACATGCACACATGTGCCCCTCATGCATTTTAAGCCACTGGACCCAAGACTAAAAACAAATGGTTTTATTATCCAGGTAATATATAACTGCACAGCTGGCCATGTGGGATCCATCCACCTCAACCGCCATGCCACCTGCTGGCCCTGTACAAACTTTTGAAGTCCTCCTGTGTATTTATAAAAATAAGACCATGGATGTTTACCAGAGGCAGGGGACGGAGAAATGTAGGTCAAGGGGTACACAGTTGCAGTTAACACGGGATGAATAAATCTAGAGATCCAAAGTATAGCATAAGCACCATGGTTAATAATGTATTGTAGGGCCGGTCAGCGGCATGGGGGTTAAGATGGCTGGATGGTATGTGACCAACTGTGCTGTTCAGGTATCAGACCCTGTGGCTTGAGAAAACATGCTATGTGTGTGTGTATGTGCCCAAAATCCCCAAAAGAGGGACAAATGGAGAAGGGATTGAAGTGTGAACATCCCCCATAGGGGTTCTTTCTCTCTCTCCTCTCTCTCTCTCTCTCTCTCTCTCTTTCAAGTATCCCAGATGGAATGTGTGCTTCTTAACCATGCATAGCGCATGTGTAGGGATGGAAAAGATTTATTTTTTCCTTATCTATTGCTAAGTTTAGAGCTGAGACCTATAAAACAAAGTACAGATTAACGACAGAAAATTATAGAGATTTGTTTCATATAAATTTGACATAGCACAGGAGCCATCAGATATGAAGGCCCAGAGAGACTGGGGGAAGTGTATACATGTATGCCAGATTTGATGAAGATAGACATGGCAAAGTATGACTGAATGACGGACATGCGAACTAATGGTGATATACTGGACGGAACTGTTGGTTCAGATTTTTCTCTGTGCCCTCATGTCTTCGGAGATAAGGATGTTCCTTTCTTTCAGGAACAGAGAGGGCACCTCTTAAAGGAGGGTCTTATGACCTGTTTCAGGGAAGAAGGGCAGGGATAAGGCAGAGTAAATTTTCTAGGTTTTATGTACTGCTTTAGGAGAAAAGAAGGGAAGGTGACAGCGACCAGGAGAGCAGTTTTCTCAGCTGCTAAGATGCCATATTCGGGGGCAGCATGTCCCGAATTCCATCACCTGGAATTGTTCCCCAAGTAAGGAGATCTTGAGGCTGGAGTTCATTCTGCTTCTAGCTCGCTAGACAAGTATGAGCGTGTCCTCCCTGTGCCTCAAATTCCTCAGTTAGCAAACAAAATTCGGCCCACCTCATTGGATTGGTGTGAGAATTCAGATAATGCAGAGCCTTATGTCTGAAAAGTTAGTTTTAGGTGGCATAGTGGTTAAGGTGTTGGACTCCCGCATGGCTGACATGGTGTGAGTCCCAGACCCGGCAGCTTGCGTTCTCACTTTTCTTCTCTCACTCTGTCTCTCTAGTGAGCATGTATGCCCTGTAGCAAACTGAAAAGAACAATGATAAATAAAATTAAATCAATAATTCTTTTAAAAAGGGAGTTTTACTGTCCTTATATTACTAGCCATACATAAATAATTACCACTGATGTTTCTGATGTGTATAACACTCAATAAAATATTGTCCCCTGAAATCACACTGAAACTCAGACATACATGAATGTGACATTAGTAAATGCCTTCACAGGCTTTGATCTGTTTAATGAGAAGAATAGTACAGTACTTGCCGTTACCCCACTAATGTGGAGGTGAGAGGGTTAAGGTTCTTAGGGCTTCTTGAAAGTAGGTTGCTACCTAGGCTCAAATATAGATCTCGATTATTATTACTACCATTACGGCTGATATTTCTTTTTAACACATTAACTTCCCTCTGCTGAGCAAACTGCTCAATTTTTGGAAGGACTCAAGTCGTCATTCCTCTCTTCTCAATGTGTTTCGCTGCTGTTGAGCTAAACAATTCTTTAGCTCCCAGGGTGCTTATTTAATAAATGATGCTGTGAAGTTCCCAAAGAAAGACTTTCAATTTTCCTCTTGTGTGATGGCTGTGATCAGGCTCCAACACCCTGGGGTCTGGTTCAATGAGAATGTATACTTGGAACTCATTCACTAACTTGCTTTCTGTATTTAATCTGTTAAGTTCTATAAACTGTAGAAGTACCTGATGCTTTTCTTCTCTCCCTGGTAATTTTCTCCTCTACTTTCTCCCGAACTTGAGAATAAAGGCTAATTGCTATATATTTTTTAGCTAATTTTCTCTGACTTTTGTAAGATGATTTGAAGTAAGAAGGTTAACAGTATTTTTAAATGTACACACACACACACACACACACACACACAATACATCCTGGCTAGAAATCGAGTGGAAATAATAGTTTATGGGCAGAAATTGTAGAAGCATGGTGTTATCTGAACATTTTGAGGTTAAGTCCAGCTTCTTTGTTTCACAGATGACAAAACTGAGACTCAAGATGTTACATGATGAAGCCAAGATCACACAACACAGGCTGCGCTAAAACTTGGCCCTCCTTTGAACCAAAGACAGCCTACAACTGCCTGTTTGAGGTTAAGGGCATTGGACTCCCACATGGCTGACTGTGGTTTGAGTCCTGGACCTGGGAGGCTTGCTTTCTCTCCCTCTCTCTCTCTCTCTCTCTCTCTCTCTCTCTCACACACACACACACACACACACACACTCTGTCCCTTTCTGGTCAAATTAAAAGAAATAAAGTTAAATAAAATAATTTTAAAAAATGGTACACATAGTGTACTAGGCTAGAAAAGGAGTACAGAGCATAGAGATAAAAATCACCTGTTACTGGCATGGAGCATGATTGTGGCTACTGTGTGGGAAGAGGGTGGACAGTGCGGGGAGGGAGAGATTTCCATGTAAACATAAGTTTGCATTTGTTGGAATAAATGCTCAGGAGTATCATTGCTAGAACTTATGGCAAAGGAAAGTGGAACTTTTTAAGACATTGCCAGACAGCTTTCCACAGTGGTTGAACCATTTCATAGTCTCACCAGTAATGTCAGAGAGATCCAGTTTCTCTATATCTTTGGTAACATTTAGTACTATCTGTATTTTTATTTCGGTCATTTACTAGGTGTATAGCAGTATCTCATTGTGATTTTCATTTGTGTTTCACTTATGGCTAGCAATTTGAATGTTCTTTCATGTGCTGAGTTACCATCTATAGATCTTTTTTGGTAAAGTGTCTACTCAAGTCTCTTGTCTATTTTCTGAGTGGATCATTTGTTATTTTACTGTTGAATTTAAATTTTATGAATCCCAGATATGAGTTCCTTGTAAGATATGAGGGTTGCACATGTTTTATTCCACTTGGTATGCTGTGTGTTTCTTGGAGCACAGCCACGCCCATTTATCCACACGTGATCTACATCGGCTTTCATGCTACAATGGCAGAACTGAGTAACTTCAACAGAGACCATGGGGCTTGTCAACTTTGTAGGTTTATTTTTTAATTTTTTAAATAATTTTTATTGTATTTATTTATTATTTTTTTTTAATTTGATGAGAGAGAGGGAGTGACAAAGGAAGTTACCAGGTCCAGGACTCAAACTGTGGTTAGCCATGTGAGAATACAGTGCCTTAACCACCATGCCACCTGCTAGCCCCAACCCTGTAGTATTTACTATCTGAACCTTTACAGAAAGCTTGCTGACCATATGCCCAGAACCCCAGGAGGAGAATGAAGAGGAGGGATTACAGCATGGCCATCCCCATACCTCCACTCCAGGGTGAGTTTTCATTTTCATTTTCACTTTCTCTCTCTCTCTTTTTTTAAATCAACAAATACAGGGGAGAGGAACATGACCCAAGCCAGGACAGAGTGTCCTGGGATGTTTCCGAAACAGAAATGTAACATGAGGCAGGAGTAGATCGAGAAGACTAGAGATTTTCTTCAAAGTTTTCTTCACCACAAAGGTTCTTTCTTTGGAATTTGGAATACATGAGGAAAGAAGAGAAAGAATGGGAGAGATGCTAAGATGAAGTGTATTATAACAGTAGACAGGTGCAGGTTTTGTAGATTTAAAAAAAGAATAGAGCAAACCCCACAGTACTGCAGTTAAGCTCCATGTATATAGGAAGTTGGATCCCACATGACTAACTATGGTTTGAATCTCAGTCCTGGTAGGTTGAAAAACATACTGGGTGCATGTTTATGCATGCCCCAAATCCTGAAGGCATAGAGAATTGCAGAAAAAAATATGGCGACATGACCACCGCCCTTTGAGGGGTTCTTTCTCTCTCTCTCTCTCTCTTTTTTTTTTTTTCTCTCTCTCTCTCTCTGGTGAGAGCCTGTGTTCTCTGGCAATTGGAAAAAAAAAGAGATAGATCTCAGCTGGTTAAAACTATGAGTAGGGAGCAGAGCATTTGGGAAGGTGATGGAGGCTGGAGGCAAAGAGGAGGCATTTCAGAACCACACAGATATTCTAGTGAGGTGAGAAAGGGGAGAGCCTTTGTTGGCATAGGGAGCTGGGCCATCATGGTCTGTAGCTTGCAGTCTGGCACTTGCATTTGGCAACCCAGCAGGAAAGCTCATCTCTGGAAGGTCCAGGAACCTAATGGGGCAATAACTGGGCAGAGTAGATCAAGGAAATGCAAGAGAAAAGTCAATACTCATCACTCTGGTACTCCTATAAAGTCTGTGTGACTCAGTCTAGAGCAAAGTTGTTACTTTCCCTGAGCAGTTAGCTAAGTGTGATGCTGCTGTTAACTCCGGTTGAGGGGGAATGGGAAGGAAGCCAACATTTGGCGAGCTCTTGCTATGTGCACATTACTGCATATTTTTCACAATTCAGGGAGATAGTGCTATTCACATTTTGCAGATCAAGAAAGCAAGGCATGAGCATTAAATAACTTGTCAAAATCACAAATTAGTATGAGTTAGAGCTGATGTTCAAACTTTTGTAGGAACTTTCTGGCTAGAAAATCATCACTCTATGAAACACTATGGCAACTAGAGAGTCCACACCTCTAATTTTGCTTCAGGAAACTACTATTCTATATCACAGAAGAACTTTGGCTTTTAACTTTTAAATTCCTTCTTTAGTATGGGCATTGCCATTACAGGTCATATTAGTCCAGGACCTTCAAGAAGAAGATACCAGGATAGGACTAGACGTGCAGAGAATTTATTAGGGAAAACGTCAACATGAGAGAACATGGGACAGGAGTAGGAGAAGGCTGAGAGCTGTCATACTACAACACAAGTCTGACCCTGATGAAGAAGAAAAGCAGGAGAAGATTGAATGGAAGCATCCTAGATCACAGAACCCTCTAGGGGAGGTATGGCAAAGCTGTTAGGAAGTCTTTTAGCCCGAATTGGCCATGAGAGAAATCCTACATCTCTCAATGCCAAGACCTGCTAGGTGAAAAGGGGGGGGAGGAACCCCCTTCTTCTCCCCCTTCGAGTGGGAGCAATACTGGAGTTTGGAAAGATCACATCGACACAGAGACACACAAGTAGAGAAGAGTGGGTTTCAGGTGGACCAGATGTCTCTGATGGAGAATGCCGCCATCCTGAGCCTTTCCCAGGTTTATTTTTTTTATAGGGCAATGGGGGAAGGGAAAAGCAGAAGGTAAAACCAGGTGTCTTCTATTATCAACCGCAGCTGTGGAGCATCTTGCATCCCTTGGTCTAAATAAGCCCCACCTTCTCTGGCTGAAATAGTTTTCTTTGATCTCCACCAGCTGTGCAGCATCAGCCCAAGGTAGTGAGTCTGTGCTCTGTTCGTCTTTAAAGGTCACTATTAATTAACTCAGATTTGGCAGCTCCCTACATCTCAAGAATGGGGCCTTCCTTATTATCCCTACCCTGATAATTGGCTGAGAGGAGCTATGGGCAGCAGGGTCTCAGTGCAAATGCTGTGATGGACAAAAAAAGTAAAAGACAACAGGATGGGAGAAAATATTTGCAAAGCATATACCTAGTAAGGGACTTATATCCAAAATATATAAAGAACATAATTCAATCATAAAAAGATAACCTAGTTTTAATTGAGCAAAGGATCAGAATAGGAATTTCTCTAATGAAGATGTGCATATGGCCAATAAGCAGGAAAAGGTGCTCAGCATCATTAGTCACTAGGAAAATGCAAATGAAAACCATAATGAGATATACTGCACACTCACTAGGATGGCTATAACAAAAAGATGGGCAATAACAAGTGTTGGCAATATTGTGGAGAAATTGGAGCCCTCATATACTGCTGGTGGAAATGGAAAATGGTGGAGTTGCTTTGGAAGATGGCCTTCCAGTTCTTCAAAAACTTAAACATAGAATTATCATACTGCTTATCAGTTTTACCCTTAGGTACATAGCCAAGAGAACTGAAAGTACATTCTCATGAAAACTTGTACACAGTTTTTTAAAAAATAATTATTTATTTATTTAATTCCATTTGTTAGTATTTTTCAATTTGACCAGACAGAGACAGAGAGAGAAAGAGAAAGGAAAAGCGAGAAAGCAAGCCACTAGATCCGGGACTCAAACTATGGTCAGCCAGAGGGAATCTAGCACCCCTAACCACCATGTCACCTATCAACCCCCCCCCCATTATTTTTTTAAAGAATTATTTACTTATTTAATTCTATTTGCTGTTATTAATTTTTAATTTCACCAGACAGAGACAGAGAGAGAGAAAGGGAAAGCGAGAAAGCAAGACAAATCTTTATATCAGCACTATTCATATTGGCTAAAAGTGTTCATCAACTAATGAATGGATAAAAAAATGTGGTATGTCAATATAACAAAATATTGCTTGGTCATAAATAGGAATGGATTATATATTTATACAATAAAATATCATGCAGCTTTTTTTCTTTTTTTTTTTAAGGAAGGGCCACACTGTGGCACAGTGGTAACACAGTTCTCTGTGAGGCTGACCCATATGAGAAGATTCTGGGTTCATGTCTGCAGACCTCCCTGAATATGCCAGGTAAGTACCTGCCCATGGTACTGGGCCTAGCTGACGCTGGGTCACAGCATGAAGATGCTACTAGAGGTGCTTTTCTCTCTCTCTCTCTCTTTCATTCTCCTCTCATGCTCATAGAAAAAATAAATTAGTTTTATAAAAAGGAAGGGAATTCAGACACACTACAACATGAATGAGCCTTGAAGACATCACAAGAAGTGAAATAAACCAATCACAGAAAGACAAATACTGTATGGAGACAGAAGGAGTAAAATTCATAGAAACAGAGTAGAATGGTAGTTACCAGGGCTGAGAGAAAGAGAACATGAGGAGTTGGTATTTAATGGGCATAAGCTTCTTCCACTTTACAAGATGAAAAGAGTTCTGGATATGAGTTGCACATCAATATGAACTGAACCATGCACTTAAACATGGCTAAGATGGTGAATTTTATTTTTAATTGCTAGAAGGTCTGTGCACTCCCAGAGAGAGAGAGAATCAGAGAAAGAGAGGGAGATAGCACCCCTCAACGAGGTGCGGTCACACCCATCCCTCCTCTATTTCTCCATCCTATGGGGATGCACACACAAATGCCTCATGTGTGTTTCAAGTCACTGAGGCCGAGATTCAAATCACAGTTCACTATGTGGTATCTGGCTCCCTTACCCACTAGGCTATGGGGCTGGCCCTAAATCGTGAACGTTTAGGGTATGCCAATTTTTAAAATGCAACCAGAAAAGGAATAATTTACTAATATTTCCACAATCTGGATGAATTTGAAACCAGAATAAACAAAAGTCAGACAGACGAGGTTACATGTGGTATAATTCCATTTATGTTAAATATCAAGAAGAGGCAGATCTATAAAAATCAAAACGTAGGCTAAAGGTTGCTGCACTGGAGAGATCAGGGAACGGGGAGTGATTGCTGGTGGGTACAGACTTTCCTTTTGGATGATTAAAACATTGTGGGGGGGGGCCTGGCAGGTGGCATGGTAGTTAAGGATGCTGGGCTCCCACATGGCCAACTGTGGTTTGAGTCCCAGACTTGGAGGCTTGTTTTCTCACTCTCTCTCTCTTCCTCATTCTGTCTCTCCCTGGTCAAATTAAAATAAATAAATAAAGTTAAATAAAATAATTCTTTATAAAAAGACATTGTAGGATTAGGTAAGTGGTGGCAGTTGCACAACTCTGTGTGTGTACTATAGCCACTGATTTGCACACTTCACAAGGGTGAATTTTGCAGCATGTGAATTATATCTCAATAAAGGTTTTCTTTTTATGCTGCAATCAGTTTCAGAGTGCCTCAGCCGCTGAAGTCCCCTCAATTGTGCTTCCTCTCGCTGCAGATCAGCAGGGCGCATTTTCAAAACCACCACACAGGAAGCTCTATTGCAAGTGTATTTTTGGTGTTGATCATGATAATAGTTACTAAAATGCATTCAGTGAAGACCTGAGCAGGGTAATGGGCTAAATTATTTCCCCCAGTAATTTCTTTTTCTAGGATTCAGTAAGTGCTTGGTCCCCAATTCCTCACTGAAATATACAAGTTTCAGTGCTGCTATCTCAGTGCTGCAACCATTTTGATTCTTAGTAAAGGATACATCAGCAGAAAATGTGAAATGGCCTCATATGTACTTTGTGACCCTGACCAACGTAAAAAGTAGTATGAAACAACGTAGTATTTTTCAACCGCTGACCAGAACCACATTTATGCAAAACTACCACCAGTATTGTTACTGCCATTATCCTCGCTTTGGGCATATCAAATGGAAAGAAGGAAGGATGAGATGATCCCTGGAAGACGATGAGAATGCTGGTGGCTCGAGTTCCTTTGCAATTTTTCAAAGTTCCAGATTTACTTGTTTAAGTGGAACAAAAATCAAAACCTTTTTTTTTTTTTTAGTTTTTGCTGTAGGACACGTGCACTCATCAGAAAGATGGAAATAGAAAGAGAAAGAGAAGGTAAATGAGAACTCATCCCCCTGAGGGAATGATTCTTTCTCCTCCATTCTCTTCCTGGGATTTTGGGCACATATGCACACACACACACACACACACACACACACGCCTGATATGATTTTCAAGCCACCAGGTCCTGGACTTGAACCACATTTGGCCATGTAGAACTCCAGTGCCTTAACTACCATGCCACCCGCAGACCCCTAAAACTTACTTTTTAAAAAGCTTTTAAGGGCCACTCAATAGCACAGCACTTAAACCTTGTGCATGGGGAGAGGAATCCATATGGCTGATTGCAGTTCAGCTCTCAACCTCAGTGGCTGGTGTGTGTGTGTGTGTGTGCCCAGGATCCTGATGAGAAGGAGAAATGGAAGAAAAAAAATTGTGGCGTCCATGTTCCAAGTGTGGAGGAAGTTCTTTCTCCTACCACCACTTCTTTCACTCTGGAGAGTGAGTGCACACCACTGTCTGGCATTTAAAAACAAACAAACAAAACCCCAAATATAATACATCCTCAAACTTGAGAAGTGGGAAGGACAGAAGAAGAGGAAATGGTGATAAACCCTAGACTTCCCTGAAATTATTTAAATATTTGACTTTGGAATCACGTAAATGTTTTCCATGATTAAAATAAAATTATTAAAAAAATAAACAATGAAATTAACAAACACAATTATGAATTGAGTGGGTAGCTTAACTACACATAGAACTGTTTAAAGGCATTTGAAAACATTATAGTTTGAATGGGATATATTCTTTTATTCAGAGAGAGATTTTTGCTATAGGGCACATGCGCTCGCCAGAGAGACTAAGATCGAGAGACAGAAAGTGAGAAATCACCCCCGGGGTGGATGGCCACACTGCAATCCCTTCTCCACTATTCTCCTCTTGGGATTTTGGACATGCATGCACATGCATCTGGTGTAAGTTTTTTTGTTTTTTGTTTTTGTTTTTTTGGAGAGGTTTTTGCTATAGGGCGTGTGCGCTCACCAGAAAGATAGAGAGAGACAGAGAGATAGAAAACGAGAAATCACCCCTCTGCAGGGGGGATGGCTATGCCTCAATCCCTTCTTCTTCATTCTCCTCTCGGGATCTTATGTACGCACGCACATGCGCCTGGCATGAGTTTACGCCACTGGGTCCACGACTTGAACCGCAGGTGACTACATGGGAGTTCAACTACATAGCCATTATGCCAACTGCTGGTCCTTGTAAGTTTTAAGCCACCAAGTCCAGGACATGAACCACAGTCAACTACATGGGGGTCCAGAAACGTAAACATTACACCATCTCCTGGTCTCTAAGACAAAAAGAACTGCAAACACAAAATACAGTCAAACTTATTTTTTTCCTAGTAGTTATACCAAAGGTCTTCAAAAAGTTTATGGGAAATGCATAGTATGAAAAAACTATGCATGGATTTAAAAAAATTTGCATCAAAATAAACTCATACTTAATTCAAACTTTTTGAAGTCAAATCATATTATTAGTGATAATATTGCGTAAACTATTATGTATATAATAGGATAAAGCAAATTCACTAGGAGCCAATATTTTCAACATAAAAGAGCTATAAGTATAAAATCAGAGGACTAAAAGTCATGTAATCCAAATTTTGAAATAAAATATGCATGCATGGGCTGGCCCCATGGTGTAATGGTTAAGGGGTCTGGATCCCACACAGCTGAGCAGTTAAAATCTGAGCCCTACTGGCTTTGAAAAATATGCTGGGTGTGTGTGAGTGCATGTTCAAAATCCTGACAAGGGGGCTGGCAAGTGGCATGGTGGTTAAGGGCGCTGGACTCCCACATGGCCAACCACAGTTCGAGTCCCTTACCTGGTAGTTTGCTTTCTCACTTTCCCCCTCTCTCTCTCTGTCCCTCTCTGGTCAAATTTAAATAAATAAATAAAGTTAAATAAAATAATTCTTAAAAAAAAAAAATCCTGACAGGGTGGAGAAATGGAGGACAAGATATTGAAGTGTAACCATGCCCCATGGAGGCAGAGGTGCTCTCTCTGACAAGCATGCACACCCTTTGGGAAAGAAAAGAAAGAAAGGAAAAGAAAACAAACAAGCAAACAAACATATAAATGCATGATGCATTTTTTATTTCCTGGCTTTATCTATTGTAAAAGCTTAGAAACATTGATGAATCCAATGTTAAAAATCTATGCTAGCACCTGAAGTGTGGTCTCCATGGCTAATGGGAAAATGGTTAATTAACTTGAGCAGGAAATGATTATAAGCCCCAAACATCTTGTTATCTTAGAAGGCAAGAAAGCTGTAAAAAAACCTACTGGGGGGAACCAGCAGTTAGCGTAATGGCTATGTCGCTGGATTCCCACGTAGTCGACCGCGGTTCGTGTCCCGGACCCGGTGGCTTAAAACTCACGCCAGGCGCGTGTGCGTGCGTGCCCAAGATCCCGAGAGGAGAATGGAGGAGAAGGGATTGCGGCGTGACCATCCCCCCTGGGGGGTGATTTCTCGCTTTCTGTCTCTATGTCTCTCTCTGTCTGTCTGGCGAACGCACGTGCCCTACAGTGAAAATCTCTCTCAAAAAAAAAAAAAAAAAAACCTACTGGGGAGCTGGTGGGTGGTGTGGTTAAGGGTGCTGGACTCCCATGTGGCTGATTGTGGTTTGAGTCTCAGACCTGGTGACTTTCTATCTCTCTCTCTCTCTTGTTCTCATTCTGTCCCTCTCTGGTCAAATTAAAATAAATAAATAAATAAAGTTAAATAAAATAATTCTTCCAATGAAAAACACTACTGGGTGGGGAACCAGCAGTTAGCGTAATGGCTATGTTGCTGGACTCCCACGTAGTCGACCACGGTTTGCGTCTCAGACCCGGTGGCTTAAAACTCATGCCGGGCGCGTGTGCGTGCGTGCCCAAGATCCCAAGTGGAGAATGGAGGAGAAGGGATTGCGGCGTGACCATCCCCCCGGGGGGTGATTTCTCGCTTTCTGTCTCTATGTATCTCTCTGTCTGCCTGGTGAGCGCACACGCCCTATAGTGACAACACCTCAAAAAAAAAAAAAAAAAAAAAAACACTACTGGGTGGAGCCAGCAGGTGGCATGTTGGTTAAGGTGTTGGACTCCCACATGGACACCCACGGTTCAAGTTCCAGACGTGGCAGCTTGAAAATCAGGCCAGATGCGTGAGTGTGTATGTTCAAAATCCCAGGAGAAAAACAGAGAAGGGATTGCAGCATGACCATCCACCTAGGGGAGTGATTTCTCACTTTCCATCTCACTCTCTTTTTCTGACTCTTTCCACCAAGTGCATGTACCATATGGCAAAAACTAAAAGAAAGTTAAAAAGAAAAAAAAAAAAAAACTACTGGGGTCATGACAAAAGGATTCAGAGTAGCCTGTTTGAAGTGACTCTCATGGACCAAATATAGGACAATGTAAGCGTTAACGGCAATAGATTTAAACACTTTAAAAACGGTGAGTCTATAATGATGCTTAACAAACAAAAAGGATCAATCATCTATGAAGAATATTAAGAAACTGCACATTTTCCTGAAATAAATAAATAAGTCAAATATTTATTCTACCTCTCCTGTATAAATTGCACCTCTGAACAATCAGATCATTGATAAGAGGATGTTTATCTTGAGAGATTTGAGCTAATAAATGAAGAAGGAATGATAAAAACGGGATCTGTCATTTTGCCACCTCCAGTGAATTTCGAAATGGATATAGACAATGATCTCCAACTACAGAGAAAATCAGACATTTTGCACCTGCCCCCGAGTGGAAGTTCACCATTTATGAAATATTTTCATAAACTATTAAGCCTGAATCCCACACACAAGCCACTCATATTCGTATTTCAGTTCAGTCTTTTGGAGTTAACTACACATCAAGTGTGGAATTCTCCTTTCCCTCTTCTCCTTCCTCTCTCTCTGGAGGGACACCAGTTTTGGTGGAGAGGAAGGGAGTGTATCTAGGATACTGGCACCAGGAGGGAGCTCTGGTGTGTGCAATGCTCACCCTCCCTGGCAGCACATGGTCCTGGGTGATTTTTTCTCCTACTACATCCCTGGCTGAGAACTAGAATCCCATCAGCTCTGAGACTGTCCCCCACACTTGGCCTCTTCCTCCTCCATGGCCTAAGTAGTCACTTCCTCTTTTTCCTGGGGAGTCAGAAACTCTTGGATGCTGGGATTCAGTGGATTGTGAGAAGATGCCCTAATTTAATCATAGAAAATGTAGACTCTGCCTGGGCCCACCCCCAGCCATCACAGTGGGCTCAGGAACAGCATAGGCAGCACTTTCCCGAAGACTCGTGCTCTCCCCAGCTACAACCCTGCGGCTGTGCAAGCCACTGGTGTGTGAGGAGCTCCTCAAATGCTAGCTGGCATTTAACAAGCTGCATTCTGCCATTGAAGCTCATGTAAGATGAAACTCAAGGTCCGGATGAGTTCTCCTAGAATCTCTTTCCCCAAGCGCTGCAGAAAATTCCCGTTTGTGAGACAGGTAAACTGCTCTTGGTCGTCCATGCTGTCTCCTGTCTGTGGGTGGTTGCATCGTGCTCTCTAGTACTGAGCCCTTTAAGGGAATCCATCTAGACTTGCCATTCTTCAGGGGTCTGGCTCCTGCAGTAGAAAGCTTACTTCCAAGACTATTTTTTTGTTTCTGTTCTTAGTTTTAGGAATCTCAATTGGAACTCAAGACTGAATAATGATTTCTTTGTTCTTGGCTTCATACTTGCTCTCCCTAAAGACCATGGGCATGGAAACATATCTTCCCTGCAGAATACAGAGTGTAATGGTCACAGGAAAGCTTAAGGAGAACAGCTCAATCAATATTGTAAAATGTTGTCAGCTATATATTTATAATACTTGGGTACCTTGTTGAAGTTTCTTACAACCTGGGCAACACAGCTGAGAAATGCCTTGTAGAATATTGATGCTGAGCTTCAGGATAATGTATAGTATTTTTTTTTTTTGAGAGGTTTTTGCTATAAGGCACATATGCTTGCCAGAAAGAGAGAGTCAGAGAGACAGAAAGTGAGAAATCACTGCCCAGGGAGGATGGCCATGCCACAATCCCTTCTCCTCCATTCTCCTCTCAGGATCTTGGGCCCGCACGCACATGCGCCTGTCATGAGTTCAAGCCTCCGGGTCCGGGACACGAACCGCAGTCGACTACATGGAAGTCCAGCAACATAGCCATTACGCTACTGCTGGTCCCTATAGTATGTATTTTTTGAGTTACAGTGTGAGAGATGCAAGACTTCACTCCATCCGTAGGAAACATGATTCAACCCATAGCACAATCCATCCCTCAAATAGCTTCATTAACTTGATTTTTCTGTATGGCCAGTTCTTTCCATTTTACATGTAAGATGAAACGAAATCCATGGATAACTTACTGGCCTCGTTTTTACCAGTTATCTCCAGCATCTATCCAATAATATTCTTTAATTCATATTACTATGGTTTCAATGTTTGTATTACCTACAAAATTCATATTTGAAATTTAATCACCAATGTGATAGTATAAAGAAGTGAGAAATTTAGGGAGTTATTATGTCATTAGGGTACAGTCCTCAAAAATGGGATTAGCAAGCTGGCCCTGTGGTCTAGTGGTTAAGGAAGCCACTAGAGCCGACATGACTGACTGTTGGGTTTGAGTCCCTGCACCAGAGTCTTGAAAACATACCAGGCATGTGTACATACATGCCCAGAATCCAGAAATGGAGGAGAAGGAATTGAAGCATGACCACTCCCTTGGGGAGGGGATGTTTTTCCCCCTCCCTCTCTCTGTTTTTCTGTCTCTCTCTGTTGAGCGCACATGCCCTCTGGGAGGGAAAAATGGGATTAATGATCTTAAAAAAAGATTAAGTAAACTATTTGTACCTTTTATTCTTTCATCTCTTCCACTATGTGAGAACACCTAGCCAGAGCCATCTGTGAGATACAAGACCTCACCAGATACCCAACTTGTTGACACCTAATTATGGACTCCCCAGCCTCCAGAACTGTGAAAAATAGGTTTCTGTTTATAAATATCCAGTCTCAGGTATTTTGTTTTAGCAACATAAACAGACTAAGACAAGCATGGACAATTATATTTAGGAAAATAATTAAAACACTGGATGGAATGTTTCCATCTTTCCCGATCTCTGATGAAGATACTAATGAAAAGAGAAATGGAGGAAGGACATGATGAAATGGTAGGGATTTTAAAACTATCTCTGCCTGGCTTATAACTATGTGAAATAAAGGCAGGCAGATTCAGAAGGGAACGGGAGCCTGGAAAATGGAAAGCAGCTGACTTTTTAGTAAGATGGGATTTTGATTTTTTTTAACTCTTAAAATTTTAGTTCATATTATTGTGTTAACAAGTAGAGGAAACATTCAAGTACACACAAGAATTGGGATTTATAGCAGGAAGATGGTTTTTAAAGATGAAGAAGAAACAGGAGTGAGAACAGAAGCAGAAGGCCTCCATAATCTTCAAATCTTGGTAAACGCTAAGTAACCAAGTCTCCTTTGCCGGGAAGAAATGACCCCCAAAAATATATGATATTTAGAAATCACATTAAAATAAAGTTTTAAAATTTCTCACACTTAGCCTTCAGGTCATTCATTTTGTTGAATGGCTGTGCAGAAAGGACACATTTTCCCTCAAACAGAACCCGTTAGATGTCTAAGTTGAGGTCAGATTCCTTTTAGCAGAAGACATTTTTTGTCTGCTGAATGCTGAAAACCTTGAGCCCCTCCCACTGGTCCTCTCCCCAGATTATTTGCTTACTCTGGGAAATGGAAGAATGGCGCAGTTTGTGAACCAGGAGGTTATTTGCCTGCATATCATGTTGGGCTTTTTTTTTTTTCAGTGAGAAAAATCACAAGAATATATAAAAGTTTTTGATGAATAGAACCCTTTATTTTTAGGAAAAAATGGATGGAACAGTTTGGGGCTTTGGGCCGCCTGTTGCTCTCGCGTGAACACCTCCCACTGCCTTGACTTTATCCTGCCTCGTGCTTAGTGCCGGGATTTACATGGCCACCGTGGGGAACAACTGGATTTAGCATAAGTAAGAATAACTGCTTTTCCCCTGGGGAGAGACAAAAAGGATAAGTACAGAAGGCACAGAGACAATATTATCGGGAGTTATATTCCTGTTCAGCTCTTTTATTCACTTTGAATCTCAGATTCGGCTGCAAATAATAAAAGCAAGAAGCTAGTAGGCTTGGAGCCAAGGTTTGGGATTAGTGAAGAAACTATTTTATTTTGGGTCAAAAATATATTTATTAGTGATGATTCTATACACTATAAACATGGCCATTTGGATTTAAAATGTATGTTTTGTTGGTTTTGCAGATGGGTGTGAACAGGAAAGCACAAATGAATAACAGTTTGAATTAGGTAGGGAAACGTGAGCTTCTGCCCAAATTTCTCCCTGGGAACACAGACGCTGTTGGCGCACACCTGTAACTGGCTTGCTGCGGGTTCCCAGTCTGCTCTGAGATCTCCAGGTTTGGATGCAGTTATTTATTTATTTATTTATTGGAGAGATTTTTTTTGCTATAGGGCGCGTGCGCTCGTCAGACAGAGAGAGACAGAGAGACAGAAAGCGAGAAATCACCCGCCCAGGGGAGATGGCCACACCGCAATCCCTTCTCCTCCATTCTCCTCTTGGGATC
Organism: Tupaia belangeri chinensis; assembly: GCF_000334495.1. Classification (NCBI taxonomy): domain Eukaryota; kingdom Metazoa; phylum Chordata; class Mammalia; order Scandentia; family Tupaiidae; genus Tupaia; species Tupaia belangeri. The sequence continues at coordinate 1,117,924 of NW_006159514.1, forward strand.
TTGGGCACGCACGCACACGTGCCCGGCATGAGTTTAAGCCACCGGGTCTGGGACTTGAACCACGGTAGACTACATAGCCATTACTCTAACTGCTGGTCCCTAGATGCAGTTATTAATATAACTCCCTTAGCAACCTTCACCGAGGTCAGCGGGTGGCAAGGAGGTTAAGGCAGCTGGATCTTACCTGGCCAATAGCGCAGCTAGAGCCTGGACCGGTTAGCTTGGAAATCACACAGATCGCATGTGCATGTGTGCCCAAAATCTGAGAGGAGAGCAATTGCAGGGTGGCCAGTCCCCCCACCAGGAGTGATTTCTCACTTTCCCTCTCTCTTTCTAGCTCTCTCTGCCTCTCTTTGACAAGCCCATGCACCTATAGCAAACGAAATTGTTTTTTAAAAACAGGAAAATAAAAAAGGAACCTCTACCGCCTTTTTCTACCTTAGTTCTAACTATGAGATAACATGCTTTAACACCCTAAACCTAAATGTCAGTGTTTTCCTTGTCACACTGATTTCAAATATCCCTTTTTCCCTTTTTTTTTTTTTTTTTTGTAAAATACAGTGAATTGGTTGCAAGACCTCGTTTTGAACTCAGGCAGACCTGGGGTGGAATCTCAGCTTCCCTGTCTGCTACCTATCTTTGAAATCCTTGAGAAGTTACTCAATTTTTCTTCACTTTAATTTCCTCATTGATACAATGTGGAAAAATAATAGTCTTCATCTCATGAGGTTTTGTGAAGATCGGTAAAAGAATACATAAAGAGCGTCTTACATTGCACCTAGAAGTGGGAATTCTCAACAAATTTGGTTAGTTTGCTCATTATTACAGGGCAAAGTGGCATTCAAAGGAAAATGTATAGCCTCAATAATGTTAGAAATAAGAAAGCCTTAAAAAGCGAAATAAGCCTTCAACTTAGAAAGTTAGGAAAAGACAGAGAAAAATTTCTATTAGGCATATGATGCCTTCCATTTCTTTTTTTTTTTTTTTTTTTTTGAGAGGTTTTTGCTATAGGGCATGTGTGCTCACTAGACAGAGAGAGACAGAGAGACAGAAAGCAAGAAATCACCCCCCCCACCCCCCAGAGAGGATGGCCATGCCACAATCCCTTCTCCTCCATTCCCCTCTCGGGATCTTGGGCACGCACGCACACGCACCCAGCGTGAGTTTTAAGCCACCAGGTCTGGGACTCGAACTGCGGTCAACTACACAGGAGCTCAGCGACATAGCCATTACATTACATCGCTGTCCCCCATTTCTAATTATATAAAAGAGTAAGTGTCCAAGGAAAGTCTTCCAACATGAAACTAATATTTTGAATTTTAAAATGTATTTTAATATTCTTTAAAATATTTGGCTGAAATGTTGAGAAAAGGGGGAAGATTTTTACAATAGGGAATAAGAAAGTAAAAATCCAGGGACCAGCAGATGGCGTAATGATTACATCGCTGGACTCCCTCATGGCCAATCGTAGTTCAAATCCCGAACATCGTGGCTTGAAACTCACACCGGGCGGGGAACCAGCAGTTAGCATAATGGCTATGTCACTGGACTCCAACGTAGTCGACCGCGGTTCGCATCCCAGACCGGTGGCTTAAAACTCACGCCGGGCACGTGTGCGTGCGTGCCCAAGATCCCGAGAGGGGAATGGAGGAGAAGGGATTGCGGCGTAACCATCCTCCCTGGGGGGTGATTTCTCGCTTTCTGTCTCTATGTCTCTCTGTCTGTCTGGCGAGTGCACGCGCCCTATAGCGAAAACCTCTCAAGAAAATAAAAAAGAATGGAAAAAAGAAACTCACACCAGGCGCATGTGTATGTGTGCCCAAGATCCTGGGAGGAGAATGGAGAAGAAGGGATTGTGGTGTGGCCATCCCCCATCACCAAAAGTGATTTCTCACTTTCCCTCTCACTGTTTCAGTCTTTCTGTGTCTCCAGGGGGCACACATACCCTAAGGCAAAAATCTCTTACCAAAAAAAAGAAAGAGCAAAAGAAAGAGAGAGAATAAAACTAACAAAAAAGTGCACCCTAATATGTGGTTAATAGTTAGGAATGAGGGGCTGGCAGGTGGCATGGTGATTAAGATGCAGGACTTCCGCATGGTCGACCATGGTTCAAGTCCCAGACCTGGCAGCTTGCCTTCTCACTCTCCCTCTTTCTCTCTGGTCAAGTTGAATAATAATAATAAATGAATAAAATAATTTTTAAAAAATAAGAACGAAATATCAGAATAAGTGTAAAGAAAGTGGAAGGGGGGCTGGCAGGTGGCATGGTGGTTAAGGATGCTGGACTTCCACATGGCCAACCGCAGTTCGAGTACAGGACCTGGCAACTTGCTTCCTCACTTTCTCTCCTCCTCTGACTCTGATCAAATTAAAATAAATAAATTTAAATAAAATAACTTTAAAAGAAAGAAAGTAGAAATAATAAGGGGAAAAAACTGTTTCTTTTTGTCTGTCAAGTGTTTTCTTCCCTTGCATCTCACACCCACCCTTCACCACCCATAATAAGGGGAAAAAATTAATGAAATGTAATGACATTTGACAAAGAAAGAGAGAAAATACAAATAAACAATATTAGCAAGAAAACAGAAAATAACCTAGATGCCGAAGGAGTCAAAAGATAGAGAATATTTTGGACAACTTTGCCAATAAATTTGAAAATACATGAATGCACAAATTTCTAGAAGAGTATTTCTCCAACTTTAGGGTGTATCAAAATTACCTTGAAGGCTTCTTTCTTTTCTTTTCTTTTTTACACTTGCCAGAGAATGTATGCACTAGCTGGGCAAAGGCAGAGAGAGTCAGGAAAAGTGAGAAAGCATTCCCCAAGGGGTATGGTCACACCACAGTCCCTTCCCCTCCATGTCTCCCTCCTTTTGGGATTTTGAGTGTGCTTATATCTATATATATATATATATATATATATATATACACACATATATATGCTCATACACACACACACACACTCACACATATATACATAATGGGGTGCTTTTCAAGGTGTGGGGCCTGAGACTCAAACTGCATGGATGGCCCTACGGGATCCAATTGCTTTAACCACTAGGCAACAGTCTGGCCTTGGATGGTCTTTTTTTTTTTTTTTTTTAATAATTACCATTATCACAAATTTTTTCTGACACTTGCCATTATCAGACTTAATTTTTGCTAACCTGCTAGGTATAAAATGGCAACTCATTGTATTTCCCTAGGTAGTAATGAGGTTGAGCATATTTTCAAATACCACTTGATTTGTTCTATGAAAACAGTTTGTGTTGTTTGTCCAGTTTTCTATTAGGTTTTTTTCTTTAATTGCCAGAGGGTGTGTGTGTGTGTGTGTGTGTGTGTTAGAGAGAGAGAGAGAGAGAGAGAGAGAGAGAGAGAGAAAGCACCCCTAGTGGGTCACACAGCTATTCTCTTCCTCCATTTCTCCATCTTGACAGGACTCATCCCCCACACAAGACCTGGTAGGTTTTCACATGACATCTTTTGAGGAACAGTAGTTTTTCAATTTTAATGTAGTTGGATTTATGCTTTGAGTTTTTATGTTAAGACTCCCTCTTACCTCAAGGTTAGAAGGGTAGTATTGTGTATACCATAACAGAGATCATCTGTACTTCTCTCCTATTTCAATGTCTCACATTTATTTTTCTTTTTTTAATTTTCAAGATTTTTTCCTTGTATTTAAAGGAAGGCTTCAGTATCAATTTTCCCAAGGAGAAAATTATACTATCCTGAGAAAATTAAATTCTTGATTAATCAATAACTTTAAAAATTTGACATAAAAACCTGCAAACACAAGATTTTACTGGTACTTTTTTTTAAAAATTTTAAAATATTTTATATTACATTTAATCACATATATCTTTACTGTGTATAACATTTCTTTTTCCAGAATGATTATCATGCATATCAGTCAAGACAAAGACATTAATATCCACATCATCACCATCAAATAGCTTTTCATTTTTTTCAGATTATTATTATTATTTATTCTCATTTTTTTTAAACTTTCGAATCACTATACATCATTTGGCTTATAAAGAGAATTTACCCAACATGGAATACTTCTCAGACCAGTCCAGTTGAGAATACTCTACGTGTTATCATCAACAGATAATAAACCATTTCTGTGTCCCACAAATGTCATACCTCTCTATTTGTTCTCGTGCTTTCCTTCTCTACACTCTCCCTTCTCTCCATCCCCTGTTCCACAGTGTCTTCAGCATCCTTAACTATTTTCTCTGCTTTTGTGCCCTCAATATTTTGATCTCTACCATAAAGTGCAGATAGTCGGTATATATTAAGTGGATACATACAGTATCTTTCTTTCATAGCTTGGCTTGCTTCTGTCAGCAATAAATCTTCCATATTCGACTATTTACATCAAATGCCAGAGTCTTATAATGTCTCACACTTCCTATTATTTATGAGCTAGTCCTTTTCTCCCCCCACCCCGGCATCTCCAAACTACATTGCCAACTTTGTCATGGATGAGGTTTCTGTGTATCCACCCATTCATGGGTCTTGTTCTGGACTCTGTTTTGGTCCATTGGTCTAGCTCTGAACTTACAACAGTATTAATTACTAACGACTTTGTAACAAATCTTAGTTACTGGTAGTAGTGCATTGCTTCTACTTTCTTCTTCATCACTACTTTGGCTCTTCTTGGCCCTTTACTTTTTTAAAAAATTATTTTTATTTAACTTTATTTATTTCAATTTGACTAGAGAGGGACAGAGAGAGAGAGGGAAAGTGAGAAAGCAAGCCACCGGGTCCAGGACTCGAACCTCGGTTGGTCATGTGGGAGTCCAGCACCCTTAACTACCATGCCACCTGCCAGCCCCAGTTCTTTACTTTCTCATGTAAATTTTAGGATCAGCTTGTCAAGTTCCATGAAGAGAATGTCATTAAGTCTATAGGTTACTCCAGGAAATAGCATTTGCCTCTTCTTTACTGTCTTTTACTAGCATCTTTCTTTCGGTTGTGTTTTCTAAGTATTTGTTGCTAAAATACAATTTGCAGTTGTATTTGTATATTGATCTTGTTTATGACAGACTTGCTAAACTCTTATTAAGTCCACTGGCTTTTTCATAGATTCTTTGGAATTTTCAAGATAAATACCCACATATATGACCGTTTCTTTCTAGTCGCATGCCTATTTTTTGGAGAGGTTTTTACTATAGGGTGAGTGCACTCGCCAGAAAGAAAGAGAGGGACAGAGAGACAGAAAGTGAGAAATCACCCCCCGCCCCCCGGGGGATGGCCACGCCACAATTTCTTCTCCTCCATTCTCCTCTCAGGATCTTGGGCACGCACGCACACAGGCCCGGCCTGAGTTTAAGCCACCGGGTCCAGGATTCAAACCACAGTCGACTACATGGGAGTCCAGTGACATCATTATGCCATCTGCTGGTCCCTCAAGTCTCATACCTTTTATTCCTTATTTTATGAACATCCCAAGTCACCCAGTACAATGTTGTAGAAGTGGTGAGAGCAGTCATTCTAGTTTGGTTTCTATTTTTTTTTTCTAAGTTGATTTATTTCTTCTAAGAGCAAGAGGCAGAGAAATAGCATCCCAACCGGGTCTTGACTCCATCTACTCTCAGCCAGCCCCCAGTCATGGGTACACATGTGCCCGGCATGTTCAGGGGGGTCTCCAGACAAGAACCTGAAGCCCTCTTATGTGGGTTGGCTTCACAGAGTGCCATATTTTCCCACTGCACCATCATCTGGCCTTTGGTGCTAATTTTAATAAAAATGCTTTTAAGGTCTCACTAGTGAGTGTGATATTTGTCATTGGTTTTTTGTAATTTACCTTTATCAGAAGAGAAAGTTCCTTTTCAGCCCTAATTTATGAAAATTTTTTAAAATGATAGATAATTGTGGGATTTAACCAACTGTTATTTTTACATCTATTGATATAAGCATTTTTTTCATTAATCTGATAATGTGGTAAATTGCTCTAATGGACTTTCTAATGCTGAATTAACCTTTATTACAGGAATAAACCTCTCTCGGCTATAATGGATTAATCTTTGTATACATTGCTGGTTTGGTTTGCTAATATTTTGTTTAGGGTTTTAAAATAAATTACATTGGCTTGAAAGCTTCTTCTCCCAGTCCTTGTGTGGTGTGAGTATTGCCCCAGCCTCAAAGAGCGAGTTGGACGCTAGTCTCTCTTTTTCTAAACCCTGCAAGAGTGCTTGTATGACTGCAATTATCTCTTGCACGCTTGGCTGGGCTTGCCTTTAGAACTAGCTAGGCCTTGTGTTTTCTTTGTGGGAAGAGTTGTAACTACTGAGTACATTTCTTCAGTGGTAATGTTCACGGATGGGAGAGTGTTGAGCTGCGTTGTGAAGTCCTTGGTTCTTTGGGTCCAGAAAACTAAAATTAAAGCTCTGTCCCTAGGCGCAAAATGAAACCGCAACCACGAATACGGTCGGTAGAAAAGAAGATTTAATAGGAAAGAAAGGAAAGTACACCCAAAAGGCTCTTGGGCAGGGAGATTGCTAGGTGGCAACCGCGTTCGATACTGGTTAAGTGTTACTTTTATTACTAGAGGTGATCATGAATATTTATTGGTGGGAGGTCTGTCATACTACCTATGTCCTTCGTTTGAGTTTGAATTCGTGTGTTTTCTCCTGCAGTTGTGCACTTTTCTCACAGGTAAGGAATGAGGAATTTGATTACCTTATTGCTCTGCCCAGTGTGAGCCAGGTCGTTTAATTAGACTGCCTAATTAATTTATCGTCCTAGTGGGAATTAGGGCGTTGACCAAACCGCTTACTTGGGGATTAGGGTGTTGACCAAAATGCTTGCTTGGGTCTTTTTAAGAGAAAAATCTGCGAATCATCCCTGTATGCTTCCCTCAGGCCCCAAGGAAGGAAGATGGCAAATTGCCTCGCCCTCCTGGCGCCCTGGGCTAGGTGAGCCTTTCGCTTTTCTCTTAGGGCTGCCCGCTCACGGCTAACTAACTGCCTACCACAGTAACAGCAGAGTTTCCTAACTGATCCCGCCACGTGGAGCAAAGCCATGAGATTCAGAAACGTTAAACCCTCTGCCCCAAAGAGGTCACGGCCAATGAGTGAGACATGGACATGGGGCTGCAGGAGCCCTGGTCATAAACATTTTCATTTCATTACCCTCCTGTGCTTTTGCTGTATTTTACCAAAGCTTTATGATTTTCCATAAAATTCTTGTACATGTTTTGTTACATTTTTCCACCATGCTTTACACTTTTGTTGCCATTGTAATTGGCACTTTTCATTGTATTTTCTAAATATTTGTTGCTAAAGTTCAGTTTTTTTTTTTTTTTTTTGGAGAGGTTTTCGCTGTAGGGCGTGTGCCCTCGCCAGACTGATAGAGAGAGACATAGAGACAGAAAGCGAGAAATCACCCCCCGGGGGGATGGTCACGCCGCGATCCCTTCTCCATTCTCTCCTCAGGATCTTGGGCACGCACGCACACGTGCCCGGCGTGAGTTTTAAGCCACGGGGTCCGGGACGTGAACCGCGGTCGACTACGTAGGAGTCCAGCGACATAGCCATTACGCTAACTGCTGGTTCCCTAAAGTTCAGATTTTTCAGGGCCACCAGATGATGAAATGGTTACATTGCTGGACTCCCACATAATCGACCATGGTTTGAGTCCGGACATGGCACATGTGCATGTGTGCCCAAGATCCCAAGAAGAAAATGGAGGAGATAGCAATGCTATGTGGCCATCCTCCCTGGGTGGTGATTTTTCATTTTCTGTCTCCCTGTCTTTCTCTATCTCTCCAGAGAGTGCATACACCCTATAGCAAAAATCCTCTTTTAAAACAAGTATAGTTTTTTTTTTTTTGAGAGTTTTTTTGGCTATAGGGCACATACACTCACCAGAAAGACAGAGAGAGACAGAAAGCGAGAAATCATCCTCCAGGGGGATGGCCATGCCGCAATCCCTTCTCCTCCATTCTCCTCTTGGGATCTTAGGCACACATGCACACGCACCCGGCGTGAGTTTAAGTCACTGGGTCCGGGACTCGAACAGTGGTTGACTGCTTGGGAGTCCAGTGACATAGCCATTACATTAACTGCTGGTCCCTGGACTATTTTTTTAACTTATATCCTCTCTAGAGGATCCCAGAAACATATTTTCTTTCTTTTTGGTCTCTTGTGTTCCAAACCTTATTGAGTAAATGCAATGAAAGTCTTAAAAAAAAAAAAAAAAAGAGAGAGAGACTCTAGAGAGACCCCTTGCTCCTCCCATGATATGAGGACATGGCAAGAAGGTGTCATCTACAAACCAGAAAGTGAGCCCTCAGCAGACCCACATCTGCTGACACCTTGATCTTGGACTTCCAGCCTCCAGAACTGTGAGAAATAAATTTCTGTTGTTTATAAGCCAGTCTATGGTATTTTGTTTTAGCGGAGGAAAATGCCAAGACGGATAACTTTGCAAGCAATTTTAGGAGGATAAGGATCCCCTTATATTTGTGCATGGATCTTCTTCCCTTGCCTCGAAAAGTTTAAAGAACCAGGTTAAGAATCTTGCTGTAGAATACCCCTCCTCATTCTCTAGAGGGTTTTAAGTTGTATTAGTGGGACTCCTTCAGGATTTAGAATTAATTCACCTTTGCTCCTAGTCTAATTGTAACCTTATATCCCAGTTCTGATCAATGGGATTTGGTCCTACTCCTACAATCTGCAGCCCAGCTCTGGCCGTCAGGTTCAGCCCTCACTTTCCTGTTCTCCAACCTGTGTCTTGGAAGGCTACTCACGGGGTTTCCCTGAGATAGGGGCCCTGCCTGTTCACGTTAGTCCTTCTAAGATGGCTAGCTCAGTGTTGGCACCATTTACATTTTGTGCTAGATGAATTTTAAATTGTGTGTGTGTGTGTGTGTGTGTGTGAGTGTATGTGTTCTTGTCTGTGAGTAGGGTTTATCCTGTGCATTGTAGGATATTTAGCAGCATTCCTGGACCCTACACATTAAATATCAATAGCATCCCCCAATTTTGACAATTCCAAATGTCTCCAGACACATCCCCTGGGAAGACAAAGATTGCCTTCACTTGAGAATCACTTCTGTGGGGTCTGAAGTCCTGTCTTTAAGTTTCTGTAGGATGCCCAGGATCTGCTATCTGCTGACAGACATTCTTAATGCCAACTGGAAGACTAGTTCTCCCAGTTTAGCTTATCCCAGAGTTCCCATTGCCATGTTCTGCTCTCCTGTGAAGATGCCACTATGATTCTGGCAGCTTCTTTCTGATGCCAACAGGTTGCCTGGACTGCCTATTGTTCTGCTACAAGGTACCATTTTCTCTGGCTTGAAAGGGCAACCCTCCCCCCCCCCCCCCCCGCCCCCACACCCGCTTCTCCTGCGCCATAACCAGCTTTCCTGCAGGGATGGGGTGGGGCTGGTTTCAGTCTTTGGATCTGTCCTGTTGAGATCCAGTTAGTTCTTTGAAGAGTGTCTGTGTCAGGAGAGATGGCAGTGAGACTGTGTTTGTTTTCCTTGGGGGAGGTAATCTTCCCAGTGGTTTTAGGCGAGAGCCTGTCCTTTTCCTATATAAGTAGAGACAGAGTTTTCTGAAGGGGATAAATTGCCCCATTCTTCTGTGCAACAAGTCAGTCAGGAATGAGCAGCAGCACTACACAATTGCAGCCTTAATAGAAGCCAGCAGCACAAAGGTGGTGAGCTTAATAACAGAGCCGTAGCAAGTGAGAGAGCTTGATTGATTGACTGAAAGCTTAGAGCAGAGAACAGAGGAAAGTAAGAACATTGTGTAATGCTTTTCACAGAGAACATATCTAAGAACGACAGGAGGCAGGGAGAGAGAGAAAGTACAGAACAAATTGGACCTCACAGTATCCTAAAGCTGGCCTAGTTAATTATAGTGGGGTAGGGGTTGCTGGGAGGGCCTGGAGGCTGAAAGAGACTCTGGGGAACTGACACAGATATTGACATTGAGAGGAAATCTACTCAAGCAGATAGGAAATGGTATCTAATGGTTTTTAATAAGTTAGACTCTTTCTCTCCCTTGTGAAAGCATGGAGGCTTCCTTTTGCAAAGTAGCCACAAACTCAGGTTTCTCCTTTGTTTATCTATCACCTGTTGGGGTCTGCCCTCACTTTTATGAATAAGATGGTACATCCCCACCCCATATTCTTGCTAGTACAAAGGAAAGCAGGCTTCTTTCTCTTAAAGGAATAGTCCAGTTTCGCATACATTTGGCTCACAGCTATTGGCTAAAATATGGTTTTATGGCCACGCCATATTGCTATCCCTAGCTACAGAGGAGGTTATGGGAGGCCATTGTTCATATAAAAATCAGGGATCGTCTCCAAGAAATCTATCACCCCTAGCCTGAGTGCTTCTTGTTCTCAGTCTCCCTTGTCCTCCATATCCAATATCCCAAAATCTGAAAGAACCTGTCTTGTCAGACCTATCCCTGGAAGACAGAAGATAGAAAGGAAGAGTGAGCAAAGATGGAATCTTCTTTAACAAAAAGGGTTGCTGAACAGTTAAATGTTAATCTTAGAAAAAGGGAACTTCAAATAATCTTGCCCTCAGGAAAGCAAAGTGACCTGATCTTTTCACCTCAGATACTACTTTTCTGAGATGGAAGAAATTATAAACCTAGTTGGGGGCTAGCAGGTGGTGTGGTGGTTAAGGTGCTGGAGACTCCCACATGACCAACCACAGTTTGAGTCCCGGACCTGGTGGCTTGCTTTCTCACTTTCTCTCTCTCTCTCTCTTTCTCTCCTCTCTCTCCCCCCCCCTCTCTCTCTATTTCTGTCTGGTCAAATTAAAATAAATGAACGGCAGAGATGGCTACTGAACTTGAGCTGTGAGACGCTCTCTGTGTCTTTTAATAAAAAAATTTTTTTTTAAACATCAAGTATTTTCTGGGCTCTCAAGCCTCTCATTTATTGTGCTACTTTGTGCCTTTCTCCATTCTACTTAGGAAAGGCACAAACCCAGGCCCATCCTGAGATGGCTACTGAACTTGAGCTGTGAAATGCGTGCTGCAGTTTTCATTATTTTTGCTTTTTAAGATTAAAATATGAAGTTTTTCTATTATCCTTTTTCTTCTTTTATTTTTCTTCATCTTTCCTCTTCTCTAATTCTTCTCCTTTTTTCTTTATCTTTATTCCTTGGCTGTTCAGCCTCAACACACTGAGTGTCTAGACAAGTCCAAGTGAATAGGATCCAAAAATCTGAATACAATTAGGGTCAGAATATTCCTCAATTCCCACTGAATCTGATGCACAAAGAGTGAAAAACGGAATGATAGCGAGATTGCAGAATACCTCCTGCTGCACGCCTCTGAATGCTCAGATTGAACTTCAAGAATTAGGAAGAAACATACAATCCATCAGATGACTGGAGATCACTGCAGGGTCACAAGAAATATGGGAAAGCAAGAAAATAGCTCTCCTCAAAAGGAAAAAAATAACTCCTCTTCATCCTCAAATAGTACAATGAAACATAAGGAAATGTCAGACAAAGAATTTAGAATATTCATAGTGACAAAGCTCACAGAGATGGAAGAAAAATGAGATAATGAACTGCACAAGAGGCAGGAGAAAGGACCTGACAAATTCCAGGAGGTGAGAAAATCCTTGCAAGATCGAAAGAGGAAATACACACCATAAAAAAGAATCAAATGGAACTGTTAGAGATGGAGGCTATAATACAGAAAGTCAAAACTTCTTTTGATAGTATTAAAGGCAGACTAGATCATACAGAAAATTTAATCTCAGATGTAGAAAACAGAATCGCTGGCCTAGAAAAATCCACCACAAAGACTGAGAAAATTGCCCCCCAAAATGAGAATAATATACGAGAAATATTAGATACCATCAAACGTCCAAACATTCGGATAATTGCTATCCCAGAAAACAAAGAGATTCATAAGGGCATTGATAATCTATTCCATGAAATCTCACAAGAACACTTTCCAAACCTAGAGAGGCATTCAAAGATCTAGTCCCAAGAAATGCAAAGGACCCCAAACAGAATCAACCCAAGATCTTTTCCAAGACACATTATAGCCAGATTTACCAAAGCCACAAAGACAAAGTACAAGAGTTAAATGTCAAGTTACCTACAAGGGATATCCCATCAGGCTAACAGCAGACCTCTCATTGGAAACAATGCGAGCAAGGTAAAAATGGGGAAATATATTCAAAGTGTTAAGGGAAAAGAAATTTCAACCAAGAATATTGTACCTGGCAAGATTATCCTTCATATATGAAGAAAAGACAAGAACATTCTCAGATAAACAAAACCTGAATGAATTTACCAACACCAGACTAGCTCTCCAGGAAGTTGTTAAGAGAGTGCTATACCAGGAAAATTAAATACAGACACAAAGAAATAAGAGTTTAAAAACTAAGAAAATGGCCAACTTAATTGTAGGGACAAGTCTGGAGTTGAATATTATATCCCAGAATTTAATCAGGAAGATTGGACCACAACAGAAGATTGATTAAGTACATGAGACTGAACTGGTGAAATAGAATCTTATAACTTTTGACTAAAACATTGCTGATTTTCTTCTAGGCTTTGTTATCTGTTTTTAAGGATTTTTGTCTTGTCTTGAGCTGCCAATAGGTTTATATACCTACTATTTGAACAAAATCCTAACCTGTTTCCTGGCTATAAGTTTTAAGCAAAGCTCTCTTGGCATTTCTTTGATTTTGATTTATTAAAGCTAAAACTGATTTTCTTGAAATTAAAAAATATATTTAAAAATACCTATTTAATGACCTTAGTAAGCTATATAGCCTCAGCTAGGTGCTACTTTATAGTATATTCACTCTACTGAGAGTTTCATGCCTAAAGTCAGACATGTATTCACAGACATGTACATACCAGCTGAACTTTCTATTGACAGTTGTTAGATTATTTAAGAAATTTTGTGAATCAATAAAGTGTGTGTGTGTGGGGGGGGAAAGGAATGGAAAACAACTGTAGAGACCTGAGATAGTGCAGGACGAGGGTGAGAAATGGCAAAGGGTGAGAAATAGGGGGAAAATATAAATACACACACACGCACATATGTATATATACTTATATATATGAGAAACTGGAAATGGAAAATTATCGATGATAACATGCATGATTAAGCCACTATGCAGTGTATTCTGGATGGGAAATCACATTTTGTATGTTGTGATGAGGCTCAGGGAATGAATGTAAATTAATTAATTCATTCATTAAAAATTTAAAAAATTTAAAAAGTAAGATGAATGAATTTAAAAGTTAAATAAATAATTTTTTAAAAAATCTGGTAGGAAGTATGTGTTTGGCCACAGTGGAAAAGATGCTACATGCTACTCAGAGACTCTGGATTGCACAGCATGTAGTTTTTTGGCTGAACCTAGTTCTCAACAGTTTCATCTTTAATATCAACGGGCCTGTGGGGGAGGGATCAATGGTTACTGGACATCATAGGATTTTAAAAGCAGTGAAGATAGAAATAGAAATTAGGAAAACAAATATTAATATTAAGGGCATTTTAACACAATCTGTATCATTTAAGATGACATATCTTCTTTATTTTTTATTGCCGAGGGTGCGTGGACTCACCAGAGGGAGAGTGAGAAAGCATCCTCAATGGGGTATGGTCACACTGCAATCCTTTCTCCTGCATTTCTTCACCCTATCAGGATGTGGGGCATGCACATACACCTGCCCAGTGTGCTTTTCAAGCCGCTGGGGCTGGAATGCAAACTGTCATCAGTCATGTAGAATCTGGTTCCCTGTGCATAGTGCTACAGGGTCAGCCCCGTTATATACATTTTTAACAATAGTTTTGGGCTTACAAGGCAATTGAAGGATAAAGCAGAAAGCTTCCATATATATCTCGTATTTTTAAATGAAGGCTTGTTTAATTCTGAACTTACCTACAGGAAATTAGGAACAAGAACTGGTTAGTGGTAGACACCTTTAAAATGTACCATCTTCTCTGTTCTGTCACCCTTGGAACATGAGATTTGAAGCAAATCACTTAACATCTTTGAACCTCAGTTTTCTCACTTATAAAACAAAGCGAAAACGAGTGTTTCGGAGAGTTGCCATGGTGACAACATACAAAAGCTCTGTAAACACTGTGAAGTCTGACACTGATCAAGTCTTAGCTCTAGCAGTCATTTGGCAGTACCCTCCAGGATTTTAACAGACCCAGTGCAGCATGTGAGTTGACAAGCAGGGGTTAATTCATTAACTTGTCCTTGTGTAGGCTGCCGACTCATTAATGAAGCATTGCTACACTGATGTTGAGGGGAAAAAAGTAGAAATCATTAAACAATTGAATTTCCACTTGTAAAACAAGTAATTTTAGGGCCGGCAGGTGGCATGGTGGTTAGGGCGCTAGACTCCCACATGGCCCACTGTAGTTTGGGTCCTGGGCTTGGGGGCTTGCTTTCTCACTTGTCTATCTCTCTGTGTCTGGTGAGCACATGTGTCCTACTGGAAATTAAAAAAAAAAAAAAAAAAAGGAAGAAGAGGAAAAAATAAAATTAAATAATTCTTAAAACAAAGAAACAAAACAAAACAAAAAAACCCCAAGTAATTTCAACATAAAATAATTTATAAATTTAGCTGATTTAATCATTTTCCCTAAGTAAAACATACTTGGTATGGCTGACAAAGGATATGAAAAAGAACTAGTTCTTAAAGAGTGTCTGGGGCTTACTGTGCCAACTTCTGAGGACGTGTGACGTGTGGGAACGTGGGCGCAGTTGGTGTTTGGTAGCGAGGAAAGGATTTTATGAACTGGAGAGCAGTGAAGATTGTTCTGCTTTGCTGAGGTACTCCAGGTAGTTCCAAAAGATGATTAACAACGGTTATCTCTGGATAATGGGATTTAGGGTAATTTGATTTTCCACTTTTCAACCTGTCCAGCTTTTCATCAATGAACATGCATTGTTCTTTTTTTTTTTTTTTTTTCATTTGCTGAAGTGTGTATGTTCTCTCCAGAGAGACACAGAGAAAGAGAAAGCGAGAAAGCACTCCCCATGGAGAATGGTCACACTGTAATCCCTTCTGCTCTACTTCACCCACCTTTTGGGATTTTTGAGCATGCACACACACACATTCAACATGTTTTTCAAGCCACCAGTCCCAGGATTCGAACCATGCCATCAGTCATGTGGGATCCAGCTGCCTTGACCACCAGGCCACCAGCTGACCAGCATTATTCTCTTGTAATAAATGTTATTTAAACACCAAGTGTTGTCAGGATTCAAAGGAGATGGTGTGTTACATGACCTTGTTAAAAGAAAAACCTGAGAACTATGTATTTAGTTTATCTGACAAAAAAAAAAAAGCACATTACCCAGAAAACCTTACTAGTTTCTAAACAGTTTATTATATTTATACTCAAGATAAGCCACCCATGAAAGTTGAAAGATTTCTGCCACGAATGGATGAGAAAGGTATTTCTGCGTTGCTCACTTTTGGGATCTGTGACTTATCCGTCTCAGCTCTAAAACTTTGGATTTTCTCTTGTGTAGTTACTAATGTTGAAAGAAAAACTGCCTATGGTCACCTAAAAATTAGAGGGCACACTAAAAATAAAGCCCCAAAGTGTTTCTTTCAAAAGCAAGGTCTAAATGAACTGGCTTGAATAAAGGCGTTATTGAAAGTAGGCAATTCGATTCAACCTTACCTTTTCATTTATGGAATCTTTGTGTTTATGCGATTGGGAAACTCAGAGGAGACGCCCTGTTCTGGTGTAAGAGGGCTAGACCCTGGGTCCTCGCTACCAGGTGTGTCACTGGCCAGGGCACCAACATCATCTGGGAGCTCTTTCACTGCGGTGCAGAACCTCGGGCCCACCCGGATGTGCTGAGTCTGAATCTGCTCTTGACAGGCTCTGCAGGTGATTCGTGTGTACTTTAGACTTTTTTTTTTTTTTGGAGAGGTTTTTGCTATAGGGCGTGTGTGCTCACCAGAAAGACAGAGAGAGACAGAGAGATAGAAAGTGAGAAATCACCCACCAGGGGAGATGGCCACACCACACTCTCCACTCTCTTCTCGGAATCTTGGGCACGCGCGTGCACGCACCCGGCGTGAGTTTAAGCCACCGGGTCTGGGACTCGAACCGCAGTTGGCTACATGGGAGTCCAGAGACATAGCCATTATGCCAACTGCTGGTCCCCGTACTTTAAACTTTGAAAACACCTGATCTGGTGAACATTTGGCTGATATTGAACCACCCCCACTGACGGTATTGGCTAGGACCCCTGGCTGTTCTGAAGGTGCTGCTGAAATGTGCGGGCAGTTTGTTGGTGAGTGCTTTCAGGAATCTCAGCTCCCTGTTTGCCGATTCACGTAAAAGCCTGCCCAAACTGATCAGGAGCAAATATAAAGGGGACGGGGGTGATTATTCAAAGAAATGATCAGGACTGTGTGGGGAGGGGGAAAAAAACTACAACGGTATAAAGGGGAAGTAAAATATATATTTTTTACAGTAAAATTTAAAACAATTGAATGTTAAATAGTAAGAGATTAAAGAAATTATGGTGTGTCTAATAGTTACAAGTAGCTATATTAAAAGCCATGTCACAGGGCAGCCAACGGCCTGGTGGTAAAGGTGGTTGTGTCCCATGTGACCAACCTCATGGCTTGACTTCCAGACCGGGTGGCATGAAAAACACACCAATGTGTGTGTGAGTGTGTGTGTGTGCGCGCACGCGCACCCAAAATCTTTTCTTCTTTTGAGAGATTTTTGCCATAGGGCAAATGTGCTCAACAGAAAGATAGAGACAGAGAGGAAGAAATCACCCCCTGGGGGAATGGCCATGCTGCAATCCCCTCTCCTTCATTCTCCTCTCGGGATTTGGGGCACACATGCACACACTTCCAGCATGAGTTTCAAGCCGCCAGGTCCAGAACTTGAACTGTGGTTGACCATGTGGGAGTCCAGCACCTTAACCACTATACCACTTCCTGGCCCTACCCACCCACAATCTTGAGAGAAGAATGGAGGGAAGAGATTGCAGTGTGGCCATCAGTCCTGGGGGGGTGATTTCTTACTTTCCCTTTCTCTTGCTCTCTCTGGTGAGCAGATGTGCCCTCTAGCAAAACTAAATAAATAAAGTCACGGAAGGAAGTATTGGCTTGGGCACGTGTCCACACTGTGTTCCTGAGTGAGTAGAACAGGCTCTAAGACAAGCAGGATTCCATTCTCATCCCATCAATCCACTTGTGTGCACAAGAAACCGCAAGGACACACTGGTGTGTGGCTGCAGATGTGGGGTGGCTGCTTTGCTCTGGTTATGCTTTCCACATTTTTTGCATGAAGCATGTATTTCTTTTGTACAAAGAGAAAAAGAAAAGTCAGCCATAACAAAGGAAAGTGATTAAGATAGAGCCCTGTATTTGTAGCCATAAATAGTAGACACTTTTTCCCCGGATGAGAAGGTCACTCACACTCACTCTGATTCAGTCATAGCCCACATTCGATAGTGACTTTAACTTTGTGCGATAGCGGTGGGCGTCGATCCTGGCTGCATGCTCTTATCACCTGGGGAGCTTCAACCAACCAACCCTCCAAATGACAGCACACACACATGAATGGAATTCCACCTCACCCCCCCACACACACACACACAAACACCCTAAGCATTGAGAAACGTAAAAAGCTCCTCGGAGTGGAGAGCCATGGCTCAGTCTGAGATGGAAAGATAATCATAGTTCAGTTTTGAAAAACACGACTGCAATATCCATTTTCATTACCAAAGAAAAAGGCATTTCTCGACTCACAACATTCTGACATCAAATGTGTGGGGTTGGGGCCAGCAAGTGGTGTGGTGGTTAAGGCGTTGGATTCCCATGTGGTTGACCAAGGTTCAAGTCCTAGACCAGGCAGCTTGAAACTCATGCTCGGTGCATGTACGTGTGTGCCCAAAATCCCAAGAGAAGAATGGAGGAGAAGGGATTTCAACGTGGCCATCCTCCCAGGGGTTAATTTCTTGCTTTCTATCTCTCTGTCTCTCTGGAGAGTGCGCACACCCTATAGCAAAAACAACAACAATAAAAATTAAAATCTCTCAAAACCAAAAAAAGTGTGGGGTTTTCTTTCTTCACAGCAGCAAATCTTCCAGCTCTCTGACACTAACTGGGTATTCTATCATTTAATTCAATTCGGATACTAATTACACAGAGAACACCCCTCTCCCCCCAAAATAAGGACTCAGTGCCACAAACTGTCCCCACCCCTCTCACTTCAGATTCACACTGCAAGTCGTGGGCCCCCAGGTTACCCAAGCTGCTGTCCAACTTGGCCACACCAGGTTCTGCCACCCCCAGGGTCAATCATTTGCAGCAGCAGCTCAGGGACTCAGACACGTGCCTGCTTGTTCTGAAGGCTATTGTAAAGAGACAGCAGACAGATGATGGGGGCGTTGGATTCCCATGTGGTTGACCAAGGTTCAAGTCCTAGACCAGGCAGCTTGAAACTCATGCTCGGTGCATGTACGTGTGTGCCCAAAATCCCAAGAGAAGAATGGAGGAGAAGGGATTTCAACGTGGCCATCCTCCCAGGGGTTAATTTCTTGCTTTCTATCTCTCTGTCTCTCTGGAGAGTGCGCACACCCTATAGCAAAAACAACAACAATAAAAATTAAAATCTCTCAAAACCAAAAAAAGTGTGGGGTTTTCTTTCTTCACAGCAGCAAATCTTCCAGCTCTCTGACACTAACTGGGTATTCTATCATTTAATTCAATTCGGATACTAATTACACAGAGAACACCCCTCTCCCCCCAAAATAAGGACTCAGTGCCACAAACTGTCCCCACCCCTCTCACTTCAGATTCACACTGCAAGTCGTGGGCCCCCAGGTTACCCAAGCTGCTGTCCAACTTGGCCACACCAGGTTCTGCCACCCCCAGGGTCAATCATTTGCAGCAGCAGCTCAGGGACTCAGACACGTGCCTGCTTGTTCTGAAGGCTATTGTAAAGAGACAGCAGACAGATGATGGGGTACGGGGGCAGGTCTGGAAGGACCCTGAGCTCGGGGGCTTCTGTCCCTGCAGATGTGACCACCAACCCAGAAGCACTGTGAACCAGTCTCTGGGGTATTAATGGAGGTCCCACTACAGATACACGATTGGGTCGGTCCTTGGTGACTGAGCTCCATCGCCAGCCCCACTTCACCCCTGGAGGTCTGCGGTGGGGCTGAAGAACCTAACCCTCTAATCATGCAGTTGGCTCCTCTGGTAACCGGCCTCCATCCTCTAAATCGCTTCATTTGGGTAAACTCGGGTGTGGTCGAAAGGGGCTTATTATGAATAAAAGACATTCCTCGTGCCCTACTGGGAAATTCCAAAGGTTGTAGAAGCTCTCTTCTGAACTGCGGCAAGAGCTGGGGATAAAATACACACATGTACCTCCTTATACCACAGTATCACGGTTATGTATTTGGGGTCATTTTTAAAGTCCTCTCTTCATCATCTATTCAGTAATATTCTACACACATTTATTGAGATTGCTCCATTGGAGTGTCACAGCGACCCGAGAGGTCAGGAGGAGAGTTACTGAGCTCCTTATACAGAAGGGACATCCCAGATCCCACGGCTTCTTAGAAAGGGCTCAGATCAGCGTTCCCGACTCCAAAGCCAGCACTCTTTCTGCCATGTGGTCTCTAGTGTTCCACATTTACGTGCAGCTCGGAGAAGGCATTTTCTCTCTCTTTTTTTTCTTATATAAAAACTTTCTAAAAGATGTATTTATTTCTTCCATGAGTGTCCACGAGCATGTGAGAAAGACAGAGGCAGAAACAGAGAGAGACAGAGACAGTACTCTCAACATGGTCTTCACCCGGATTTGCAACCTCCCCCCACCACCTCCACCTCCAGCCTCAGCCAGCCCCAGCCAGCCTGGAGTCATTGGCACCTGCAGGCCCAGCATGCTTAGGCAGGTCTTGAGATGCAAACCGAGAACCTTCGCATGCAGATCAACCTTGCAAAGTGTCACAGTTTGCTGCTGTGGAATTGGCAGGTTCCCAGGTTACTTTTCCTTAAGGGTTAAAGCAGAAAGGACATTCTCATTATGCCAAGTAAAACTGGCTTGTGTGTGTGTGTGTGGGGGGGGGTTGGCTATCTTCTCCCTTTTTTCTGATTTCTCTGAAAAAGAGATAAACAACTTAGTTTTGGTTTGATGGCCTGGAACTTCAGCAAGAACAATTCCATTTGGTTTGGTCTCTTGGGAGCTCAACCAAATCAACAGCTCTTTCTATAAACTTTATGTACCAGGACAAATATATAAACAGACAAATAAATAAATATATACTGAGAGTCTTCAATACATTTGTAGAAAACATGGAATTAAAGTATGCATTAATTTTGCTGCAAAAATTTTGGGGGGAGGGACCAGCAGTTAGCATAATGACTATGTTGCTGGACTCCCACCTAATCGACCGTGGTTCGAGTCCCGGACCTGGTGGCTTAAACTCACACTGGGCACGTGTGCGTGCGTGCCCAAGGTCCCAGAGGAGAATGGAGGAGAAGGGATTGTGGCATGGCCATCCCTCCTGGGGGGTGATTTCTCGCTTTCTATCTCTCTGTCTCTGTCTGTCTGGCGAGCGCAAGTGCCCTATAGCAAAAAAACCTCTCAAAAAAAAAAAAGGGGGGGGGTCTATCCATAGTTTTTATTTTTTTAAGAATTATTTATTTAATTTTATTTTTCATCATTATTATTAATTTTTAATTTGCTACAGGGCATGTGCACTCACCAGAGAGAGACAAGAAAAGTGAGAAAACAAGCCACCACCTTCAGAGGAGTCCAGCACCTTAACCACCACACCTGCTGGCCCATGGTTTTTCCTAATATACATTTCTAGGAACTTTCAGACGCCCCCTGCTATGTCATTATAGCATTAGCTGGGTATTTCCACTACCTGTAAAATCCTCTGCCCTCCACTTATTCACACCCCGCCCCCATCCCAGGCCCTGGCAACTGCTGGTGTTTTCACTGTCTCCATAGTTTTGCCTGGGCATGTTTTTTTGTTGGTTTGTTTCTGTTTTAATTCACTAGAGAGCTCATGTGCTTGCTGGAGAGAGAACGTGAGAAAGCATCCTCCATGGGGCATGGCCACCCTGCAGTCCCTTGTGTTTCACCTCTCCCTCCTTTGGGGATTTTTGGGCATGCGTGATGCAGAACATCCTACATGTTTTACAAGCCACCAACCAGGTCCAGGACTGAAGCCACGCAGTTGTTCATGGGAGAGCCAGTCACCTGAAGCACCAAGTCAGACCCTGGTCCAAGCTGGTCATGTTTCTCAAATAAAGATTTATTTCACCATTGGGTGTATTCAAAACAAAACCAAACAAAACCAAACCCCCAAAACCAACCAAAAAAAAAAAAAAACCAACAAACAAGGAAGGGGAGGGGAGGTAGTGGAGAGAGAAAGGAAAGACAAAGAAAGGAAAAAGGCTATTTATATTATTAAATTCTTGCTATATGTTTGTTGTGATTAGCATGAATATTTTCTGAATCCTAGCGCTGAAGGAAACAGCCAAATCTGAAACCAGAATTGGCCGGCTCCTGAAGTCAAAGGCAGCCTTGGTCGCACTTGGAGGTCCGTCGCTGGCGGCCGTGGAGTTGCTGCCACCTCGTGGCTACTAGGGGTAGAGCAGCAGCGTGGCTGTCCGGCCTCGCCTAAGGGACCTGCGCTCCGTGGCCCAGCGACCACGGTCCATCACTACTAACGTTTCAGCCGAACCGGCTTATTACTTAGGAGGACGAAGGGCCTGTGCGCTTTATTATGGGTTTGTGGCGCTTATTAATCCACAACAGTATTGTTTTTGATAGACAACCGAAGATTACCGTTAATAAAGGACTGTGGGAATATGGACTCAATAATTTTGTTGGCTTGAGAACAAAGAAGAAAGTCAGTAAATAGTACCTGGATCCTCCAGTAATTACTCCATCTTATAAATTACTGTTTTCTCTTTCTCCAGCCCACAGTCTGTCATTCTAGAAGGTATGATATATTAATTTTTAGCTAAGCAATATCCACAGGGAGTAATCAGAGTCACTGCTGTACAGGTGTTTTCTAGTGAAAAAGGTTACTCCTGGAATTATTTAGAGATGACATCAGAACGCTGAATATTAACAAAGTGATTTTCATCTGCTTATTGAGTCTCAGGGTAGACACGTGCACCAAATCATCGTCCTCTGACATTCAAAATGTCATCCGTTCTCCAAGAACAATCACCCCCACCTTCTTTCTTGTCCTTTTTCTCCTTCCTTTCAAATTTTATTTTAAATAATTAATTTTATTTATTATTATTTTTAGAAAAAAAAATTTCTACAGAGCATGCACACTAACCAGCGAGAGGAAAATGAGAAAGCAAGCTTCCAGGTCCAGGACTCAAACTGTGGTTGACCATGTGGGAGTCCAGTGCCTTAATCACTATGCCATCTACCAGAATCCCTCACCCTTTAAATTTTATTTTAAATTTGATTGTTATGAAATGGCTAAGCCCCACACAACGGTATAAAATTATGATATGGATCATGCTTGACCTGACCAGTCCGCCTAAGAAGCACATGACCCACACTGGTGAAGCCCTCTGGGTTCCCCAGTTGTATCCCCTACCTTCCTGTCACTTCGCAGTTTCCACTCCCTAAATCGAGTGTTTATTGTTCCCATTTGTTTCTTTAAACTTTCATCAATACGTTTGTATCCATATACAGTCTAAAGTATTGGTTTTATGTTTTTCAAACTTCCTTTAAATGGAGACAAACTTGTAGGCCGGTGGGTAAGTGCTGTGCAAAGGAAGCCACATGGCTGACCAGGGTTGAAGTCCTGGCCACAGTGGCTTGAGAAACATGCCAGACACAAGTGTGTGCGCAGGATCTTGATGGGAGAATTCAGGGGGAAAAGACTGGTGTGACCAGGCCCCACTGGGAAGTGCTTTCTCTCTCTTCCTCTCTGTGTGTATGTGGGTGTGTAAATGCATGTGCCCTCTGACATAAAACATACTTTATTTATGTAATGTAATTGTTTTCTATAACTTGTTTTTTTCCATTCAGTGTTGTAATTGTGAAGCTCATCCATCCTACTAGCCTCCCATGGCTCTTATAATCAATGACCATGAACTTAGTGGCTTCAAACAACAGAAATTTGCTCTTACCGTTCTGGAGGCCAGAGACCCCAAATCCAGCCTTTAGCAGGGCTGTACTCCCTCTGAAGCTCTAAGAGGGAGTCTGTTCCTTGCCTCTCTAGCTTCTGGGGCTCCAGGTGTTGCTTGGCTTGTGATTACATCAGTTTCTGTCTTCACCTGATCCCCTGCTCTGTGTCTCCCTCCCTGTAACTTTTTTTTTTTTTGAGAGGTTTTCACTATAGGGCACGTGCGCTCGCCAAACAGACAGAGAGACAGAAAGCGAGAAATCACCCCCCATGGGGGATGGCCATGCCACAATCCCTTCTCCTCCATTCTCCTCTCGGGATCTTGGGCACGCACGCACACGCGCCCAGCGTGAGTTTTAAGCCACCGGGTCCAGGACGCGAACCACGGTCAACTACGTGGGAGTCCAGCGACATAGCCATTACGCTAACTGCTGGTCCCTCCCTGTAACATTTTGACCATCTCACCCAACATTACATTCTACCACGCTGCACTCAGAGTGCTGTGGCTTCTGGTTATATAGATACAGACATCTAACGTGGCATTTGGTCCAATGCCCAGCTTATTTGGGTGCGAACGAGCCAGTAGTGGGAGGTACCACTGGGCAAGGACTGGTATTGAGTTTAGAGGGGCAGGAAATCTGGGTTCTGGAGTTAATCCTCTATTGACCCCCAAGCTCCAAGCTTCGTTCCTGCTCCTCCTCTAAGGCACTTGACCTATTTAACTGTGAGAATAACCACTGGCCCACCCTGGGTTTGAGCTGGGAAGGCACCACGAAATGTTTAAAGTATATGCATTCCTTGGATTACTAACCATAAGTAATTTTACAGAAAATTAGCAAAATATCTTATTTTAAAGTTAAAAGGCACTAATATACAACATAACGACTATAGTTAAAATACTGAATTGTATACAGCACTTGAAATTTGCTGAGAGAAGTGATGGATGTGCTAACCTGCTTGACCGAGGTCATTGTTTTGTGATGAATACATGTATCAAATTGTCACAGTGTACACTTTAAGTATGTTTTGTTTATGTGTAGATTTTTTTTTAAAAATTATTTAATTTAATTATTTATTCATTTATTGTAATTTGACCAGAGAGGGTCAGAGTGAGAGAGAGAGAGAAAGAGAGAGAGTGAGAAAGCAAGCTGCCAGGTCCAGGACTCTAACCATGGTCAACCATGTGGGATTCCAGTGCTCTTAACCACAACACCACCTGCTGGTCCCAGTTTATGTGTAAATTATACCTCGGCAAAGCCAGAAAAACTGAAATAAGACTAGTATTTTTTTTTCTTATTTTTTGGAGAGGTTTTTGCTTTAGGGTGTTTGCACTTGCCAGAAAGACAGAGAGAGACAGAGAGATAGAAAGCGAGAAATCACCCCCCAGGGGGGATGGCCACGCCGCAATCCCTTCTCCTCCATTCTCCTCTCGGGATCTTGGGTATGCACGTACACGCGCCGGGCGCGAGTTTAAGCCACAGGATCCGGGACTTGAACCACATGAAAGTTCAGCGACATTGCCCTTACGCCAATTGCTGGTCCCCAAGATGAGTATTTTTATCTCTATTACAGTTGTGAAAAGTGAAGGAGACTGAGTTGCTGGAGGTCGCTCAGAGAGTGACAAAAGGCATCACTGTGATTACATAAGTCATTGTAATTTATGGTACAACTGCTACAGATTGTATTTAGGTATCTACTGGGCACTTGTATATCAATATCTGATTATTTGTTGCTGCATAAAAAAACACCCCAAATGTAGTGCCTTAAAATAATGGCTGTGTTTATGTTCTGTAATTGGGCAGGGCTTGGGAAGGACGGTTTGTCTGACTCCCTTGTCATCAGCGGGGCGCAGGGACCATGTGAAAATCACTGGCTTACAGGTCTGTGGGCTGCTGCTGCTATTGGCTGGGACCCTCAGGTGAGGCCACAGTCAGAACACCCACGCGGGCTTTTTCCACGAGCCCAGCTTCCTTATACCATGGTGCTCAGCTTCAAAGGCAAACACCGAGAGAGAAGAGAATAGGCAAAAGCTGTGTCCTCGCTTTAAAAAAAAATTGTTTTTGGGACTAGCAGTTAGCGTAATGGCTATGTCGCTAGACTCCCAGGTAGTCGACCGCGGTTTGACTCCCAGATCCAGTGACTTAAACTAACACTGGGCACGTGTGCGTTCGTGCCCAAGATCCCAAGAGGAGAATGGAGGAGAAGGGATTGCGGCGTGGCCATCCCTCCAGGGGGTGATTTCTCGCTTTCTGTCTCTCTGTCTCTCTCTGTCTGTCTGGCAAGTGCATGTGCCCTATAGCAAAAGCCTCTCAAAAAAAAAAAAAAGTTTTAATTGCTAGAGGGTGCATATGCTCACCAGAGTGAGACGGGGAGGGGCGAGGCGAGGGAATTGCCTATGGGATCTCAGACAACAATCTTCCCTTAACCACTAGGCTACGGGGCTGGCACTTTGTCTCAGATCTTGTCTGAGAAGTCATTGCATCACTTCTACCATATTTCATTCGTTACAAGACAGTCACAGGGAACAGCTGCTGTTCAAGGGAAGGGGAATTAGGTTCTACCTTTTCTTGGGAAGAGTATCACAGAATTTGTGGACATATTGTAAAACTATCATAACTCAGGTTAGTAGGTAGCATGGTGGTGAAGGTGCTGGATCCCACATCGCTGACTCCATGGTTTGAGTCCTGAACCTGGTAGGCTGAAAAATATGCCAGACACTTGTGCGTGCATGCCTGAAATCCCAAGAGGAGAATGGAGGAGAAGGGAATGTGGTGTAACTATTCCTCCTGGGTGGTGATTTCTCATTTTCCTCCTCTCTGTCTCTCTGGAAAGCATGCACACCCTATGGGGGAAAAAAAAAAAAACTAAAAAACAAAATGAAAAAACTGTCAAAATTCACCCATTTTTTGGACATAAATATTTATATTCTCTCCTACATGCAAAGTATACTCAATCCCCACTCTAGACCCCCTAAACATCATTTGTCCCACAGCTTCGTGTGCGGCCTCAAGGTCTACGATCTGACCATGTAAATGAGGGCCAGGATGGCTGAGTCCCTGGATACTGTTCCCTAAGCTCCTCCAAAATTCTGAGAGGAGATGGAAGAAGAGATGGTGGTGTGGCCATCTCCCTTGGGGGCTAATTTCTCACTTTTCCTCTCTCTCTCACTCTCTCTCTTTGAACACATGCACCCTATAACAAATTTCAAAGAAAAAGAAGCTCAATTACATGTTGCATCCAAGAAATTCACTGCACCTGTAAAAATCACAGAGACTGACAGTGAAGGCATGGAAAAAATATCTAAACAAATGAAAGTCAAAGCAAACAGGACTTGCTATAATGATATCAAATAAAATAAACTCTAATAATAAAAATTCAAAAAAGAAATTTAAAAGGCCATTAGATAATGATAAGAGGATCAATTCAGCAAGAAGACATGATTGTGACTATAAATGCATCTAACATGGAAGAACCGAAAGTTATAAAACACTTATTACTAGAATTAAAGGGAGAGATAAACTCCATTACAGGAATTGTTGGAGAATTCAACACTCCATTCTCAGCACTGGACAGATCGCCTAGACAGAAATTCAGCAAAGAAACACAGGACTTAATTTGCACCATGAACAAAACGAGCCTGACATTTACAGAACATTTCATCCAACAACTACAGAAAAGAGTTTTCTCTTGAGCATGTGGATCTTTCTTCAGACTAGAGTACATGTTAGGCCACACAACAAACCTCAATAACTTTTTAAAAACAGAAATCATACTGAGTATCTTTGCTGACTACAATGGAATAAAACTAAAAAGAATTAATAAGAGAGACAATAGAAATCATACCAGTTTATGAAAACTAAAAAATGTGCTCCTGACTAACCACTGGGTTAAAAAAGAAATCAAAATCAAAATCAAAAAAGTTATGATGGGGCTGGCACATAGAGTGGTGGGTAAAGGGCCGGCCTCCCCATTGCCCAGAAAAGATATTGAATGATAAAGCGGGGAGATTGATATCTCTGTATTGACTGACATGCATGGCATTCCCTTTTGAAAAAGCAATGGAAGTCAGTGTAAAGTTATATGTAATCTAGTGTAATAGAAAGAAGATTATGATGATAATAAAATAAAATTAAAAAAAAAAATCAAAAAAGTTATGATGGGGCTGGCACATAGAGTGGTGGTTAAGGTGCTGGCCTCCCCATGGCCGACTGCAGTTCAGTTCAAGTACCTGGTGGCCTGCTTTCTCACTTTCCCTTTCTCTCTCACTGTCTATCTCTGGTCAAATTAAAAAATAATGACAACAAATAAAATGAAATAAATTTAAAAATCTTTAAAAAGAATATGAAAACAAATAAAATGATAACTAACATACTAAAACCTATGGGGTACAGCAGAAGTATTTCTTTTTTTTTTAAAGAACTATTTATTTATTTATTTATTTCCATTTGTTATTGTTATTTTTTTTTCTTTATTTGATGAGAGAGAGAGAAAGGGAAAGTGAGAAAGCAAGCTGCCAGGTCCAGGACTTGAACCATGGTTGGCCATGTGGGAATCTAGCACCCTTATCCACCACACCCCCTGCTGGCCCCCAGCAGAAGTATTTCTAAGAGGAATTTTATAACAATTAGAGTCTTCATTTAAAAAAAAAAAAGAAAGAAAAGAATTAGGAGAAAGAAAATTTTCAAATAAACTAATAACCTATTTCACAGAGCTAGAAAAACAAGAAAAAGTGAATTCCAAAATTAGCAGAAGGAAAAATAATAATAAAGATCAGAGAAAAAATAAACCTGACATACATATGCACACACACACACATAAAATCAATGAAACAAAAAGTTGGTTTTTGAAAAGATAAACAAAATTGACAAACCGTTAGCTACGTAAGGAAAAAAAAAAGAGAGAGAGAGAGAGAAGGGGCCCAGCAGGTGGCATAGGTGGTTAAGGCGCTGGACTTCTACATGTAGAACTGCAGTTTGAGTCCCGGACCAAGCAGCTTGAAACTTGTGCCCAGCGTGTGTGTGTGTGTGTGTGTGTGTGTGTGTGTATGCCCCAAATCGGTGTGTGTGTGTGTGTGTGTGTGTGTATGCCCAAAATCCTGAGAGGAGAATGGAGGAGAAGGGACTGTGGTGTGGCCATCCCCCCTGCGGGAGAGGGTGGTTCACCACTTTCTTTCTCTCTCTGTCTCTGTCTGTCTCTCAGGTTAACACACACACCCTATAACAAAAATAAAACAAAACAAAAAACCTCTCTAATAAAAAAGAAAAAAAGAGAGAAGGCCCAAGTAAATAAAGAAGTTTAAAAAGGAAACATTACAACGATACCACAGAAAACAAAATATAATTAGAGACTATTATGAACTATATCTAATAAACTATCTGAAAATCTAGATGAAATGGATAAATTACTGGATATGTCCATTCTACCAACACTCAATCAGGAAAAATTAGGGACCAGCAGTTAGCGTAATGGCTATGTCGCTGGACTCCTACGTAGTTGACCGCGGTTCAAGTCCCGGACCCGGCGGCTTAAACACACGCCAGGCGCGTGTATGTGTGTGCCCAAGATCCCGAGAGGAGAATGGAGGAGAAGGAATTGCGGCATGGCCATCCCCCTGGGGGGTGATTTCTCACTTTCTGTTTCTCTATCTCCCTCTGTCTTTCTGGCAAGCACACGCACCCTATAACAAAAACCTCTCAAAAAAAAAATCAGGAAAAATTAGAAAACATGAATAAACCAATAACAACTAATAAGATTAAATTAGTCATAAAAAGTCCCATCAAAGAAACACAGGACCAAGTTATTTTACTGCTGAATTCTACAAAACCTTTAAAGAGTTAGCAGTAATTGTGCTCAAACTACTCCAAGAAATTGAAGTGAAAGGAACCTTCCCAAACTCATTCTACAAGACCAGCATTACTGATAGCAAAACCAGACAAAAAACGCAATAACAACAAAGAAACTACAGACCAATATCCCTAATGAACACAGACACAAAAATTCAGAACAGGGGACCAGCAGGTGGCATGGTGGTTAAGACCCTGGACACTCCCACATGGCTGACCAGGGTTCAAGTCCTGAGTCTGGTGGCTTGCTTTCTCACTTTCTCTCACTCTCACCCTCTGTCTCTCTTTGGTCAAATTAAGAAATAAATGAATGAATGAATAAAATAAGTAATTATTCAAAAAAAAATCAGAACAAAATACTAGCAAGTTGACTGCAAGAGCACAGAAAAGGTGATCATGGTTTTTACCCCAGGGATAACCAAGTTTAGTTTTACCCTAGGGATGTAAGGATGGTTCAGAAATACGGTATACCACATCAACAAAATGAAGGACAAAAACCACATGAATATATCAATAGATGTGAAAAAGCATTAGACAAAATCTAATCGCACTTCACGATAAAAATAATCAACAAACCAGGAATAAAAGAAATGTACTCCACACAATAAAGTCTGTATATGACAAAGCCACAGTTAATAACACTCTGAATGGAATAAAGCTGAAATCTTTCTCTAAGAACTGGAGGAAACCACTCTTACTCAACATACTACTATAAGCCCTAGCCAGAGCAATTAGGCAAGGGAAAGAAATAAAAACATCCCAGTTGGAAAGGAGGAGTTCAAACTGTCTCTATTTGCATACAATATAATCTTATACACGAAGATCCTAAAGATTCTATGAAAAACTCTTGCAACTGATAAATGAATCCTGTAAAGTGGTAGAATACAAAACCAGTACACAAGAGCCAGTAATAATTTTATACACCAATAGTGAAACAGATGAAAAAGAAATTTTAAAAATTCCATTTACAATAGCCACAAAGAAAATAAAATATGTAGGAATAAATTTAACCAAGGAGGTGTAAAATCTCTTTAATATAAACTTCAAGCTACTGATGAAAGAAATTGAGGAAGCATACACACACACACACACACACACACACACACACACACAAAAGGGGAGATATCCCTGTTCATGGATTGGAAGAAATCAGTAAAATATCTATACTACTGAAAGCAACCTACAGATTTAATGCAACATCTATCAAAATACTAATAACATTCTTCACAGAAATGGAAAAAAGCATACAATTTATATGGAATCGCAAAAAAATTGTTTTTCGCAGGGAGACTTTTCATTACTAATTCAATCTTATCAGTTATTGGTCTATTTGTGCTTTCTATTTTTTCTTGATTCAGCATTGGTAGGATGCGTGTGTCCAATAATTTATACATTTCATCCAGATTTTCAGATTGTTAAAATACAGTTGTTCATAATGTCCTCTAACTACTTTTTGTATTTCTGTGGTATCTGTAATGTCTCCTTCTTTGTTTCTAGTTTTATTTTCTTGGGCCTTCTCTCTTTTTTTCTTAGCTAGCTAATGGTTTGTCAATTTTGTTTATCTTAAAAAAAAAAACCAACTTTTTGGTTTGTGTGTGTGTGTGTGTGTGTGTGTCTATTTAATTTCTGATCTTTATTATTATTATTTATTTATTTCTGGTTTTAGAGAAAGTCACATATGCTAACCAGAGAAACAGATAGAGATAGACAGACAGAAAGTGAGAAATCACCCTGGGGGGAATGGCCACCCCTCAGTTCCCTCTCCTCCATCTACTCTCGAGATTTGGGGAACACACGCACACACACCCAGGATGAGTTTTAAGCTGCCAGGTCCGGGACCCGAGCTGCAGTTGACCGCCTGAGTCCAGTGATGCACTTCAGGTGCATTACACCACCTGCTGGTCCCAGATCTTTCCTAATGTTATGCTTCTCCTAATTTTGGAATTCGTTTGTTCTTGTTTTTGTACCTTCTCGAGATGGATCATTAGATTGTTCAACAAAGCAATCCTGAGCAAAAATAGTGGAGCTGGAGGCATTATGAAACTGGATTTAAAAATGCACTATAGGAACCAGCAGATGGCATAATGGTTACGTAGCTGGATTCTCACATAGCTGCACGTGGTTTGAGTCCCGAACCTGGCAGCTTAAAACTCACGCTGGGCGCATGTGCCCAAGATCCCGAGAGGAGAATGAAGCATAAGGAATTGCAGCATGGCTAGCCCCCCTTGGGGGTGATTTCTCACTTTCTATCTGTCTCTTGGGGTGAGCCCCCCCCCTATAGCAAAAAAATCTCTCAAAAAAAAAAAAAAAAAAAAGAAAGAAAGAAAGAAAGAAAGAGCACTATGAAGGTTGAGTAACAAAAATTGTCAGCATGGGGCTGATAAAAAATAAATAAGAATGAAGGTCACTTTGTATTTCTCATCATATACAATAGCAACTCATAAACTGAAGATTTAAACATAATACCTGCAACTACAAAGCTACTAGAAGAAAAAATAAGGGAAACACTTCAGAACATTGGCATGAGTAAACAAGTCTTGAATAAAATCTCAAAAGTGAGTCTGGCAGGTGGCGAGCTGGTGATGGGTGCCAGAGTCCTACATGGCTGACCACGGTTTGAGTCCCAGATCTGGTGGCTTACTTTCTTACATTCTCTCTCTCTCTCTCTATCTCTCTCTCTCTCTCCTCTCTCATTCTGGTCAAATTAAAATAAATAAATAAATAAATAAATAAATAAATAAATAAATAACGTTAAATAAAATAATTCTTAAAAAAAAAAAAAACTCAAAAGCACAGGCAACAATTCTGAAGCCATTAAAAAGGGTGAAATCCAGGCCAGGTGGCGGCATGATGGCTAGGTGGCTGAATTCCACATAGTCAACTTCCTGGTTCAATCCCAGACCCGGCAGCTTGAAAAGCACTTCAGGTCCACGTACGTGCATGCCCTGAATCTTGAGCGGAGAATGGAGGAGAGGGTATTGCAGCATGGTCATTCCCCTGAGGGGTGATTTCTCTCTCTCTTCCCAGTGAGCACATGTACCCTATAGTGAAAACAAAAACAAAAGTAAAATCCAGTAGTTTGAGGTTAAGCAGGCAAACCTGGAGGACAGTATGTTAAGTGAAATAAGCCAGACACAGAAAGAGAAATACCACATGTTCTTCCTCATACGTGGAAATTTTAAAATTGACCTTATACACATAGATGAAAAATGACTGCTATGGGCTGGGAAGGGTGAGGGGTGGAGACGGAGATGCTGATGAATGGAAACACAATTACAAATTACAGATAAATAAAAGAAACAATGCCTTGTGTTATAATACACAGTGAAAAGAATGTGGTCGGCAACAACTTACTGTGTATCTTAGAGGAGCTAATAAAGAGGACGTTCCCAACACAAGGTCCTGACGAATGGTTGAGGTGATGGGTCTATTAACAGCCCCAATTTAATCATTACACGTTGCATTCATGTTCTGAACAATCACATTGTACTCTCACAAAGAAGTACAATTATTATACAATAATAGTAATAAATGTCCAGCCTCTGTGGTCCAGCCGGTAGGGTGCTGGACTATAGAGCTGGAAGCCACATGACAGCTGCAGTTTGAATCCGCAGCCTGGACAGCCTGGGAACACTCAGATGTCCAGGGTCCTTGTGGGTTGGAGGGCTGGAAGAAGGGAATTGATTCGTGACCAAGCCCTGTGGACGGAGGGTGCTTCTCTCTCTCTTACCTGTGTGGGTGCACGCACAAGGTGTACCATAATAAATAATGACAATAATAATGATTTTAAAAAGAGGCTAGGAAGGCTGAATTTCATTTTGAAACTCCACATTTACCAGTTCTTTCTTTAGCTTCTCTCTCTCCCCTTGCATTTTACTGTACTCAGGGAGAAAAAAAATCAGGCAACTTGCTGAAAATCGTCTTGGGTAGGTCATTTAGTCAATCTGGTATACCAGTTTATTTATTTATTTATTTCCTAAGTAAGAGAGACAGAAAAGAGAGAGACTGTGTCCCCAACAGTCCCAATGCCATGACCCACCCGAAGTCTTCAGCCAGCCCTGGATCATGGGCAAGCATGAGCCTAGCATACGCAGGGAGGTCTCCAGACTTGAACCAGAAACTTTCCCATTTGGGATTGCCTCATGGAATATTACATTTCACCACTGTGCTATTGTCTGGCCCCTACCTTGGTATCTTTTCTATTCATGAGATACAACAGGTGACAGTGTTGCTAAGCTGTTTGCTAATACATGAAATCTTCCAAAAACATTTCCCTCACTGTGCTGTAAGTCCTAACCAATAACTTCGCCAAGAACCATGGGACTTTGGGCTGGTCTCATAGCACAATGGTTAAGCACCACACATAGGGAGCTGGATCCCACGTAGCTGACTGCTTCAAATCCTGGCCCGGGTGACTTGGAAAACCCACCAGGTACATGTGCCCCAAATCCCGACGGGATGGAGAAATGGAGGAGAAGAAATTGTGGCACAACCAGTGGGGAGGGTAAGCTCTCTCTCTCTCTCTCGCTCTCTCTCTCCCTCTCTCTCTCTAGCAAGCACATGCACTCTCTGGCAGTTAAAAAACTAAGAACCATAAAGCTCCCACTGACAGTCTTTTGAAGGCCTTTCGAATTCTTTCTGCCACCAAGTCCTGAAGCCATTGCTGCTTGTTTTTGGGTTTTGTTATGGTGCCAGATTCTGTTCCAGCTGCTACATAACAAACCATCCTGACATTTAAAACAGTAGCCATATCTATTTGCTCATGAGTCTACAGTTTGGGAAGAACTTGGAGGAGACAGTGTATCTCTGCTCAACTCGATGTTGGCTAGGGTGGTTCAAAACTTGGGGCTTGAATAATCTGAAACCTCATTCAGTCACGTGTCTGGTGGCTGATGTTGGCTGTCAACTAGGAGTTACCTGGAACTGTTGGCCTGAGGCTTTTCTTGTCTTTCATACTAAGCAGTGAGGTTACTGGGTTCCCAGGGCAAGCACCCCGAGAGCGAGCGGGCCAGGGAACCCAGTCTCAGAAGTCACATGGTATCATTTCTGTTACCTTCCATTCTTGGCAAGTGAGTCATCTGGCCTACTCCATGTTTGAAGGAAGAGGAATTAGGCTCCACTTTTTGATGGGAGGAGACACCTTGTAAAACCTGCCTGTTTTAAAACCACCAGTAACAAGGTATCCTTGGCTCCTTTTACAGGTACAGACGCTGTACTTAGGGAAGACTGACTTGCGGAAGTTGCCAGAGTTAGTGAGTGATAAGGGTGGGGGCCATAGGCGATTGTACTTTATAGGTTTAATCACATGATATGGAACGCGCAAACTGGAAAGCACTGTAATGCTACAACGTATGATTTACGATCTCAGCTGAAATTTTCCAGCTTCTTGACACACAAAAAAAGAATGCATCAATTAATCAAGGAATATTTTTGCTATAATAAAATATGAGTTTTTGGGGATCAGCAGCTAGTGTGGTGGTGAAGGTGGTGGACTCCTATATGGCCGATCACAGTTTGAGTCTTGGACCCAACGGCTTGAAAATCACCCTGGGCGTGTGTGTGTAAGTGCCTGAAGCCCTGAAAGGAGAATGGAAGAGAAGTGTGAGTTTAAGCCACTGGGTCCGGGACTTGAACTGTGGTCAACTACATGGGAGTCTATCGACATAGCCATTATGCTAACTGCTGGTCCCTAATCACATATATCTTTACAGTGTATAACAGTTCTTTTTCCAGCACGATTACCATGCATATCAGTCAAGACAAACACGTTACCATCCACATCATCATCAAATAGCTTTTCATTTTTTTCAGATTATTATTAGTAGTAGTATTCTCATTTTTATTTTTTTAAACATTCGATCACTATACATCATTTGGCTTGTAATGAGAATTTACCTAACAGGAAATACTTCTCCGACCAGTCCAGTTGAGAATACTCTACGTGTTATCAACAGGTAATAAACCATTTCCGTGTCCCGCAAACGTCATACCTCTCTATTTGTTCTCGTGCTTTCCTTCTCTGGACCCTTCCCTTCTCCCCCCTCCTCCTCTTCCACAGTCTTCAGTGTCCAGAACTGTTTGCACTGCTTTTGTCCCCTCCGATGCAAATATCGTCTGAGACACATAATAATAATAATAATGTCTCCTGACACTATTGTGTCTTCTATGGTCAGGTTTACTTTGTGTCATTTTTCCCATGGAACCAAACACCAGTCTTGGGAACCAGCAGTTAGCGTAATGGCTATGTCGCTGGACTCCCACGTAGTCGACCGCGGTTCGTGTCCCGGACCCGGTGGCTTAAAACTCACGCCGGGCATGTGTGCGTGCGTGCCCAAGATCCCGAGAGGAGAATGGAGGAGAAGGGATTGCGGCGTGACCATCCCCCCTGGGGGGTGATTTCTTGCTTTCTGTCTCTATGTCTCTCTCTGTCTGTCTGGCGAGCGCACGCGCCCTATAGTGAAAATCTCTACCCCCCCCCAAAAAAAGTTAAAAAAAAGTAAAAAAAAAAAACCAAAAAACCCTTAAAACTTTAGCTGTTATGTATAATAGTAGATCTTCAAGGATAAAAATGGTAACTCAGTCTCTCCCTATCTGACAATAATAGCAAGCACATAAACATTGTTTGATTTATATTGTTGTTCCCTGTAAAGAGTAGTGATTTGGGGGCCGGCAGGTGGCATGGTGGTTAAGGGTGTTGGACTCCCACATGGCTCACTGCGTTTGAGTCCTAGACCTGGCGGCTTGTTTTCTCATTTTATCTCCCTCTTGCTCACTCTATCCTTCTCTGGTCAAATTAAAGTAAATAAATAAATAAAGTTAAATAAAATCATTCTTTTAAAAAAAGAATAACGATTGATG
This sequence comes from Tupaia belangeri chinensis, assembly GCF_000334495.1. Lineage (NCBI taxonomy): Eukaryota > Metazoa > Chordata > Mammalia > Scandentia > Tupaiidae > Tupaia > Tupaia belangeri. The sequence continues at coordinate 1,153,755 of NW_006159514.1, forward strand.
CCGTGTGAAACATAAGGTATTCAGATTGTCATGCTTAGAAATTTCTCACCAAACCTGTAGTTTCCCCCATTGCTTTGGCTCAAGTTCCTTTTCTTGCCCCCTTCCTTCACATGGTTCTACGTCAAATGGATTCAGGTTTGTTTTTTTTTTAAGAAGTTTTTGCCACAGGGCGCGTGCGCTCGCCAGAAAGACAGAGACAGAGAGACAGAAAGCGAGAAATCACACCCGGGGGGATGGCCATGCTGCAATCCCTTCTCCATTTTCCTCTCGGGATCTTGGGGACACACACACATGTACCCGGCGTGAGTTTAAGTCATCGGATCTGGGACTTGAACCGTGGTCAACTACATGGGAGTCCAGCGACATAGTCATTACGCCAACTGCTGGTCCCAAGTGGATTCTGTTCTGATCCATCCTTAACTCTAGGCTCAGTTTATTCTTTATTCCATTCTTGCCTTTTTTGTCATCTTTACAAAGCCCATGAAACTTCTCTCCTTTCTGGTTCCCGCAGTTCCTAGATTACAAAAGCGTTTGCAACAGTACGCACCATGCGTACATCTGTGGTGAAGGATGGAAGTGGTGGAATAAATTAAATCGTCCACTAAACAGTCTGTAAAGTAACAGCCTCGTGGTATCCTAGCGTGAGCTCAGGGCAGTGCTGGTGAGCCATCCTGTGCACAGAGGCCCTCAGCGACTGGACGGGAGTGGTAAGCGAGGACCTGTACGGA
>NW_006159514.1:1154494-1195364 GCF_000334495.1 Tupaia belangeri chinensis
AGACAGACTCTTAATCCTCAAGACTACACTTCTGCATTATGAGCGGTTTTTTTTAGAAGAATCCAGATCTTCCTGTTTTGCCAGGTTCTGGCCGGTCTGCAGTGCTCAGCTTCCAGTAATTTGCATTACCTTTGGAAGACTGGAATGTTTATACCTCTGGGGATCTGGAAATGACAAGTGCAGCAGAGCCAGCAGTCCCTCAGGCCAACCTGGTATCTGACCAAGTTGAACTCTTGGCAAATGCTTTGGTTCCTCTTTCCAGTTGTTGAGAAAGCATTTATTTTGCTTTTCAAAATGTTTTCGGGGCAGACAGGTGACCTGTTGGTTAAGGGTGCTAGACTCCCACATGGCCGACTGTGGTTGAGTCCTGGTCCTGGTGGGTTGGCTTCTTACTTTCTCTCTGTTTCTTTCTCTCGCTCTGTCCGTCTCTGGTCAAATTAAAATAGAATTTAAAAAATGCTTTCATCCACCCAGCAGTGGTAGTACGAGGAGGAGGGCACTGCTGCGTGGTGGCTGAGACAGCCCGCCGGGTCTGGCCAAGCGTGAGAGCATGCCTGTGGTCCTCGCTACCTGGGAGGCCGGAGCGGGAGAATCACAGCATGGCCAGACCCTAAGGTGCCTTTCTGTTATAGAAAAAAAATGTTCTATTCAATATATCATTGAATTAGTCTAAACAAAGATTTGGGTAATGTCAACCAAGCAGATGAATTTATGATTACACATATTTTAAAGTATTTGTAATGCTTTCCTTAGTACAAAAGTAATACATGTCAATTATAGAAAACACAGATTAAAAAAAAAAAAGAACATTTAAAATGCCTGTTATTGGGGCTAGCAGGTGGCGTGGTGGTGAAGGCACTGGATTCCCACATGGTCACGTGTGGTTGAGTCCTGGACCCGGCAGCTTGAAAAACACACCAGCCGTGTGTGCCTCAAGTCCTGAAAAGAGACTGGAGGAGGATTGCAGTGTGGCCATTGCCCACTGAGAAGTGATTTCTCACTTTTTTCCTCTCTGTCTCTCTCCAGCAAGCACATGTGCCGTATGCCAAAAGCCCCTACTCCTCTAAAAAAAAGCCCATTATTTTACCCTGCCCCCAGAGGTAACTATTATTAATTATTTGGCATAATATGCTTCCATAGCTTGTACATTTTTAAAAATTTTGTGTGTTTTTTTAATTTTTGCTAAAAAAATGAAAAAAAGCCAGTGATCTAGGAAAGATCTAATTCAGCCTACAACCCTTACTTCCCACCACAGAGCTCTCACAAACTCTACCACCTCACGTTAGTTTCTCTTCTTCACCTACTTCCTGTCTTTCCTGCTACCGTAGTCTGTTTACCTTCTTGACGAACCTTTCATAGGCATTCAGCAAACATTGGGAACAGCAGTTGACGTAATGGCTATGTCGCTGGACTCTCATGTAGTCGACCGTGGTTCAAGTCCTGGACCCGGTGGCTTAAACTCACACCAGGCACATGTGCGTGCGTGCCTAAGATCCTGAGAGGAGAATGGAAGAGAAGAGATTGTAGCATGGCCATCCCTCCTGGGGAGTGATTTCTTGCTTTCTGTTTCTCTCTGTCTCTTTCTGGTGAGCACAAACGCCCTATAGCAAAAAAATCTCTCTTAAAAAAAGGAAACCTATGAAGGGAAGAGGAGAGAGAGAATGGAACTGTGATGAATGAGAGATGTAGAGAATCATTGAGTGCTGCAGAGTACATGTCAGCTATACTAATTTTAATTACACTATTTTATAGTATACAATTTTTAAACAAAAAGTTTGTGAAATATGTATGAATTGTTCACTTGGAACAAAGCACGGAATTGGCTGGTACTTTCCTTCTCAGTCCGTGTAAAAATGCTTTTGCCTTTGCGTGATGCCTAGTTCTTCATGGATCTATTCTTACGTGTATTTGTGTTCTCATCTCGAAGTGTCAAGTCACCAGATACTATTTCATGTGCACTATTTTTCTCTGGTCCAAATTTTTCTCTTGACATAAACTTAGATGCGCAGACATTTTAAAGTTGAAATCATCACAATTTAATATTCTCTTACCTTGTACTAAAGGTCACTCTCACCTTTAATTGCAAGGCATTCAAAATTCTTGTGTTTCTCCACAATTTAATTAGGTGAGCATTAAGTTTAAGTGGATAATAAGCAAGGTCTGTACCTTGGCAGGAAGCTGGAAGGCCTTAAATAAAGCTCCTTGACCAGCTTTACAAAGAAGAGGAAAAAGAAAAAATAAAAACCTCGTGGGGCAGCAGGTGGTGTGGTGGTTGAGGCGCTGGACACTCCCCATAGCCAGCCGTGGTTCGAGTCCTGGGCCTGGGTGGCTTTCTTTCTCACTTTCCTTCTCTCTGTGTCTGTCTTTCTCTGGTAAAATTAAAGTGAATGAATAAATAAAATTAAATATATATATTTTTAAAAAGACCTCTCTAGCAAAATAAGTTAGAAAAATGCTAAAAATATAATAATATTGTGCATTAATTTACACACCTTGGGGATTTGCACTAGAAATGTTACTAAGTTCTGGCTTCTAGTAATGAAGATACATAGATAACAACTAAAAATTCTGGACCAAATATTTTTCTAGTACCTGAGGACTCTAGAAACCGATACAAAGTAGACAGAAATTAGAGCAGAGCCTACATTTGGAAGAAGGGAATAGCACTGGATGGATAAGTTTCCAGTTTTAATTTTTTGCTGAGGGAAGGTCCTGGTCTCTGTAAAGCAGAGTGCTTAAAATTCCATGGAAAACTGTTTTATTGGCTTCAAGAACCAGAGAATAAAATTCAGCATTATTGCAGGAGCTTAAAAGTGATGGGACAGTTCTGAAAAGAAGAGAATTACTAAGGAAGAACCCTAAATTCTACAGATAAACTGTTCAAATCTCTGGCTGAGCCCACACTTCACGTGTGTAGGACAGATAGATACCAAGCAATTTACTGAAGGCTAAAAGAACTCAACAGAGATTTTAGCTGTAGCTTGCTACAAGGTAAATGGCATTTATAGTATGACCAACTTAACTGCCTTTTTAAAAAAATAATTATTTTATTTAACTTCATTTATTATGATTATTTTCCAGTTTGATCAGAGAGAGGAAAAGTGAGAAAGGAAGCCACCAGGTTCAAGATTTGAACTGTAGTCAACCATGTGGGAGTTCAGCATCTTTAACCATCATGCCACCTACTGGCCCCTTAAATGCCTATTAAATCAAGAAATTGGGTTGGTCCCCCCATAGCCTAGGGATTGTGGAAACTGGATCCCACATGGCTGACCACTGTTCGAATCCTGGCCCCAGTGGTTTGTCTACTGGATGCATGTGCATGCATACCCAAGGTCCTAATAGGAGGGAGAAACAGAGGAGACATGATTGAGGTATGATTATGCACCTTTGAGAGGGTGCTTTCTTTCTATCTCCCCCTCTCTCTTTCCCAGTTGCCTTAACCACTGTATCACTGGCTGGCCTATAAGAAGAGATTATTAAAAAATGAGACACTGTATGTTGTCTTTAAGAATTATAAAGATGGGACAAGCAGATGGCATAATGGGTACATCACTGGATCCCACGTGATTGACCACAATTTGAATCCTGGACCTGGTGGCTTAAAACTCACACCAGGTACATGTGTATGAGTACCCAAAATCCCAAGAGGAGAATGGAGGAGAAGGGATTGCAGTGCGGCCATCCTCCCCAGAGGAGTGATTTCTCAATTTCTGTCTCTCTGTCTCTCCAGTGAGCACATGCACCCTACAGCAAAACAAAACAAAACAAAACTCTTGGAAAAAAAAAAAAGAGAGAAGAAAAGAAATATAAAGACATATGTATATTGAAATGAATGGATAGAAAAAGGTATAACATGCAAACAGTACACCTAAGAAGCCTGGAGTAACTATATTAATAGCAGTTAGTGTAGAGGTCAGACACTAACAATATGTCACAGTAGAAAACTCCACTTTGTTTTCTGATGGTTCTATATACATAAACTTTGTTTTATGCATAAAATTATTAACGACAATGTATAAAATGATCTTCAAGCTGTATATATAAGGTTCATGTAAAAAGTAAATAAATTTCATAGGACTTGAATCCTATTCCCAAGATACTACGTATTATGAAAAATTTTTTTAAAAAGTCCAAAATCCAAAACACTTTTGGTCCCAAGCATTCTGGATAATGGATACTCAAAGTGTATCCCAGAAGTAAGAAAGAATATTTTCTTTTTAAAATGTTGCCTAGGGTGTGTGCATTTACTAAAGAGAAAGGAGAGAGAGAGCAAGAAAGTATCCCCTATGGAAAATGGTCAGGCCCAAATCCATTCTTCTCCTTTTCTCTCTCCTTTTGGGATTTTTAAGCACACATGTACATGTCCCTGGAGAGTTTCTCAAACCATCAGGTCTGGGACTTGAACCATATAGTCAGGCATGTGGGATCCAGCTGCACTAACCACCATACCAGAGGCTGGCCTGGAAGGATATTTCTTGATCATAAGGATCAACTACAATTGGAGTTTTAAAATATTCCTCTCTCAGCAATCGTAAAATCAATGAGTCAAAATAACAAAATAAAGACAATATTTCAATAACATCAGCTTCCTTGACTTTATTGACATTTACAAAAGGCTACTTGCAATTGCACAGAATTAACATTCTTTTTGAATGCACATGACTCGTGCAGCATGATAGACAATACACTAGGCTATAAAACAAATCTCAGTAAATTTGTAAAAATTGAAATAATATAAAATACATTCTCTGGTTACAGTGGAATGAAATTGAAAATCAGTAAGATATTTAGAAAACACCAAATATTGGGAAATTAACACATTTCTAAATAAGGGAAATTAAAAAAAAAAAACAACATCCAAAGGACTAGCAGGGGGGATGGCCACGCCGCAATCCCTTCTCCATTCTCCTCTCGCGATCTTGGGCACACAAGCACATGTACCTGGCGTGAGTTTAAGTCTCCAAGTCTGGGACTCAAACTGCAGTTGACTACATGAGAGTCCAGTGAAATAGCCATTACGCCAACTGCTTGTCCCCTATGTGACATATTTAATGGTATTCTATTGGATGCCTTCCCACTATGATAGTAAACAAACCGAAGATATTTACTTACCCTTGTTTGCAACATTCTGAAATCTATCTCAAATGTAAGAGGCCAGACAGTGGTGCACACCCAAACCTGCACGGGAAAGGTCCTGGTTTTGCATCACAGGCTTCCCTGAGCACTCTGTCACAGATCCGTGTCCGCAGTCCTAGCTGGCTGAGATCGGGGGCGGGAGGGGATTTCAGCATGAAAATGTTTTTGGGAGTGTCTCCCCTACCCCTTCTCTTTCTCTCTCTCTGTCTTTCTTATTTTTTTTTTTTCTTTCATAGACAAATAAATAAACTTAAACAAAAAAACTTATTAAGATAGAGTATTTGGGGGCCAGCAGGTGGCATGGTGGGTAAGGGCACTGGACTCCCATGTGGACGACAGCGATTTGAGTCCCAGACCTGGTGCTTGCTTTCTCACTTTCCCTCTGTATCTCTATCTTACTCCCAGATCCAGTGGCTTAAAATGCCAGGTGCATGTGCCTGTGTGCCCAAAATCCCAAGAGGAGAATGGAAGAGAAGGGATTATGGAGCGGCCACCCCCACTGGAGGGGCGATACAGATGGAGGAGAGGGCCGCAGTGAGACATTATATTGGGTTGTCAGAAAAGTCATGACGTCGTTTTCTACTGACAACCCAAGAGAAACCTGTTTAATTTTGTTTAACTCTGTGTTTCTCAAACTTCATTATTCAACAAAATCCTTAAAGAAAATTTGATATATCTTGAAGAACATACTCCAGAAAACATTTTCTATTTAGACTTATTCTATGCTCTTTTACTTTTTTTTAATTTAATTTTTTTTAGAGTCTTTTTGCTATAGGGCGCGTGTGCTCGCCAGACACAGAGAGAGAGAGACAGAGAGATAGAAAGTGAGAAATCACCCCCCAGGGGGGGATGGCCACACCACAATCCCTTCTCCTCCATTCTCCTCTCAGGATCTTGGGCACGCACACACACCCGGCGTGAGTTTAAGCCACCGGGTCTGGGACATGAACCGTGGTTGACTACATGGGAGTCCAGCGACATAGCCATTATGCTAACTGCTGGTCCCTACATTTAAAAATTTTAACTATTTTATCATTATTATTCTCTTAACATATTTTTAAAATTTATTTTTTATTTTTTTCTTTTGCTATAGTGTGTGTGTGTGCTCACCAAAGCAAGTGAGAGAAAGTGAGAAATACCCCCCAAGGGGAGATGGCCATGCCACAGTTTCTTCTCCTCCAGTCTCCTCTTGAGATTTTGGGCTTGCATGCACATACACCCAGTATCATCAAGCCACCAGATCTGAGACTCGAACTTTGTAGCCAATTATGTAGGATCTAGTGCCTTAACCTCCTTGCCACCTGCTGCCCCATTCATTTAGATTTTTAAAATAAGGATGATGTATAACTTATCCGTTGCTGTATAGCTAACCATTCGTAAACTTAAAATATCAAGTGTACTATTTCTCAAGATTCCGTGAGCTGACTGGAATGCAGCTGGGAAGTTCTGTTGATCTCACTTGGATTTCCTCATGTAATTGAGGTTAGCTGAGGATGGAATATCAGCGATGATGATGAACATCATCTCCAGGGGCTCTTTGAAGGTGGTAGTTATTAATTTAGTAAACTGGTCTGGGCTTCTTCAACAGCGTAATGGCTAGACTTCAAGCAGTGAAAGCAAAGGTTGTAAGTTCTCTGAAGACCTAGGCTTGGAGTCTGTTCATTGGGTAGAGGAAACCAAAGGACCAGCCCAGAGTCAAAGGAAGGGGAGAGACTTCATCTCCTAGGACGAGAAGCAGCGTGTTCAAGCCTGGAGAAGAGGAACTGATGGTGGTCATCATTGGAGACTGTCTATTTACAGAAGGGATTTGCACCAGAATTTCCCATTAAAGCACGGACTGTGTGTTTTATTAAAGATGTTTAGAATTTACAAATGACTACAATGTAAGCATACAAACAAACCTTCGCTTTCTAGGTCAGAGCTTTGTTAGGTGACATCTTCCTAAGTACACTCAAGGGTGGGTTTGGAAGCGTGGTGGAAAGCATTCTGAACTTGAGTCAGAAGGTCTAGGTGATGCTTCTTACCACTATTTACCAGCTGGGTGACATTTTACTTCTCTGAACATCAATTATAAAATGGTGTTAAGGGTACCTCACTCGCCAAATTTAATTAGAGCCAAAAGAGAGACAGAAATCCTCATGAGTCCCAGAAGAATAGTGTCAAAGAAATGGCTCTGAAGCAGCCTTGAGGAACCCACAGCAGGATTTCATGAGTCTTCACGCTAGCTCTACTATTAATATGGGTCACTGTCCTTCCCAAGACTGTCACCGTGACAGTCCATTCGTGGTTTCTGTCATTGACTGCCAATCCTTCCTTTCTATTTTTCTCTCTACCAGTAGTTTCTTTTTCTTCTTTTTTTCTTTGTAGTTGACAAGGTTTCTTTGTTTTTGTATCTGCATGATTATAAAAAAGCAAACAGTACTGACGGCAGTGTGGTCAAAACACATGGTGGTCAAAACACATGGTGATCAAAACACCTGGTGTGCACACCTGGGGAGGACTACATCCTCTGCACAGGCTTCACTGCCAGGATATTGAACCCCTTGGCCACGACAGCTGCAACTGCTTCGCGCAGCAGCATCTGCCACATGTAGTTTCTGATTTCTCACCCTCTCAGCTTGCCGTGAACAATCGCCACACTATGTCATGCTCTAGGCCAGGCATCGGCAAACTTTAGCGTGTGGGCGAATGGGGACTGCCAATGTTTTGTGCTCGAGGTTGAGCTGGAACACAGCCATCCTTACTGACGCATCGTCTGAGGCCCCTTCCTGGCTACAGTGGTGGAGCTGAGTAACTGTGACAGACATGTGTGGTCTGCAATTCCCGTGTGGCTCTTCACAAGTTTCCTGACTCTCCACCATGGTTATTTTTAGCTTCAGTTCTGACTTCTTTTTTTTTAAAGAATTTTTAAAATTTAACTTTTATTTTATTTATTTATTCATTTTAACTTGACCACAGAGAGACAGAGTGAGAGGGAGAGAAAGTGAGAGAGCAAGGCACCAGGTCCAGGACACGAACCACAGTCGACCATGTGGGAGTCCAGCACCCTTAACCACCACGCCACCTGCTGGCCCCAGTTCTGACTTAGTCTTCAAGTATCTCCCAGTCTGGGCCAGCCTGTGGTGTGGTGGTGAAGGCAGTTGGATTTCATGACTGAACGGTTTGAGTCCTGGACCTGTTGGCTTGAGAACAAACTGGGCGTGTGTGCGTGTGTGTGCACGCACGCCCAGAATCTTGAAAGAAGGGGCGGATGGAGAAGTGATTTAGGCATGACCATGATCCACGGGGAGATGTGGAGATGCTTTCTTTTTTTCCTTCTCTCTGTCTTTCTCTAGTGAGCACATTAGCTCTCTGGCAAAAAAAAAAAAAAAAAAAGAAAGCCCAGTTCAATTCTTAGAAGAGAGGGAACCTAAACGGCCACCTTCTTGTACCTGCCACCACATAGGGTGTTGCCCAGCTATGGATGAACGGCACCACGGGTGGTGTGCTCTCTCCCCCTCGTCCTTCAGTAGTGGCTGAGGAGGTGCAGGAAACACAGTCAGTAAAGTAGAGCTGGTGGGAGAGGCTGGGCGCGGCAAGCATTATGGCTGACGTGTAGTCACAATTGCAAACAAAATTAAATGAGCCAATATATGTAAGATTATACGGTGCTGTGCTTGAGCCCCATACTTGTAAAGTATTAAAAGTACTTGCCAATTCAGATAGATTTGAACCCAGTGGCCTGAAAATCACACAAGGCTCTCTGTAATAAGTAGTACTTTTTGTTTTTTAGACTTTTCTCATAGGGTGGGTATGTTCCTTGGAGAGAGACAGAGGGAGAGAAAGTGAGAAATCACCCCTGAGGAGGAATGGCCATGCTGCAATCCCTTCTCTATTTTCCTCTCTGGATTTTGGGCATGCATGCACATGCGCCCACTGTGATTTCCAAGCCGCTGATCTGGGACTTGAACTGCAGAGTCAGTCATGTGGGATCCAGGTCTTAACTACACACCATTTGCTGGCCCATAACCAATACTTTTAATAGGTTCCTCTTCCATGATTTTCCAATTTAAACTATATCTGCTTGGGTTCTACATTATGGCAACTGAGAATGTAAAGCATCTTTCTGATCTCCTTGGAATTGTTTACGCCAACCTCAGGTTTGGGATAATTGTTCGAATGTATGTCTTGTTAAAAGAAAAAAGAAAAATCCAGCCAGTTTAGTCGAGTGGAGTTTTAATTGAACAAATCTTAACACGATTTGAATCAGGGAGTTTGCAGACCAGCTCTCAAGCAACTCCAGCTAGCCTCATTCGGCATTTAATTCTGGAAAAGGAAAGTGATGTGTACTGAACGGAAACATGATGTACGAAGTGAAGGAATGAGGTAGAGAAACAGTTTAGGTTGGTTACATTCCAAAGTTTGTCTGCATTAACACAGTTTAAAAGGCGGGATTCAAGGACCAGCAGATGTAATGGTTATGTCGCTGGATTCCAGGTAGTTGACCGCTGTTTGGAGTCCGGGATCTGCAGCTTAAAACTCACACCAGGCATGTGTGTGTGTGCATGCCCAGGATCCCAAGAGGAGAATGGGGGAGAAGGGATTATGGCGTAGCCAACCCTCCTGGGGGATGATTTCTCACTTTCTGTCTCTGTCTCTCAGGTGAGCACTCCTGCCCTATACAACAACAACAAAATCCTCTGGGGGGGGGGGAAGAGGCGGGACATAACTGACTGAAGCCTACCTGCTGTGATTGGCTGTAACCTACCAAGAAAGAAAAAGAATGAGGTTTCAGTTTGTTTCCGTAAACCAAGCAGTACAGAGGCTGTTTTAAATATACATTTTTTAACAACCTTAGTTCACAGTAAACAAAACAACCCTCAAATGATAATAGATTTACGATGTTTTCCTCCACCCCTGTTTTCTAGGGTAATACTCCAAAAATTCCTGATGTACAGAATAATGTGTAGCCAGTCAGTTGAACTGTATTATTTTAATCGGACCTATGTGAATTCTTACCTTCATCCTTTTTTGCCTTCCTCTTTGTAAGAAAAACCAGTTTCTCTTGGCTATCACATGTCTAGGGACCCAGTGTGTGTATTCAGGAGATTTAACCTAAGCTGTGGCTCAAATAAAGCACTTTTATTTCATTTGTTTTGCCTGTGCCTCAGCCTTCTATGTGGACGTTCCATACTACAGAGTGTGGTTCTAATTTGATTCTGTACAAAGGAGAGCACTAAGAGTTTTTAAACAGTTTTCTAATACTTCTAGCAATTTCCACAGTATGATACTGAAACTACACAAGAGGGAAACCTACCAGCATTTTGGGGTTTTTTTTTGGAGAGGTTTTTGCTATAGGATACGTGAGCTCTCCAGAAAGACAGAGAGAGACAGAGACAGAAAGTGAGAAATCACCCCCCAGGGGTGACGGCCACCTGCAATCTCTTCTCCATTCTCCTCTCTGGATCTTGGGCACGCATGCACATGCGCCCGGCCTGAGTTTAAGCCCCGGGTCCGGGTCTTGAACCGCGGTCAACAACGTGGGAGTCCAGCGACATAGCCATTACGCCAGCTGCTGGCCCTGCCAGCATTTTAAATAAAGGAACTGAGAAACACATCCCTATTGAAAAAGAAACAAACAAAAGTTTAGGAAAGAAAATTTCAGGATAATGCCCACATCTTCTAGCTTGGATAAATTGATAACACACATAGAGAGCTTCCAAAATAACTTTTATTACTATATAAAACAAGTCAAGAAAAAATAGATGAATATCTTTTCCAAAAAAATTATAAAATATTCAGGCTATGTAAATATTTTTTCCATAATGTGCTGACATTAAAAGACAAATTTAAAGACAGAAATCTTTTCCACTTAAAGTTTCCAGGTACCTTGTAGGAGATAAACGAAATACTAATTTTCTTTCTTCTATGCTTTCCTATGTGTAGCTCTAAAACAGAGCCGTTATAGTTTTCTAAGAAAGGACATCCCAAGATAAAAATTCCATCATATTGCAATAAACTTAGCAGAAAGCTTTTCTTCCACCGCATTTTAAATCTGGCAGCTGTGGTCAATCAGCGCTGCACTGGAATTTCCAACTCCACAGGGGAAAGAGCCTAATTAAAAATGAGACTTAAGTCTTTATTTTTCCTTCACGAAACAGAAACCACTTGTCAGTATTCCTGAAAAAGTGCAATTGCCTCCTTTGTCACTTCATTGTAAGGTCTGAGATGATGTTTCTAAACAGCACCGCTTCAACCAAACCTCCCAAGTGAGGGACAGAACATGCTTTGGAGGGCGAGGGCAGATTCAGTCTGACATCGGAAGCACAGGAAGCTATAGACTTTTGATGACATTAATTCAAAACGTGTATTCATTGGAGTTTTTCAATAAACCCTTTGAGAGAAAAGGCTTTAGTGTTGAGCTGGGTGAGTGTTAAAATAAAGCTTTCTTTTCTGAAATTAGATTATGGGGTAAACCAAGCCAGATGATCTCTGTAGATGATATAAGGTATAATTATTTGGGGAGGTTTCAATCACTGTTTTGGAATTGATACCTAAGGCTTTCTTCTCCCCTATTCTTTGTGAGCTTTTTAATGAGATATTTTTGGGGGAGCTGCTTTAGGTAGGAAATATCAGCTTTTGAGAGATAAAGGTGCAATTATCATTAGAATAAAAAGTCGATTAAAGGAAGAGTCTCAAACAAAAAAAGGTTTTCTAGATATATTTTACTATGCATTGTTTTCATAAAGGCTGAGAATGAGAAAAAAAGAAGTTCCTATAATATCTGTAAGATTACCCTCCCATTAGCCCACATGAAAGATAAAATAAAGGGCTGAGATGAAAGTTGCTCAAATACTCTGCAATGAAGCTATTCTAGTGCCAAATCCATAATTAACTTGTCACTGATAACCTTTCTTGGCCTACATAAAAAGGAATGGCAGCTTCAATTCTTGGGGCTCAGTCATTTCCCCCTGCCCTGCCACCAAAATGAACAAATAAAATAACCCTTGAGTTTTGTGTACCTCTATGTGATTAAACATCTATTTATCAAAATACGTTTGCGTGTGATGGTGTAATTACTCTTACTCAGCACCAGGACTGTACTATGAACTACCCCTACTGAATTTAACTATGCTATTAGGTGTCAGGCATTGGCCTAGGCACTGAGAATCCTTTTGACACTGTTATCAATTTAAAAAATAGAATTAAGTGGGGCCAGCAGGTGGCATGGTGGTAAAGGTGCTAGATCCCACATGGCCAACTCCATGGTTTGAGTCCCAAATCTGGCAGCTTGAAAAATGTGCTGGGTGAGTGTGCATGCATGTCCAAAATCCTGAGAGGACAATGGAGGACAAGGGATTGTGGTGTGGCCATCTCCCTTGGGGAGTGATTTCTCACCTGCCCCCTCACCTTCATTCCAGTTTCTCTCTGGTGAGCTTATACACTCTATGGCAAAAATCTTAAAAAAAATAAAAAATAAAAAAAATAAAGAATGAAAGAAAGAAGTAACAAAACTGTATTTGCAGCAAGGAAATCTCCAGTCTCCAATGGTTATCCATGAAGTTTAAGGGATGTGAGGGAGTATAGCTTATATTCAGTCTTTGGCAGTAACTACTAGTTACTTGGAAAGAAATCCACGGGGGCCGGCAGGTGGCATAGTGGTTAAGGCGCTGGACTCCCACATGACTGATGGTTGTTGGAATTTGGGATCTAGCAGCTTGAAAATCATGCTGGGTGAGTGTGCATGCCTAAAATCTAGAGAAGAAAATGGAGGAGAAAGGATTGCAGCATGGCTATCTCCTCTGGGGGGGTGATTTCTCACTTTCCCTCTCTCTGTCTCTCTCCTCTCTGAAGAGTGCACATCAGGTACATGTGGATGAGTGTCCAAAATCCCAGGAGGAGAATGGAGAAGAGGGGACTGAGGCATGGCCAGTCCCACTGGGGGGTGATTTCTTACTCTCCCTTTCTGTCTCTCTGGCAAGCCCTTGCATCCTATGGCAAAAAAAAATTAAAAAAAAAAAAAAAAGAAATCAATTAAGCACCAAGAATGTTAAGTGTATTTGATGTAAACTGTAAGGCTCTTATCTATATTGAAACACTTCAGTTTAAAATTACAGGGATGCCAAAAATCAACCCAAAAAAACAACCCAAAAAATGAAAAACATTTCAGCATAGGCACTTCTCTAGGTTTTCACCAAAGTGAACCCAGAGCTTAGACAGGTCTTCATGCATGAAAAGTTATCATCTTTAAGTCTCAATTCACTACTAAGTATTCAAAACTCAAAATATCCCCTAAAGTATCCACCAAAAAAACAAAAACCAAAAAATCAGGAGGGACCCTAGCTAATGCCCAGCTCCAAACTCAAATAAGATCTTAAAGAACAAAAATGATAATTAATTAATCTTGAAAGCTACAGATGTTTTTGTCCACCTATTTTTGTCACCAAGACACAATTTTAAGATTGAAGGGGCATTAAGGTCAGCACAGCTTGTTGGCAGTGACAGGGGACCTGTGCCTTATTTTCGGGTAGGGGTGGCCCTTCTGGGTTAGGTGGGGAATCTGCACGGAGAGAAAGCCAAGGGTAAGAAGTATCTGTTTAGCAACTCCACTCCACTCCAGCAATTGAGGAGGTTTATTCAGGGGAGGGCTAAAGTAGGTGCAAATTAGTACAAAACTGGAAAAGAGGGAAGTGGTTAGGATCGTGGCCTGAGGAGCCAGTCTGCCAGGGTCTGAATCTCAGTTCCTCTGTAATGAGCTGTGTGATCCTGGAGCAAGTGACCAGCCTCTCCAGGTGTCAGCTCTCTCATCAGTGAAGTGGTGATAACAGACCGGAGACTGGCTAAGCTCCTGTTTGCAGAGTGCTTAGAAGAGTGTCAGGGCACACAGTAAGTGTCAGCTAAGTACTTTCAAAATTTAAAACAGCAACTTAGGGAAAAGTGCTCTTTGAGGTTTGTAGAGTAGTTTACGTTGCTTAAACATTAAGGCATATTTTCATTCAAAGAGGTTTAGAATCTGGATTCTAAAGTACACCTACCCCAAGGAAGTCTCGAGACTAAACTGAGTTTTAGAAAATCTTCTAAGTCTGACCAGAGAAGATATCTTCAGCTGCCTATGGGCCAAAGTCTATGCCAAAACAGACTCATATAAAGCCTGGACTCCAGGGCCAATCTCAGCCCAAATTAGCTGGAGAGAGCAGAAGTCAGGCATGGGGCCACGGAACCAGTTATTGTCCTCATTTTTTTTTTTTTCCTGTACTCTAGTTACAATATCCTTGCAGCAGAATGGTCTATACCCTGTCTGAGATTTTAAACTTGAGAACTGGTTCTACTGAGTTCTGGAATCATCAGGCTCCCAGAATTATCAGAAAATGACTGTAAGACAAAAAAGGCCGGGGATGCTGCCAGTTTGTCAAATTAACCGATGGATAGATTTTGAGCATCTGGTCTGTGCAAGGCACTGTGCTAATGCTTTGATCTTCAACAAGAAAGAGAGAGAAACCATAATTCATGTGTGTGATTATTAACACTGACCGTGTCTTTTCTAATTCAGGTAGTTCGTAGGCTTCAATCAATATGACCACTTCCAAGAAATCCTCCCCAACGATTAAAATAAAAATCGACACTATGTGTGTAGCTCAATCATCTGACTGCTACATAGGAGAAGCTTACTGTAGAGCTGCTTTTTAAAGTGAGGTTATGTACCTATGCCACTATAACACTTCACATGGTGGATCTCTGTCCAGTCTCATCCAGGGCGAAGTTTCTTTTCCTTGCTGCTGCTTCACTGTTTAACTCTGCATCTGATTTGTCCATGTTGTCAGAGTGTATTGCCATGGAACCTGCCACGCCCCCTGCAGTGCCTCCATTTGGCTGAAGAAGGGTCAAATTCGGTTCTTGAGGACGTTTCCATTGCGGTCTGGTGACTATCCAGAAAATGAGGGCCCCAAACACCACAACCAAAAGGCTGAGGGTATTTACAAACACACCTTCTGGTGGTAATAAACTGTACAGACCATTTGGCCTATGAAGAAAGAGAACGTGTATATGATTACAATTACAGTGCTATAGCAACACGTAAAACATTTGTGAATTGATTTCTTCAAAACGTACACTTGTATATGGCCTGTAGGTAAGCTCCCTTAAAGACTGATATTAAGGAGGGACCATCAGATAGTGTAATGACTATGTCGCTGGACTCCCATGTAGCCGACCGTGGTTCGAGTCCCAGACCTGGTGGCTTAAACTCATGCCTGGTGCGTGTGCGTGCATGCCCAAGATCCCAAGAGGAGAATGGAGAAGGGATTATGGTGCGGCCATCCCCTCTGGGGAGTGATGTCTCGCTTTCTGTCTCTCTGTCTCTCTCTGTCTTTCTGGTGAGTGCAAGCACCCTACAGCAAAAACCTCCCCCCCCCGCCAAAAAAAAAGAAAGAAAAGATTGAAAGGAAATACGTAACCTCAGTCATTGGTTTGTAAGAGTGGTACCAATTGTTAGACTGTTTTATCCTTCTTCTAAGTTTCATTTATTTTAATTTATTATTTTTAAAAGCATTATTTATTTATTTATTTATTTTATTATTATTATTATTTTAAATTTGCTATAGGGCATGTATGCTCACCAGAGAGAGAGAGAGAAAGTGAGAAAGCAAGCCACCAGGTCTAAGACTCGAACTGCGGTCGGCCATGGGGGAGTCCAGTGCCCCAACTACCACACTACCCGCTGGCCCTTATTTATTTATTTATTTATTTTTTTAAGGTCTTTTAAGACAGGGTCTCACTGTGTCATGATCCCCCTGAGTGTCTGAGAATAAGACAGATCCTACCACACCCGGCTCTTTTCTAAACAGTGTCTCACTGTATTGTACAGGCCAGCCTCAGGCTCATGATCTCCTGCCCCAGCCTCCCTGAACGGCTGGGGTTTCAGGCCCGTGCCACTACACTCAGCCTTTAGTTTGGATCAGGAGTCAAATCTCAGATACCCAAGTGGTCCAACTGTGAAGCACAGCATCTTAGCAACATGAACCATTGCAGCTGAACAGCTACACTTTTGCAGTGTTATATCACACGTATAATAAATTGTAATAAAAATAAGTGCTTTTAAATGAAAAAAATTAATATGAAAAAAAGTCATTACATTTATATTACATTTCCCAATAAACAAATAGTTAACATTTTCTAGTTTAAGTATTACGATCATGAAGATGATGCAACTTACAGGACGAAAAACAGCTTCTCTGTCATTCCCGTAAGTACTGCTATCATTACGGATCCAAAGAGGAGAAGTCCAGAGTAAACATGTATGGGCAAGAAGATTGCTCGGAGAGAAGGTGGAGCCCAAGGAAACAGAAAGATGAATAAACCTAGGACAAGCTAAACACCAAGAAACGCAATGGTTACAATTGACGGTTCCAATTTATCTTAAATTACCAAGAAAACACGATGTTCAAACTTCTCATACAGAACCAATAAGGCATAAAATAAAAGTAAGTTTCTCCACCCCCGTTCAACTGTGCAAAGGTAGTGCCTATTATCACTCATGTATCCTTCTGGAAAGTTTCTATGCCTATACAGCATATTGCATATAATATATAGAAAGAGGTTGTTGTTGTTTTTAATACGAATGGGATCTTATATACATATTGTTCTGCATCTTGCTTTTCCTCCTTATCAGTGTATCTTAGAGATCTTTTCATACCAACTTTGATCACATTTATCTAGTTTATTCTTTTTATGGCTAAAATGATGTATTTAAGGATGTAACATTATTTATTCAGTTCTCTTTTTATGGGCATTTCAGTTTCCAATTTTTTACTACCATTAACAAAGGTCTGATAGTGGGGCTGGCAGGTGGCGTGGTGGTTAAGGGCGCTGGACTCCCACATGACTGACCACTGTTCACGGTCCAGGACCTGGTGACTTGCTTTCTCACTCTCTCTCTCTCTCTCTGTTCAAATTAAAATAAGTAAATAAATAAATAAAGTTAAATAAAAATAAATCTTTATAAAAAAATTCTGGTGAACATTCTAGTACTTACTTTGTTTTTATCCATTTTTAAGGTTGCCAAGTAGGATTGGAAATAAAAGATTTTTGAAATCACTAAAACCCAATACATTAGGACATATAATGAAGTCAGTTCAACATAAAAAGCTGTGTGAAAAGCTAACAATTTGGTTTTATGAGGAAGAAATGAACTCTGCAGAAAAGTTACCTCTGTTTCTTGATAATTAAATACTTAATGGGATACAGCTTTGCAGAGAAGATAGCAAGATTCTTATATAAACTGAAGTCTGGGGGCTGGCAGGTGGCATGGTGGTTAAAGGCGCTGGGCTCCCACATGCCCAGCTATGGTTCAAGTCCCAGACCTGGTGGCTTCCTTTCTCACTTTCTCTCTCTCTCTTTCTGGTCAAACTGGAAAATAATAATAAAATACAGTTAAAATAATAATAATAAAATACATAAATAAACTGAACTGTTATGTGTTCACAGTTTTGTTTTGTTGCCCCACATCCCTTGTCCATTAAGTATTCTCCTCTCTTCAAGAAAATAAAGATGACCTAGTGCCTTTTTTTTCTCCTCCTGTTTGCCAGAGGGTCTGTGTTCACCAGAGAGAAAGAGAGAGAGAAAGGGAAGAAGATGGCAGAGGAAACCGCCCAGTGGGCTTGGTCATGCTGCAATCCCTTCTCCCTTTCTCCATCCTGCTGAGATTTGGGGCACGCATGGGTGCCTGGAGTATTTTCCAAGCTGCCAGGGCCATCATTTGGACCATGCGGTCAGCCATGTGAGGTAGTTCCCTTAACCTCCAGGCCACAGGGTGGGTCCAGTGGTTATTGAATTTCTGAGTTTAAAGAGACTTTTTTTCAAGTACTTATGTAGGATTTATCACCCTAACAAAACACCTAAGAGAGGAGAGTGGGAATAAAAGCAGTACCATCTATTCCTTTTCCCCAAGGACTAATGGGGAGACACCAGAAAAATGGAGGCAGGAGGAGACCAAAACCCTAATATATATTTAGAATCGAGTATGTGTAATTCACAATGAATGAGTAGAAAGTAATCAAAATGTATTTGATTGACTGATTTGCATGTTTTATTGTTTACTTGCTACCCCTAATACCTGAGAATATTAGAAATGGTTCCAAGGTTTCCCCCTTGGTGGTTCAGAATATTCCTAACTTTCCTTCAGTGAATTTCAGTGATTTTATTAGTGTCAACGGGCTACTAATGTTTGCATTGTGCTTTCTTTTTTTTAAAGAGAGATTTTTGCTATAGAGTGCATGTGCTCACCAGAAAAAGAGAGAGAGTTAGAGAAACAGAAAGTGAGAAGTCACTGCCCAGGAAGGATGGCAATGCTGCAATCCCTTATCCTCCATTCTTCTCTTGGGATTTTGGGCACACATGCACATTCACCCTGTGTGAGTTTGAAGTCGCTGGGTCTGGGACTTGAACCACAGTTGACTACATGGGAGTCCAGCGATGTAACCTTTACACCATCTGCTGGTGCCCACATTGTGCTTTCTATACAAAAGCACTGCTCAGGAAAGTAGCACAAGTCTATTTCTGTGGGTTACCCTATCTTTTCCGTAATTTACCCATAGACTATAGTCCTCATATTCCTGTTCTCCTCACCATCTTTATTCCTAAGATTTTTACTGTTTTCTTTCATTTCCTCTATGATTTATCATGTGTGTCTCTTGCAGTCCTGTAGGCTTAATAACCTAAATGGGTGGGACATCAGAAATTTGCTTATGGGACCCACGAGTAATTTAACTCTTTTAAATCCTACCTTCACTACTAAGATTTTTTTTCAACAAAAGAAAGTTAATTTTTAAATGGAAAAGAAAAACACAGAATGCTTAACTTTGATTAAAAAAATATTAGGAAGGATGCAATTATACAAGTTAATAGTTATTTATAATAATTTTTTTCTTTATTTTCCTTTAACAATCTTACCACAAGTAAAGCTGGTAACTTATAACCCAGAGGACCAAAAATTACAAGACTTGTTGGCCCTCTGAGTCAATGATCTTCTTTTTTTTTTTTAGGGAGAGATTTTTGCTATAGGGACCGTGTACTCACTGTAGAGGCAGAGACAGAAAGCAAGAAGTCACCCTCTGGGGGTATGGCCACATTGCAATCCCTTCTCCTCCATCCTCTTCTCGGGATTTTGGGCACATATGCACCCACCATAAGTTTTAAGTCACTCGATTGAGGACTGGAACAACTATGTAGGATTCCAATGACATAATCCTACATAGGATCACGCCATTGCTGATCCAAAGCAGAGATTCTTGCTGGTCCCAATCGGTGATTTTTTTTTCATTTTTTTTTTGAGAGGTTTTTGTTTTAGGGCATGTTTGCTTGCCAGAAAGAGAGAAACAGAGAGACAAAAAGTGAGAAATCACCCCCAAGGGGGATGGCCATGCCACAATCCCTTCTCCATTTTCCTCACGGGATCTTAGACACACATGCACATGTGCTAGGTGTGAGTTTAAGCCACCGGGCCCGGCACTTGAACCGCGGTCAACTACATGGTAGTCAGTGACATAGCTATTAGGCTAACTTCTGCTCTTCTAATCAGTGATTTCTTTTTTTTTTTTTGGAGAGATTTTTGCTATAGGGTGCGTGCACTTGCCAGAAAGACAGACAGAGACAGAGGAACAGAAAGTGAGAAATCACCCTCCTCTGGGGGCGGGGAGGATGGCCACGCCACAATCCCTTCTCCTCCATTCTCCTCTTGGGATCTTGGGCACGCACGCACACGTGCCCAGTGTGAGTTTTAGAGTGCATGTGCTCACCAGAAAAAGAGAGAGAGTTAGAGAAACAGAAAGTGAGAAGTCACTGCCCAGGAAGGATGGCAATGCTGAAATCCCTTATCCTCCATTCTTCTCTTGGGATTTTGGGCACACATGCACATTCACCCTGTGTGAGTTTGAAGTCGCTGGGTCTGGGACTTGAACCACAGTTGACTACATGGGAGTCCAGCGATGTAACCTTTACACCATCTGCTGGTGCCCACATTGTGCTTTCTATACAAAAGCACTGCTCAGGAAAGTAGCACAAGTCTATTTCTGTGGGTTACCCTATCTTTTCCGTAATTTACCCATAGACTATAGTCCTCATATTCCTGTTCTCCTCACCATCTTTATTCCTAAGATTTTTACTGTTTTCTTTCATTTCCTCTATGATTTATCATGTGTGTCTCTTGCAGTCCTGTAGGCTTAATAACCTAAATGGGTGGGACATCAGAAATTTGCTTATGGGACCCACGAGTAATTTAACTCTTTTAAATCCTACCTTCACTACTAAGATTTTTTTTCAACAAAAGAAAGTTAATTTTTAAATGGAAAAGAAAAACACAGAATGCTTAACTTTGATTAAAAAAATATTAGGAAGGATGCAATTATACAAGTTAATAGTTATTTATAATAATTTTTTTTCTTTATTTTCCTTTAACAATCTTACCACAAGTAAAGCTGGTAACTTATAACCCAGAGGACCAAAAATTACAAGACTTGTTGGCCCTCTGAGTCAATGATCTTCTTTTTTTTTTTTAGGGAGAGATTTTTGCTATAGGGACCGTGTACTCACTGTAGAGGCAGAGACAGAAAGCAAGAAGTCACCCTCTGGGGGTATGGCCACATTGCAATCCCTTCTCCTCCATCCTCTTCTCGGGATTTTGGGCACATATGCACCCACCATAAGTTTTAAGTCACTCGATTGAGGACTGGAACAACTATGTAGGATTCCAATGACATAATCCTACATAGGATCACGCCATTGCTGATCCAAAGCAGAGATTCTTGCTGGTCCCAATCGGTGATTTTTTTTTCATTTTTTTTTTGAGAGGTTTTTGTTTTAGGGCATGTTTGCTTGCCAGAAAGAGAGAAACAGAGAGACAAAAAGTGAGAAATCACCCCCAAGGGGGATGGCCATGCCACAATCCCTTCTCCATTTTCCTCACGGGATCTTAGACACACATGCACATGTGCTAGGTGTGAGTTTAAGCCACCGGGCCCGGCACTTGAACCGCGGTCAACTACATGGTAGTCAGTGACATAGCTATTAGGCTAACTTCTGCTCTTCTAATCAGTGATTTCTTTTTTTTTTTTTGGAGAGATTTTTGCTATAGGGTGCGTGCACTTGCCAGAAAGACAGACAGAGACAGAGGAACAGAAAGTGAGAAATCACCCTCCTCTGGGGGCGGGGAGGATGGCCACGCCACAATCCCTTCTCCTCCATTCTCCTCTTGGGATCTTGGGCACGCACGCACACGTGCCCAGTGTGAGTTTTAAACCACTGGGTCCAGGACTCGAACTGCGGTCTACTACATGGGAGTCCAGTGACATAGCTATTATGCTAACTGCTAGCCCCAAGAATTATTTTATTTAACTTTATTCATTTTCATTTGACCAGAGAGAGACAGAGTGAGAGAAAGCAAGAGATAGGGAAAGTGAGAAAGCAAGCTGCCAGGTCTGGCACTTGACCCATGGTCAGCCATGTGGGAGTCCAGTGTCCTTTACTACCATGCCACCTGCCGGGCTCTCCAATCAGTGATTCTTAAAAGTGTGGTTTATAGAAGGCAACCATCAGAAACACTTAAAGTATGTGTTTTGTTTTTTAGGATTTTTAAATTTTTTTGGTCATAGGGAGGGCATGTATGCTCATCAGAGAGGATAGAGACAGAGAGATAGGGAGAGGGAAAGTGTGAAATCACCACCCAGGGGAAATGGCCATGCTATAATCTCTTCTCTCTCATTCTCCTCTTGGAATTTTGGGCACACACGCACATGTGTCCAGTGAAATTTTCAAGCCTCTGAGTCTAGGACTTGAATCACAGTCAGCCAGGTGGGACTCCAGCCTTAACTTCCACACCACCTTCTATTCCCGAGGTATGTGTTTAAGACTCCTGGGCCATGTCCAGACTTGTTAAATCAGAATTTTTATGTATGGGTCTAACATTTTAACAGAATTCCCAGATGATTATTATGCTTATTGAAATTTGAAGATGACTGCTTTTGATTCACTCAAATTATCCCAAGATATTGGTTAACCATGGTCTGGAAAATCTTCAAAAGAGAAGGTAGTAGAATCTTCCATTACCTACAGTCTACAGACTTGTGCTAAATGCCAACTTTGTGCAAACAAAGTGCTCTGGTGTGTAGGACCCCCGCCAACAGGAAGCTGTTCTCCACTATTATGTTCTTCTTACGAGAACTTTATGAGGACAATAAAATCTTATGAAAGTTATTACTTAGAGAGGAAAATGAAAATACAATATGATCCTAATCATGTTTAAAAATTAAATATCAGGCCAGTCCTGTAGCCTACTGGATAAGGGAGCCGGACCCCACAAGGCCAACTACAGTTTGATTCCCAGCCCTGTCAGCTTGAGAAACATGCTGGGCATGCGTGTGTGCGCATGTCTCAAATCCTGATGGAATGGAGAAGTAAAGGAGATGGGACTGCAGCATGATTACGTCTTACTGAAGGGTGCTTTCTCCGTCATTCTCTGCCTCTGGTACTTGTGCCCTCTGACATTAAAAAAATTAAATATTTACATCTATATATGCTTAGGCACAGTACATGCCTTAAAGATGATAGATCACATTGGCCTGAGAAGGCCTCTGTACTCCTGCATGAGTTCTTGTAAGTAAACCACACCCTCACTCGGGAATCTATTTCCTTAGCAAGTTACTGGATGACAGCCAACCACAGCTGCCACACTCCAGTCACAGACAGCCCACCCTTTAAATTGTGTTTGGTAGGCAAACTCACACTGTAACCAGTCCAGTGGTGTCTCTACTTCATTCTCTCGCTTCTGTTTTTTGTAGATCACTTTTCTTTTCTTGCATGTAAATGTCACCCCACCATGTGGCTATATGGAAGTTAGTCTAAGGACTAGCTTGGAAGACCTGGAAGCTAATCTAAGGACTGCCCAATTCAAATCGTTTTTGCTCAATTAAACTTCCAAATTAAATCAACTTAAGTTTTTTTTTAATAAGGAAATAGCCAAAAAGTAATAATATCTCCAAATTTGGCACTATCAGTAATTTTTATTTTTTCTTTATAGTTCTCTATATTTCATATAGTTGTAAATTAATGTGTATTACTTTTATAATTAGGAAGACTACAAAAGTTTACTTCTAAAGTTTCTGTCTTGGGGCCAACAGGTGGCATGGTGGTTAAGGTACTGGACTCCCACATGGCCGACAGTGGTTTGAGTGTCAGACTAGGTGGCTTCCTTTCTCACTTTCTGTCTCTCTGTCTCTCTCTGGTGAGCACACATGCCCTATAAAACATTTAAAATAATAATAATAATAATAATAATATGGGGGCCAGCAAGTGGCATGGTGGTTAAGGGTGATGGACTCTCACATGGCCGACCATGGTTTGAGTCCTGTACCTGGTGGCTTGCTTTCTCATTTTCCCATTTTCTCTCTCTCTCACTTGCTCTGTCTCTCTCTGGTCAAATTAAAATAAATAAATAAAGTTAAATAAAATAATCTTACAAAAATATAAACTCGGGACCAGCCAATGGTCACATTACTGGATTTCCACATAGTTGGCTATGGTTTGAGTTCTGAACCTGGCAGCTTAAAACTCATCAGGCCCGTGTGCATGAGTGCCCAAGATCCTGAGAGAAGAACGGAGGAGAAAGGATTGTGGCATGGCCATCCCCTCGGGGGGTGATTTCTCACTTTCTATTGCTCTGTCTCTCTGTCTCTGGTGAGTGCATGCATCCTATAGCAGAAATCTCTTTTAAAAAATACATATATATATATATATATATATATATATAAATTACCATAGGGAGCGTGCACTCGCTAGAGAGAGACAGAGTGAAACACAGAGAGAGGAAAGTGAAAAATAACCCTTCAAGGGGATGGCCTTGCACAATCCCTTCTCCTCTATTCTCCTCTCAGGATTTTGGGCCCCCACGCACACACATCTGTCATATTTTTCTGGTCACTGGGTCCAGGACTTGAACTGTGGAGTCGGCCATGTGGGATCCAGTGCCTTTACAACCATATCACCTGCAGGCCCAGTTCTAAATATATTTCACTATGCCCACATTATCTAAATGTATGAAAACAGTGAGTTTTTAGAAAGTGTGCTTATGGGACCAGCAGGTGGTCAACATGGCTAACCATGGTTTGAGTCTCAGACCTAGTGGCTTCCCCCTGCCCTCCCCTATCTCTGGTGAATGCATGTGCCCTATAGCAGATTAAAAATAATAATGATAATAATAAATAAATTTTTAAAGTGTGCTTAAACTTTAGACATAACAAAAGCTTTTTTTTTGGGGGGGGGGATAGGTTTTTGCTATAGGGCATGTGCACTTGCCAGAAAGACAGAGAGAGACAGAGACAGAAAGCAAGAAATCACCCCCCAGGGAGGATGGCCATGACACAATCCCTTCTCCATTCTCCTCTTGGGATCTTGGGCACGCACACATATACACCCAACGTGAGCTTAAGCCACTGGGTCTGGGACTTGAACTGCGGTCGACTACATTGGGAGTCCAGTGACATAGCCATTATGCCAACTGCTGGTCCCAAAAGTTTTTATTTTTTTGAGAGAGATTTTTGCTATAGGACACATGTGCTCACCAGAGAGACAGAGACAGAAAGCAAGAAATCAACCCCCAGGAAGAATGACTACACTGCAATCCCTTCTCCTCTATTCTCTCAGGATTTTTGGGAATGCACACATACATGCCTGTTGTGAATTTCAAGCCACTGGGTCCAGGACTCAAACTGAGGCCAGTCATGTAGGAGTTCAATACCTTAACCACTATGCCACCTGACATAACAAAAGCTTTTACTGTAAAAATTATTAATCAGACCTGGAAAATACCTGCTTACCTAACTTTTGTATGAGGTATGGTTCAGTTCTTTTATGGGGGGAGGGTAATGGCTAGAGGTAGATTTAATGAGAAGTTAAGTGAATAACAGATTACTACATGGAAGCTCCTCTCAGCTCTCCTTCATTTTTCTGCTATTTCCATATACATACATTCCTTTATTTAACACACATTTTGAAACCCTTCTTATGAGCCAGATGTTATTCTGAGTGCTGGGGATGCTATACAAGTCAGACAAGCTTCCTTTGTTAGAGATTCACATTTAGTTTCATTAACCTTGCTGTAACATCCAAAATTGGCCACGCACAGGCTTTTCTCTTAGAATAACACTTCTCATACATGGGCAGGCATCTGAATCACCTGGGGGGCTTGGTAAAGCACACAGTGCTGCACCCCATCCCCAGAGTTTCTGTCGCAGCAGATCTGGGGTGGAACCTGAGAGCCTGATATGATGGGGACCATACTTGGAGAAAGGCTGTGTCCAGTCATTTTCAAGTTGTATTCTTTAGACATAAGAAGAAAATGACACTCCTCTTCCAGGGGTAAGAGAATCTAACCATCACCAACTAGAATACATCCACAGTTTTTTATAAAGGGGGTAATAGACTCTTGAAGTTTTCTGCCAATATCCTACACTTTCTTGCTGCACTGTCTTCATCTACCCACCTGGTACCATTCCAACCTGGGCTCAGCTGTCTTCATGATCATCCCGGTCTGCTAGGTCCTACTGGAGTGAATCACAGTCGAGGAGACCGGCGTCACCATAAGTTCATGTTTATGGTGCTTGTGGTTATGAGCAGCTCAGCCCTGCTCAACAAACCTATCGGCTGGTCTATCAACACTCCATTTTCTCCCATCCTCAAGTCTCTGACTCTCTGGTATGCCTCCTCACTATTGGCAGATTTTACATTTTTTTCATTATAATTTTGTGGAGGGGAAAAAAAAGGCAACTTCAGAGAAGAACCTTAATTTCCTGCCATCAAACAAAACAAACCAAAAAAATTGCCCCAAGTCAACAATTCCAACCTTTTTTTGAATTAAATGGAGTTAGTGTCCTCCAGTTTTCCAGCTGTCTCTGCAACCTCCTTCCTGAAGACC
The DNA here is from genome assembly GCF_000334495.1 of Tupaia belangeri chinensis. Classification (NCBI taxonomy): domain Eukaryota; kingdom Metazoa; phylum Chordata; class Mammalia; order Scandentia; family Tupaiidae; genus Tupaia; species Tupaia belangeri. Next base: position 1,180,572 of record NW_006159514.1, read on the forward strand.
TAGTTACAGATTATTGTATCCCTCCAGTATTCATCAGTTCTCTGCGTTTGCTGGTGCCTTTTTTGTTGGTAATATCATATGCCCAACTTCTTGCAATGAGAAACAGAAGTTGAAAGAAAGAAAGAAAGAAAGAAAGAGAGAGAGAGAGAGAGAGAGAGAGAGAGAGAGGGAGGGAGGGAGGGAGGGAGGAAGAAAGAACACTGAAATATCCTTGATTCCCATTCCTGTCCAGTTACCACTCTCTCCCCACTATCACCCAAATCTCTTCACTGATTTGTTTTTATTTCCTCACCTTCTACACCCTCTTCAATCCACTGGAGTCTGGCGCCTGCCAAGATCATCAGAGACTTCCAGGTCACCAGATCTAAGGGGTCGTTTTTAGACCTTTTTTTGCTTGGCTTCTCAGTCTGACCTCATCTCTCTCTCCAATGTCCCCTTTCCCATTTGCCCACTTTCTTGATTCTATGAATAACTCTCATTCTATATTATTTACTGTCCAAATCTCATTCGTTCTACCCCCAGAATAGCTTCAGAAACTCTCCAATTCTTGAGCCAGCAGGTGGCATGGTGGTTAGGATGCTGGACGCTCCCACATGGCTGACCACAGTTCAAGCCCCAGACCTGGTAGCTTGCTTTCTCACCTTCCCTCTCCTTCTGTGTCTCTCTCTGGTCAAATTTAAATAAATGAATGAATAAATTTTAAAAATTAAAATAAGTAATTAAAAACAATCTCTCTACTTTTCTTCCCTGCTAAAAGCAACCATGTTCTTTCATCTGAACCTCTGTGAACACCTTCAAGCTAATCTTCCTATAATTACACTCAGCCAACTGCTATCATCTTCCAGACTTCTCTGTGGACAGCCTGGAGTCTTTCCTGTTCCTCACATAGGATAAGCTTTTCCCCACATGCTGGTTAGTCCACCTAGAAGATGCTCTGTCCTTTCCACACCAGGCTCATGACTTCTGTTCTTGGTGTGACTTCCTTTACCTGCTATACCATATGAGAGCTTTCCCAGAACACTCCATACCCACCCTATCTACCAAATACTCAATTACTTGTCTTCTCCTATAAGGTTTGCAAGGGTAGTAAGCATTTCTCTTTCAGTCCATGTTTGTCTCGTGGAATAATGTAACTGCCATAGCCCAGCGAGGTATCTGACATATAATACGTATTAAACCCATTGCTGAATGAATTATTGGGTCCATGAATAAAGTTTCACTTATATAAGCGTATGTTCTCAACCATGAAAGTGCCTCATTTCTACCATAGGATCTACATCTATTTCTACTATAGTAGATCCTATGGTAGAAATAAAAAATGCCATCTGTGGTCATAAAATAGCCTACCACAAGATTTACACTTCTGATAGCAAAGGTTAACTGTGTCATTCAACGTGTGAAGCCCTGGGCTGAGCCTTTCCGTGCATTATTTGGCCTTGATTCTTTTGTGAAGGATCATAAACCTTCATTTATAGGTTAGCAAATTAAATCCAGAGAAGCTGAGTAACTTGTCCAAAGTCATCAGCTACCAAATGGATGACCCTGATTCAAACTGAGATTTCCGTGATTGCAAATCCTGTTTTCTTAAGCACTCTCTGTTCTCTGGATCTTGGTAAGGAAGAAGACGGGAGCCAAAATTCCTTCTGCTAAGCAAAAGCCATGAAGTTGTGAAATAATATTTCTGAGAAGACCAGTGAGCCAAAAGAAAACAACAGGAGACACAAATCTGGATATTGCAGCACACAAAAGAGAATCTTGAGACGAATGTGTTTTCAATTTTCAAATGACAGTCCATTGATGTAATTGACAATATTAACTGGTTAAAGAAGAAAAGCCATACTCCTCTGAACAGACACAGAAAAAATAGTTAGTAAAATTCCACACCCATGAATGATTCAAAAAGAAAATGGAAACCTTTTCACAAACAGGGATAGGAGGAAACATGACACAATTGTAAAATATTAGATGCTTTCTCTTGAAAATAAGAACAGTCAAGGATTCTTATCTCTACGTCTATAGTTCTCGTGTCTATCCACATCTACATGCCTCAACTTCATCAGTGTACTCTGCTGGCTAGGCCTGCTGTTTTCATCCCAGATCTAGAGGCTTGAAAAACGCACTGGGCACATGGGCGTATATGCCCTGAATCCTGAAATGCTGCTGCCAGCTGCTTGGGGAGCTTGCATCTCTTTAGGACGTGTGCTGACATCCATACGTATTTCTAAAAATCTCTCTAAAAGTATGTATGAACTTATTCTCCAAGGGGTGAATCCATCAGCTAGAGGAAGACATGATAAAACTAGCATAGCAGGTACAGGACATGAGCAGGGCCAGTTCCATAAACAGTGCTGAGAAATAGTATATCCATACGAAAAAAAATGGAGTTGGTTCACAACATCACGTCTTACATGAACGTTTCCTACTGTGTGATGTATCAAGTCTTTGTTTTCTTCCAAATAAGCAGCATTTATTAAATAAGCATACTTTTCCCACTAAATTGAAATACCACTGTGTCACAGGAAAAGTGTATATACACATTTGAATTGTTTTTGCTCTCTTTTCTTTCAAACAAATATGTTTGTTTCTATTTAAGACTATCACTGAGTTAAAAATTAGAATTACATTAAGCATAAGTGTTAGATGAAAGTAAGAGATAGTTCTATATTAATTTTTGTTTGTTTGTTTTTACCATAGGGCTAAGGGTGTGTGTGCTTGCTGGAGAGAGACAGAAGGAAAGTGGGTAACACCCCTGTGAAAATGGGATGGCCATGCTGAGATCCCTTCTCCTCCATTCTCCTGGCAGGTATGCTCATGTGATCTTTAAGTGGCTGAGTCTGGGACTTGAACCATAGTCAGTCATGTGGAAATCCATCACCTTAGCTACCTGCTGGCCCCTATATTAATTTTTTTTAGTAACATAATATATAATTATATCATGTTTTCTGTTTTCTAATAAGATCTTACAGTGTTTTACATATTCTACATATAGTTCTTATACTTTCATTATTCAATTTAGCCCAGAGTATGTTATAATTTTTTAACCATATTATAAATGGATTCTACTTTGGGGCTGCAATTCAAACTGTAGTCTGTCATGCTGAATCTGGCTCCCTATACCAGTGTGTTACAGGGCCAGCCTGACTTTCTTAATTTACTTTTCTTGGTGTATTTTGCTATCACTTTCTTTTTTTTTTTAAGTGAAAAGTCTATGTTTTTAAATTTTTTCTTAAAAAAAAAAGAATTTAAGCCTACATTCTTGAGTATTTCAGTTAAGATTCATTGATTTTAGAATAGGTATTCATTTTTGCTAATTTGACATATTATGATATAGAGCACAGTACAATTTGGTGATTAGAGACTCCAAGTCAAGTCATACTTGGTATATATAATCTTTCATTATCATATATATTTGTTATTTTTATTACTTTTTTTTTTTTTTGAGAGATTTTTTTTTTTTTTTTTTTTTTGGGGGGGGGGAGAGATTTTCACTGTAGTGCGCGTGCGCTCGCCAGACAGACAGAGAGAGAGACATAGAGACAGAAAGCGAGAAATCACCCCCCAGGGGGGATGGTCACGCCGCAATCCCTTCTCCTCCATTCTCCTCTCGGGATCTTGGGCACGCACGCACACGCACCCGGCGTGAGTTCTAAGCCACCGGGTCCGGGACGCGAACCGCGGTCGACTATGTGGGAATCCAGTGACATAGCCATTACACTAACTGCTGGTTCCCTTTTTATTACATTTTTTTAAATGAACCATTTTTAAGGTTCTCTTTTTAGTTTTGCTATAGGGTGTTGCACTTGCCAGAGAGAGAGAAAATGAGAAATCAACTTCCGGGAGTATGACCATACTACAATCCCTTCTCCATTTTCCTCTTGGAATTTTGGGCTTGCACTCACATGTACTTGAAACATTTTTCAAGCCTCCAGGTCTGGGATTTGAATCAGTCAACCATGTGGGATACTGCTGCCTTAACCACACACACCCTGCTGCCTCAAGTTTATTTATTTTACTTTATGATAGAGAGTAAGAATCTGGCCATGCCACAATGCCATTTCCCCAGCCCTCTGGCTAATCAGGATCCTTCTCACTTGTGTGTGTGTGTGTGTGTGTGTGTTTCAGGTTAGGTGAGGATCTGAACCTGAGGTCCAGCCATATGGCCTCTAGCATGGCATCTCTGTATGCTTCCAACTATGCCACAGAAGCTGAGCCTATTACTATTCTACAAGAAATATGTATGTTGGGACCAACAGATGGCATAATGGTTATGCCGCTGGACTCCCACCTGGTCAACCATGGTTCAAGTCCCAAACCTGGTGGCTTAAAACTCATGCCAGGTGCGCGCGTGTGTGGGTGTGTGCCCAAAATCCCATGAGAAGAATGGAGGAGAAGGGATTGTGGCATGGCCATCCCCCATGGGGGGTGACTTTTCACTTTCTATCTCTCTAACTCTCTCTGTCTCTTTGGCAAGCACATGTGCCCTTTAGCAAAAATCTCTCTAAAGTAAAAAATATGTGTTTTATAGAAATATGTGACTATACAGAAAGTAAATTAATGAACTGGAAATGCAGCCATGTAAAGATAATCACTTTTAACATTTCTGGTTCATATAGTTCCAGATGTTCTGAGTATGCTATGGCATAGAAGTAACTAGGTAAAGGCACTCTATTTAGTCCACTTTTACTACTGTACACAGAACCACGGAATTCTCTCTAGTAGAGTCTCAAACACAGCTGAGTGATCATGGGGAAACTGTGGAAACAGCAGAACCAAGTGCTTAAAAGGAGAGCTCACAAACTGGAGAGACCTGGACCTGAGTCTAGCTTTGCCACTGGCTGTGTAATTCTGGAAGAGCTATTGACTTCTGTGACCCTCACATGTGTAAAGAACAACTCACACAAAGGGTGAAGCGAGATATGCAGAATGCTTACAGCAGAGAGGCTTTGGCATTCTGCCTTCTGATGTGATGTAGAGGAAGTGAGGCAAGCCAGGCAAATAGAGAACTGAGAAAAGTCCTAACGAGATGCAAGTTCCCCAAGCCACTGGCAGCATCGCAGTGACTGCTGCCCTTGCCATCTTCCTCTCCAAGGGGTGAATCTATCAGCTGGCAGTAGTGAAACAGGAAGCTGCCGCCCAGATGTGAGGTACTGGTTGAAAACATGACGGAAAATGCACCTGAGAATAGGAGGTCTGAACTGGGCTTAGTTTTCCAATCTGATCTACTTTCCTTAATTTAAATTTAATTTTATTTTGCCACTGGGCACATGCACTTGCCAGAGAGACAGAGAGTGAGACCCTGTCATGAGGAATGGTCACATCACAATCTCTTTTCTTCCACTTTGCCTTTCTTTAAGGATTTTGGGCATACATGCCCACATGCCAAGTGAGTTTTTCAAGCAACTAGGTCTGGGACTAAAACAGCAGTCAGCCATGTGGGATCTAGCTCCCTTAACCATCAGGCCATAGACTGGTCCCCTTGTTCCTTCTTGATTGGGAAGATCATATTTGATACAGGATTTTCTCTAAACTTTCTTCATACTTTTTCATTCCCAACTCTTACTTTTAGGCCTAGGAATGCAAGTTAAATAAATGAATAGCATCCACAGAGAGATTAAATAAATAGCATCCATAAAGAGATTAACTTTTATTTAATTAAAAGTCAGTAGGTCTTAGAGTTTTAAAAGTTCTTTAAGAAGAAAAAAAGACAAATATATGTCTGGAAAGTGTTTTTTTTTTTCCTTTTCTTCTTCTTTTTTTAAAGAAGTAATATATTTTAGGATATAACTTGGGGCTTTGTGGCTATACTTCAGGGTCTCACTCTGCCTATATCCACAGAAAAGCGAAGTTCACAGCACTGTCCCAATTACATAGTTGAATATACATGGCATTAAGTGAGAAAAGAAAATGAACCAGTATTGCTTACAGAGATTTTTTTCAACAAAGTAGTTAACACTAAGAAGTTTCTTTGTGTATGTTGGGTTTTTGTCATAGGGCACATGTATTCACCAGAGAGAGACGGTGAGAGAAAAAGTGAGAAATCACCCCCTGGGGAAATTGCCATGCCACAATCCCTTCTCCTCCATTTTCCTCCTGAGATTTTGGGTATTCATGCATACATGTCCTGCATGATTTTCAAGCTGCCAGGTCCAGGACTCAAACCATGCTCAGCCATGCAGGAGTCCAGCCACCAGAAATAAACTCAACAAGCAAACTGATTTTCAGCAAAGTTCACAAGATAATCTACTGGAGAAAAGACAGTCTTTTCAACAAATAGTCCTGGGAAAATGGAATATCCACTTACAGAGGAATAAAATTAGACTCCCATTCCTTTTCTTTAAGGGAAATTTTTGCTATAGGGCACATGTGCTCACCAGAGAGACAGAGAGAGACAGAGAGCAAGAAGGGGATGGTCATGCTGGAATCCCTTCTCCTCCATTCTTCTCTTGGGGTTTTGGGCATGCATGCACATGCACCAGTGTGAGTTCAAGCAGCCAGGTCTGGGACTCAAACCACAGTCGACTACCTGGGAGTTCAGTGACACAACCATTATACTATCTGTTGGTCCCTAGACCCCTATCTTTTACCACTTATAAAAATTAATTCAAAATAGATTAAGTATAATGCCCAAACTACAAAACTACTTGAGGAAAATGCAAAGGAAACACTTTCAGATACTGCAATAGGCAAAGATTTCTTAAATAGACCCCTAAAACACAGGCATCACTACCAAAAATAGACAAGTGAGATTACAAGTTAAAAAGCTTCTACACAGCAAAGAAAACAAACAGAGTAAAAAGACAACACACAGAATGGGAGAAAATATTTGCATACTATATTTCAGATAAGGGGTTGATAACCAGAATAAAAGGAACTCAAAGAGCTCACCCACAAAAAGGCTAACAATCCAATTTAAAAAATGGGCAATCAGGGACCAGCAGATGGCATAATAGTTATGTCGCTGGACTCCCACATAGCCAACCATAGTTAAAGTCCTGGACCTGGCAGCTTAAAACTCACACTGTGTGCCTGTGTGTATGTGCCCAAAATACTGAGAGAAGAATAGAGGAGAAGAGATTTCAGTTTGGCCATCCTCCCTGGGAGGAAGAGGGTAATTTCTCGCTTTCTTTCTCTTTCTTTCTCTGTCTCTCTGGTGAGCATACATGCCCTATAGCAAAAATTTCTCTATATAAAAAGAAAAAGAAAAACAGGCAATCAACCTGAACAGACAACTCTTAAAAGAATATAAAAAGAATATATACAAATGACTAAAAGAATATGGAAATCTGTTCAACATCTTTTGTCAGATACCAGAAGCTTCAAGGGATGGGTTTGGGGGGCAGTTCAGGAAAAAATGAGTAGCAGACACAAGAATACATGTAAACAAATGGAATAGATTTTGGAACTGTATACCAGAGTTAAATAAACTGTCACTGATAATTCAATATATACTCCCCCCCCAAAAAAAAAAAACTAATAGAACTGTTATTGAATGTGTACATTATGAAATACTAATTACTGAAGACAATGAATATGCCTATATTTTTTATTAAATTATTACACACTACATACATGCTTTGAAAAACTATACTGGGGACCAGCAGTTAGAGTAATGGCTATGTTGCTGCACTCCCATGTAGTCAACCACAGTTTGAGTCCCAGACCTGGTGGCTTAAACTCATGCCAGGCGCATGTGCATGCATGCCCAAGATCCTGAGAGGAGAATGGGGGAGAAGGGATTGTGGCATGGCCATCCCCCCTGGGGAGTGATTTCTCGCTTTCTGTCTCTCTGTCTCTCTTTGTCTTTCTGGCAAGCGCACATGCCCTATAGCAAAAACCTCTCCAAAAAAAAAAAATTGTTTTTAATTAACTTTTACTTTAGCAACTAAAGTTGCTTTTACTAGATCAACTAAATTCCTCTCATAGTCTATTAAATTATGTTTAAATACATTGCTCTGAAGAACATGTGCCTTTACAAAGTGAAGGGGAGATGGGAAAATAAAATGATCACTGTACCATTAAAAAAAAACACAAAGATTTATAAACTAAGCTCTTCTTTTATAAAGGTAAACCTAGAAAATAGAAGCAATAGCTAATGTGAGAAAAAACTCTGTGGCTCTTGCCTATGTTAGTTTATTCTGCAGATGGAACTTAAATGTGAGCAATTCAGTCTAGATATTAGGAGATAACAATTTCCCGCCCCACATATGTCAGTATTTTAATTCTCACATTCAAACTCACGGACTATAAATTCTTCAGTTCTGTCCCCCCACCAGAAAACAGTTATAATAGAGACAAATATAAAGAATGTTTGGAAAATATCTACACTCTGGATTGTTCTATTTTAAATACCTTAACTATAAATACACGGAGACACTGACCTGTAAGATGTAGAGTATGACAACTATCAGTCCAATCCAGCTGTGCAAACTGTACATGTTGGGAATGCTAAGGGTATTGTGGTAATCGAATGCAGAGACCAGAGCAATAATTGCAAGAATGGCAGCCACAGAATTTAACCCTGCATGGATAGACTTCATCAGGAACTTGCTGCATTTCCAGGTCCATGGCAGTCTGTATACAATGATGGCTAGGGAGAAATGAAAAAAGACAGAATGTGTATTTTTGAAAAATCAACACAAAATGAACAGTTTGACACTGTGAACACTCCCCGATCTCTGCCGGTTTTCTTTTCATTTCTTTTAGTTTTTTTTTTTTTTTTTTTTCCCAGAGGGCACGTGCATGTGCCAGAGAGACAGGAGAGGGAAAGTGAGAAATCACCCCCCAGGGGGGATGGCCATGCCACAATCCCTTCTCCTCCACTCTCCTCCTGGGATTTTGAGTATGCACACCCACGTGCCTGGTGTTATTTTTAAACCGTCGGGTCTAGGACTTGAACTGTGATCCGCCATGTGGAAATCCAGTGCCTTAACTACCACGCCAGCCACCTCTTGACCCCTCCTCTGCCTTTTAAATTTAATTAATTAGTTAATTAAATTTATTATTACTATTTAAGTTTGTCACAGGGCATGTATGCTCACCAGAGACACACAGAGAGCGAGAAAGCAAGAAAGCAAGCCACCAGGTCCAGGACTGTGAACTATGGTCAGCCATATGGGAGTTCAGTGTTTTAACCATGCCACCTGCCAGCCCCATCCTGCATTTTCTTTAAAAAAGACAAGGTCTTCCTATGTTTCCCAGGCCAGCCTTGACCTTATGGTCTTCCTGCCTCAGCCTCCTGAGTCACTTGGGATTACAGGTACATGCCACTGTGACCCATCCTTAGATTGGACCAGAACTAAAACCAGGTTTCCCAGGGGGACTCAGCCTGGAGAACATACCATCTTAGCAGCATGCACCTCTGCAACTGGGCCTTGGACACACCCTGTTGTGAAATTTTTTTTCCTTGGCTTCTACTACTCCCATCTTCCCAAAGTTACTCCTGCCTCTCAGTGGCTCCTTCTCAGGATCCTTGCTGACATTTTCTTCATTTCCAAGTTATGAAGGAACCTCAGAATCAGTCCTAAGGCTTTTTCTCCTTGTGTACTCTCTGTGGATGAGCTCATTTGCTCTTTAACTGAAATGCTATCTACATGCCAGGGACTCCAAATTGTATATCTCCAGCCCAGAACTTTCTTGTAAACTCCAGATCCATACAGCTCAATATCTCTTTGACCTCTCCACATAAATGCCTCCTAAGTATCTCAAATTAACACATTCCGAACTAATTATTTTAACCTTATAATCTGATTTATGCCTGTTGTCCTCCTTCTTTAAAATCTCCTAGTTTACTAAGAAATTGAAGACGAAGGAATAGAAAAATATGCAAAAGATTTAAATATACATTTCACAAAGGAGTATATCTAAGTTGCTAATAAACATAAGAAAGAGATCAACTTCATTACTCATCAAGGAAATGCAAATCAAAACCAAATGAGACTACCTCTACCACGCACCTGAGTGGTTAAACACAGAGAATTCCAAGCATGGGAGATGAGCAGCAATTGGAACTCTCTGTGCTGAGGATGGGAAAACTGGTTAATCTTGTGCATATCTGATGATTTAGCGATTTCATTCCTAGGCATATGTCTAAAAGAAATACGTACATATGTCCACCAAAAGATGCATACAAGACTATCATAAGCAGCACTTTTATTTTTTTTAAGAGAGATTTTTGCTACAAGGTGTAGTGTACTCACTGGAGAGACAGAGAGAGACAGAAAGACAGAAAAGGCAAGAAGTCACTCCAAGGGGTGATGGCCATGCCGCAGTCCCTTCTCCATTCTCCCCTTGGGATTTTGGACACACACGCACATGTGCCCAGCATGAGTTTCAAGCTACCAGGTCTGGGACTCGATCCTCAGTTGACTACATGAGAGTCCAGCAACGTAACCACTACACCATTTGCTGGTCCCAGCAGAACTCTTTAAAAGGTAGCCAAAACCTGGAAACGTCCCCGAGTGCTCACCACTGGAATAAATAAAATAACACAGCCACATCATGGACTAACACACAGCAAAGAGAAAGGACGATCTATAGCTAGAACTACACCCAGTGATTCGGATCAACCTATAACGTTAATCCCAAGCAGCCAGACAAGTACCTAGTATAGTATGATTCAATTTATATGAAAGGGAGGGAGAGGGAGAAAGCACCCTGGAATAGGGCAGGATCATGCTACGATCCCTCATCCTCCGTTTCTCAATCCTTTTGGGATTTTGAGCATGCACACACATGCTCCTAGAGGGTTTTCCAGGCCACTGGACTGGGATTCCACAGGCAGCCATGTGGGATCTGGCTGCTTTAATCACTATGCTATCGAGCCAACTCTATATAGAATACACTTTTAAAGCTAGCTCAAGGAGGTTAAGGTGGCTGGATCCCACATGGTTGACTTCACAGTTCAAGTCCTGGACCGAGCAACTTGAAAAAATGTGCCAGATATGTGAGGGTACATGCCCCAAATCCGGAGGAGAATGGAGACAAAGAATTGCTGTATGGTCATCTCCCTGGGTGGGGGATTTCTCACTTTCCTTCTCACTATCTCCCACCAACAAAAAATAAATAAAATAAAAATGAAAAAGTCACTTTTGTTATCATCACCATATCAGTCAAGCACTGCTTAGGAAGGAGAAGGAATTTTAGATGAATGGACTTGAATATTTACACATAAAAAAGTAATACTCAGAATGTGTTTGCTTGAAAAACAAATTATGAACAATTATGAATAGTATTTTTCCCTAAACTGGGTAGTTTATTAAAATTTTAAAAATCAGAACTCATCTCTGATGCAAAAAATCGGGAGTATTTATCATGACTGAAAGGAGTTATGATGGTTACCAGGGGATTTGGGGGTAGGTTACCCAGGCGTGTTCGTGCTATAAATATATATCATTTCTGATTTAGGTACTTTTCTACATGTATGTTATTCTTCAATAAAAAGTTTACTTTAAAAAAATTATCAAAAATTCAAAGACAATTGTATTTCCAGTGAACACTTTTTTGCTTGTTTTGCTTTTAGTTTTTTTTTAATTTTTTAATTTTTAATTTTTTTTTAGAGAGGTTTTTTGCTATAGAGGACATGTGCTTGCCAGAGAGACAGAGAGAGAAAGTGAGAAATGACTCCCCAAAAGGGATGGCCACACTGCAAGCCCTTTTCCTCCATTCCCCTCTCAGGTTTTGGGCACGCACATACACATACCCGATATGAGTTTCAAGCCTCTGGGTCTAGGACTTGAACTGTAGTCGGCCATATGGGAGTCCAGCACCTTAACCACTATGCCACCTGCTGGCCCCTTGCTTTTAGTTTTTTTTGCCATGTGGCTTATGTACTTGCTGGAAAGACACAGAGAAAGGGGGAAAGTAAGAAATCACCACCCGGAGGGGATGGACATGCTGCACTCCCTTTTCTTCCATTCTCCTCTTGGGATTTTGGGCATGCATGCACATGTGCCCAGCATGAGTTTCAAGCAGCCAGGTCCAAGACTTGAACCATGGAATAGGCCATGGAGTCCAGTGCCTTAACCACCATACCATCTGCTGGATCCCAGTGAATGCTTTTTATGACTCTTCCCAGTGGCATGAGCATCAAAGAGAAATGTGTCAAGCTTTCCATAAAATATCCACACTGAGAGTCAAACTTGATATTCAAACCTTCTACATTTACATAAATGTTTTCCAAATGGTTTTCTTTCTCTAGCCACAGCATGAATGAAAGAAATGTCATCTTCTTTGTTTTTCTGGTTTTTTTTTTTAATTTAATCTTTTATAAATGACATAGGGTTATCAATAAAACACTATTACCCCATTACTGTAAGAGAAAGCCCTGCGGGGTTTCTGAAGAGTGGTGCTTGCTTCTGAACCAAATGGACACAAGTAATTATGATTTTAGAGTCCCTGACTCTACTGGGATTTTTCTTTTCTTTCAGTTTCTTACTTAGGTAGGGATGCCTGCCTCCAACCTCTCCCTTCTATCATCCTGCTTATCCTTGAGTCCCACAGCTGTGTTCCAGCTGATACATTTTTACGTTGCCCCAAATCTCAACATCTGTTAAATCTGGATGGTGAGAATATGGGGATCTAGTACCATAAAGAATTCACTATATTTTTAAAGTTAAAACAATATTTTTGCTAACTTCCACACCCAATAACCAATTCGTTTCAACCACTCAATAGGCAGCTTGTGGAGATGTAAGAGGCTATGAATGAGGAGGCTTGTAACCTCGAGCCCACCGGGTTTTCCAGCATCTATCCTGGCTACATAGAGGCCCTGCGACGACAGGGCCCAGTGTGCTTCACAATACATGTACACTGTGGTGTTTGCATCAGCCGTTCACATGTTTTAAAAAAAATGGATAAATAAACACACACGGTGCAGCCAGGAGAAAAGGGCAGCCTTAACAAACCAAACAACATTTCTTAAACAAGAAGTTGTTCCCGACAGTTATAAAAACTGCCTGGAGAGTGGAATTTAAATATTTCTTGCTTCTTTGGCTTGGCACTTGCCTAGACACCATTCCTGAGGTTCAGTGAGAAGGAAGAAAAAGGCCTCCTGAGCCCACTAGAGGGGAAATGGCGTAAAACAACTGAAACAAGGTTTTCTGTCAGAGGCTCTATTTAGCAAGACCAGTTCCCCCCCAGAAAATGAAAGGAAACATGAACATATTTATGTGATAAAAAAGCATTTCGAATCCTTTAAAAGGAAGTTATTGGTGGTGGGACATGCTAGCATGATAAATTTACAAAGAAAAAAGAAGAGAGGGAGGGAAGAAAGCAATGTCTGTAATTAGTTTTTGGACAATGAAGAGGAAAATACCCTATCTTGAATTTGAATTATTCTTTTTATTTTATTTTTACCAGAGGGTGCAAGTGCTTGCCAGAGAGACAGAGAAAAGAGGAAAGAGAAGAAGCAGCCCCCGCTGGGACACGTTCATGCTGCAATTCCATCTCCTCCACCTTTCTGTTCTATTGGGATTGAGGGCACACATACAACAACATGTTTCCCAAGCCGCTAAGGCCGGAACTCCAACTACCTGGTTGGCCCTGTGGGATCCGGCTCCCCAGCAGGCCAAGGCCAGCCCTGAATTTAATTATTAAAAAATTTCTCAGCTCCCAGTGGCATAATCAAAATTCAGTAAGATGTAATCGCTGGTGTGACACCAGCTTGCCCCTCCATACTATTATATGACGCCAGAACTCAATCCACAAGTCTGCCTTACAGCTGGCAAGGCAAACTTTGAATCTGTCACAGTGTGCGTGGTGGGGGAGGAGCGCTTAGCAGGAGAGAAACGTCCCCAAACATGTAAACATTTTAACTCTAGTTCTTCTATGTTTAAATTTGGTGATTCATGAGAGTGGAAGCATGTCCACCCTCACATCTTCCTCATTCAGCACGGAGCCTGGCACATAGTAGAAATACAGGAAACGTGTGAATAAATAATTCTTAATAAAGCACAGTAGATCATTTGGTAGTCCCTGCAAATGAGCAAATCCTCTTTGAATTAAGATTTTTTTTTTTTTTAGTTTTAGAGAATTATTATTTATTGGGGCCAGCCAGCAGATTGCATAGCAGTTATGTTGCTGGACTCCCACATGGCCAACCGCAGATAGAGTCCCAGATCCAGTGGTTTCAAACTTACGCTGGGCACATGTGCATGTGTGCCCAAGATCCTGAGAGGAAAATGGAGGAGAAAGGATTGTGGTATGGCCATCCTCCCTGGGGGGTGATTTCTCGCTTTCTGTCTTTCTGGCGAGTGCACATGCCCTATAGCAAAAAATCTCTTGAAGATAAAAAATAATTATTATTTAATTTTACTTACCTTCATTATTATTTTTTAAAAATTTGCTACAGAGCACATGCGCTCACCAGAGAGAGACAGAGAGAGAGCAGAGAGGGAAAGTGAGAAAGCAAGCTGCCAGGTCTGGGACTTGAACAAGGGTCAACCATGTGGGAGTCTAGCATCTCAACCATGACACCACCTGCTGACTCCTTAAAATTTGTTTATTTATTTATTTATTTATTATTTTTTAAAAGGAATGATCTATTTATTTATTTAGTATAATTTTTTTCTATTTGACCAGAGAGAGAGAGAAAGTGAGAAAGAAAGCTTCCAAGTCTGGGACTCAAACTGTGGTCGGCCATGTGGGAGTCTAGGCCCCCTAATCACCATGCCACCTGCCTTAAAAATTATTTTCTAAAATTAAGATATATGGGAACCAGCCGTTAGCGTAATGGCTATGTCGCTGGATTCCCACATTGTCTACCGAGGTTTGCGTCTCGGACCCGGTGGCTTAAAA
>NW_006159514.1:1195467-1203944 GCF_000334495.1 Tupaia belangeri chinensis
TCTCTCTCTGTCTGTCTGGCGAGTGCACGCACCCTATAGCAAAAAAAAAAAAAAATTAAGATATAGTAACAAAAACTGTGTATGCAGTCATGTGACACATAATGACATTTTGGTCAATGAAGGACGACATACATGGCAGCTGTCCCTGAGGATTATAATGGAGCTGAAAACCTCCTATTGTTCATTGATGTGGTACTGCAGCACACTGTTCTTGTTTGTGGTCATTCTGGAGCAGCAAGCCGATAGCGCTGCCAGCTGTATAAGAGTATAGCACGCGCATTGCTGTACAGGACATATTTGATATGACAGCAAATGTGTTACTGGCTTATTTCTTATACTATACTTTTAATATTATTTTAGTGTACTCCTACTTATTAAAAACAAGCTTATTGTAAAACTGTATGAAATGCTATACCATCAGCAGCCTCCTCTGTCTCTTCTGATCCCATGTAGGCCTAGGCTACACTGGTATAGTTGTATAATGTTTGTGTTTAAATGTTGTTACAAAAAAAACAAAATGTAAAAAAAATAAAAATTTAAAATATTACAAAGTGAAAAAGTTACAGGCCCAGTTACAGTGGCATGGGCACTGCTGTGCAATACTGCAATGGCACGAGAGACCAGGGTTTGGGCCCTCACTGGCCTGAACACGCGGGGCACTGGCACACATGCCCATCAGCATGCTGACTCACGGGGGGGAAGACTGGGGTAGGGTGAGATCCTGTCATGGATGTGTGTCTTTCTCTCTCTCAGGAAAAAAAATTACAGCAAATTGAGGTCAATTTGTTACTGAAGAAAGAAAAACACTTTCTTTTTTTTGGAGAGATTTTCGCTATAGGGCGCGTGACCTCGCCAGACAGGCAGAGAGACATAGAGACAGAAAGCGAGAAATCACCCCCCAGGGGGGATGGTCACGCTGCAATCCCTTCTCCTCCATTCTCCTCTCGGGATCTTGGGCATGCACGCACATGCGCCCGGCGTGGGCTTTAAGCCACCAGGTCTGGGACGCGAACCGCGGTCGACTATGTGGGAGTCCAGCGACATAGCCATTACGCTAACTGCTGGTTCCCAGAAAGACATTTTTAAATAGGTTTCATGTGGCCTACATGCACAGTGTTTATAAAATCTGGAGTAGTGTACAGCAATGTCCTAGGCCTTCACATCCACTCACTACTCACTTCCTAACTCACGCAGAACCACTTCCAGTCCTGAAGGCCCCATTCATTATAAGTGCTCTATTCATGTGTGTCACTGTCAATCTCTTATTACCATATTTTACTGTACCTTTTCTTTTCTTTCTTTCTTTTTTTTTCCCCCCCTTTTTTTGGAGAGGTTTTTGCTATAGGGCACGTGCACTCGCCAGACAGACAGAGAGGAGAGAGACAGAAAGTGAGAAATCACCCCCGGGGAGGGGGGGTGACCATGCTGCAATCCCTTCTGCTCTCGGGATCTTGGGCACATGCGTGCGCACACGTTCGGCGTGAGTTTAAGCCACCGGGTCCGGGACTCGAACCGCGGTCAACTACGTGGGAGTCCAGCGACATAGCCATTACGCTAACTGCTGGTCCCGTATCTTTTCTGTGTTTAGATATACAAATACTAACTGTTGGGTTACAATCACCTACAGTACTCACTATACCAATAGCAACATGCTGGACAGGTCTGTAGCCTCGGGGCAATAGACTATACCACATAGCCTGGGTGTGTCATAGGCTAGACCATCCAGGTTTGTGTAAACACACCTTATGATGACGAAATTACATAACAGTGCACTTCTTAGGTCATGTCCCTGTCATTGGGTGACACGGGACTGTTATTTACAGAGTACAGCATGCTGCTTTGATATGCACTGTGAAACGGGTAAATCAACCTAATCAACATATCCATCATCTCACATGTTCTCTCTTTTTGTTGTGACAGGTCTTTTTTAAAAAAATACACAAATTATAATAAACAAGACAATTTGTATTGCTGACTCAAGTATTTGGTAATATAAGACCAAATGGCCTTTCACCACTTAAGGTGTATTCTGCCCTTGGACCGATTAATAGCATTCAGTGAATTCAAAAATAAAATGAGAGTAAGTTCAAAAATAAAATGAGTATACTTTGAAGTATACTAGAATTCTAAAACATGCAAACTACTTAAACACAGTATGCCCGTTACATTTCCCTTCACTTTGAATAAAATAAATATTATTTTGCCCTCCTTTGTAGAATGTACAGAACAGGATTATCAACCTTTATGACTCATTTTCCTGTGTGCCCAAGAGTTTACTAGATTCTGACCAGAGAACCTCAAGTTTAAGTGAGAAAGAAGAGAACCCTCTTTAAGTAAACTTCTTGAAAAGATTCTGGCGGGGGCTGTCAAGGAGAATCAAAGCTCAGCAACATGCCTGTGCACTCCAGCTGACTCATAGCACGGATACCGTGCATCTGGAGACTTCTGTAGAACCAAAATGAAGGAAGTGATCTGGATGATTCAGGAGATTCGCTGCAGCATTTTTACGGCAGAAGTATCTTTCTAAAGTGACTGGAATCCTCACAAAGGCATCTACTTGGTACCAAATTCATGTACATATGAGAAGAGAAAAATGCAATTAATTGGCTAGAGATTTATAACCATACAGAAATCTTGTGTAGTTACAAAGATCAGGTATATTCTCTTGTGCCTCACAGCAATGTTACTACAGATCCGGATTACTGGCTGAGGTTTCACCTGGTGGACCCTGGCCAGGAGTCTGATCTCTAAAATGAGGAGCTGAGCTTAAGGCCTCAGCTAGCTCTAAATATTTAGGGGGCACATGCGTGCGCACACGTTCGGCGTGAGTTTAAGCCACCGGGTCCGGGACTCGAACCGCGGTCGACTACGTGGGAGTCCAGCGACATAGCCATTACGCTAACTGCTGGTCCCGTATCTTTTCTGTGTTTAGATATACAAATACTAACTGTTGGGTTACAATCACCTACAGTACTCACTATACCAATAGCAACATGCTGGACAGGTCTGTAGCCTCGGGGCAATAGACTATACCACATAGCCTGGGTGTGTCATAGGCTAGACCATCCAGGTTTGTGTAAACACACCTTATGATGACGAAATTACATAACAGTGCACTTCTTAGGTCATGTCCCTGTCATTGGGTGACACGGGACTGTTATTTACAGAGTACAGCATGCTGCTTTGATATGCACTGTGAAACGGGTAAATCAACCTAATCAACATATCCATCATCTCACATGTTCTCTCTTTTTGTTGTGACAGGTCTTTTTTAAAAAAATACACAAATCATAATAAACAAGACAATTTGTATTGCTGACTCAAGTATTTGGTAATATAAGACCAAATGGCCTTTCACCACTTAAGGTGTATTCTGCCCTTGGACCGATTAATAGCATTCAGTGAATTCAAAAATAAAATGAGAGTAAGTTCAAAAATAAAATGAGTATACTTTGAAGTATACTAGAATTCTAAAACATGCAAACTACTTAAACACAGTATGCCCGTTACATTTCCCTTCACTTTGAATAAAATAAATATTATTTTGCCCTCCTTTGTAGAATGTACAGAACAGGATTATCAACCTTTATGACTCATTTTCCTGTGTGCCCAAGAGTTTACTAGATTCTGACCAGAGAACCTCAAGTTTAAGTGAGAAAGAAGAGAACCCTCTTTAAGTAAACTTCTTGAAAAGATTCTGGCGGGGGCTGTCAAGGAGAATCAAAGCTCAGCAACATGCCTGTGCACTCCAGCTGACTCATAGCACGGATACCGTGCATCTGGAGACTTCTGTAGAACCAAAATGAAGGAAGTGATCTGGATGATTCAGGAGATTCGCTGCAGCATTTTTACGGCAGAAGTATCTTTCTAAAGTGACTGGAATCCTCACAAAGGCATCTACTTGGTACCAAATTCATGTACATATGAGAAGAGAAAAATGCAATTAATTGGCTAGAGATTTATAACCATACAGAAATCTTGTGTAGTTACAAAGATCAGGTATATTCTCTTGTGCCTCACAGCAATGTTACTACAGATCCGGATTACTGGCTGAGGTTTCACCTGGTGGACCCTGGCCAGGAGTCTGATCTCTAAAATGAGGAGCTGAGCTTAAGGCCTCAGCTAGCTCTAAATATTTAGGGATTGGCATAACCAACATTCCAATAAGAAAACTACAGTTCACCTCTCGCCAATTCAAATTAAAACAGCCTGTAAATGCCACTACTCTTATTCAATTTTTTACACAGTGTGTGGCATACAGTAAGTCCTTAATAAATGTATACTAATGAAATGAATAGGAAAACATATGAAGGAAGTGAATAAATGAACAAAAGAAAAACAGAAAAGTACAGCTGATGGCAGGTTCCATGGCCTGGTAGTGAAGATAGTTAGATCCTGGGGCCAGAAGGTGAAGTGGAAGGTGGAATGATGGTTAAGGGCGCTGGAATTCCACATGGCTGACTGTGGTTCAAGTCCTGGATCTGGCAGCTTTCTCTCTCTCTCTCTCTCTCTCTCTCTCTCTCGCTCTGTCCCTCTCTGGTCAAATTAAAATAAATAAATACATTTATACATATATAGCTTGCTTTCTCACTTTCTCTCTTTCTCACTCTGTCCCTCTCTGGTCAAATTAAAATAAACAAATAAAAACATACATTAAGTTAAAATAATTCTTTTCTTTTTTAAGAGGTTTTTGCTACAGGGTGCATGCGCTCGTCAGACAGAGAGAAACAGAGAGACAGAAAGCGTGAAAACACCCCCCCAGGGGGGATGGCCACGCTGCAATCCCTTCTCCATTCTCCTCTCGGGATCTTGGACATGCACGCACACATGCCCGGCATGAGTTTTAAGCCACCGGGTCCAGGACGTGAACCACAGTCGACTACATGGGTGTCTAGCGACATAGCTATTACGCTAACTGCTGGTCCCTAGTTAAAATAATTCTTAAAAAAAAAAAAAAAAAAGACAACTGGATCCCATATGGCCTACCATGGGGTTCGAGTGCCAGACCCGATGGTTTGAGAAACATTCTGGGCACGTGTGTGTAGAAACTGAGAAAGAAGAAACTGCAGCATAACCACTCTCCCTTTCCCTCATTCTTTGCCTCTCTCTGATGAGAGCATATGCCCTCTATCAATTTAAAAAAAAAAAAATGATGAAGAAAATGTAGTTGTTTCAGTCTGTTTTGAGTTACAATGAAGATATCTTTCTTTTTCATCCCTCTCTCCCTTCATTCTTTCCCTCTTTTTTTTTTTTTTTTTTGACAGTCTCACCATGTCTCAATCCTCTCTCAGCCTTTCAGATGAACTACATTGTGCTACCATGCCCCACCCAGCTCTTTTTTTGATAGGATCTTGCTATGGTGCCCCGCCCAGCCTGAGGCTCCTGATCCCCCTTTCGGCTGCCCCAGTTGCTGGTCTTACAGGTGTATGCCACCACACCTAGCCTTTAAGTGGGACTGGGAACCTAACCGAGGCCTCCCAGCCTGCGGAGCATAGCGTCTCAGCAGTACCTGACATTACAGCTGGGCCTATCTTTCTTAAAATGGGAAACTATTACACCTTTTTAAAAAGAATCATTTTATTTAACTTTATTTATTTATTTGCTTATTTTAATTTGACCAGAGAGGGACAGAGTGAGAGAGAGAGGGAAAGTGAGAAATCACTCCCCTCCCTAGAAGGGATGGTCACATTGCCATTCTTTCTCCTCTATTTTCCTCTCAAGATTTTGGGCATTCATGTACACATGCCCAGCATGATTTTGAAGCTGCTGGGTCTTGGACTTAAACTGAAGTCAGCCATGTGGGAATCCAGCACCTTAACCTCCACGCCACTTGTTGGTCCCGAACCAGTTTCTTTTTGTTTTGTTTTAGAGGTTTTTGACTTAGGGTGCGTGCGCTCACTGGAGAGAGAGACAGAGACAGTGAGAGGGAAAGTGAGAAATCAACTCTCGGGGGATGGCCATGCTGCAGTCTCTTTTTCTCCATTCTCCCCTTGGGATCTGGAGCACACATGCACATGAGCCCCATGTGATTTTCAAGCTATGGGATCTGGGACGCGAACCATAGTCAGCCATGTGGGAGTCCAGCAATGTTACCGCTATGCTATCTGCTGCCCCCCTGAGTGAGTTTATAAAAATTTGAAATCTCTTGGAAGAGTTGGGATGATCTGGCAACTTTGGACTAGCATTCCCACACATAGCTACCATCTCCTGGAGCTGAGTAGAAGTTACCTGTTTCACAAGTAGACACTCGATTCTCAAAGAAGGTATATACCTAAACCCTGCTACATGAACACCTGACGTTTGGTTACCTGTCCTAGCAAATGGATAAAGAGTTTTCTCAACAATGTTATAAGACAACACAGCATATAATGACAATGACCTGATTGGTAAACTGTGTCAGGACTGGGAGGTGTGATGAAAAATCTGTAAATACCTAACGAGGAAGCCAATATAGGCTATAGTGGTCATGCACTGGCCTAGAACAACAGAATTTTTTTCTCTCAGAACTCTGGAGGCCAGACAAGGTGGTTCCTTCTGTGGGCTCTCAGGGAGACCCCACTCCATACTCCATACTTCTTTAGCTTCTGGTGGTTGTTAGAAATTCTTAGCATTCCAAAAAAAAAAAAAGAAATTCTTAGCATTCCTTGGCTTGTACGCACATACATCTCTGCCTATCTTCATGCTTCCCCTGTGTATCTTGAAGCTCCTCTTCTTTCTCTCTTAAGGACATCAGTCCTTGATCTCATCTTGAGACCCTTAGTTATGCCTACAAAGAGCCTGTTTTCAAATAAGGTCATATACACAGGTACTCAGGATTGGGTCTTGATCTTGTCTTTTAGGTCACTATTCAACCTCTACTCATAGCCCTTCCAGGGATCCTGGAAACTAGGGCAATTAAAGACTATAAGGGATAATGGTTCCTGCAGGACATGGGGACTTAAAGTCAGATCCTATAAATTTGGATCTTATCTCCTGGCGTCTGAGCTATTACTCAGGGGAAGATAGCTTGTAGAGGGCTCTGTGGACTACTTCCTGGAATGCTGTTGCAAGTATGCTGGTTGGGGAGGAGAATGGGACACTGCCCTGCCAGCAAGTTCTGGCTCCTGCCCTATGTCCTTCTGAATAGGCTGGTGCCATTGTGGTCTTTGTAACCTCTCATGAGTGAATGTTTAGTTGAAGCTAGGAAGACACCCTGGTGGGTGCCACACACCCAACCCACTTCACCTGCTTATTTTGAACACCTGATCCTGGTAGGTATGACCCCTGGTGAAAGGATTAGACAAACTTTTATTAACTTAATAAATATTTACTGAATGCCTATATGTGTTAGGTAATGCAACATAGCAGTGAAGAAAATGACGAAATCCCTCTGCTTAGGGAGCTTCCATTCTAGTAGGAGCAGACAGACAATAAATTAATAAGTAAAACAGTGGTTAGAATTCGACTAACATTTTGCTTTGAAAATGGAGTCTATAGGATTTTCTGATGGATTGGATGATAAGTATGGAAGAGAGACAAGAAGGAGGACCGTATAGTTCTGAACATCCAGGAGAATGAAGTTGCCATTTACTGAGAAGATGGAGCCTAAGGGAGGAGCGGTTTTGCAGGTGCAAGGGATATGAGGAGTTGAGATTTGGACATTTATCTGACATCCAGGTAGAATGCTTGATCAGGCATGGATGTCTGTGTGTAGCATTCAGGGTTTGGGCAGAAATATAAAAACAGGAAGGTTCACGGTGTAGGTGGTGCTTAAAGTCAAATGGCTGCATGAGATCACCACAAGAATGAGTGTAAATACAAACAGATGCGAATTTCGAAAAGTTCTGCAGTAAGGTCAGAAGACTGAGCCCTGGACACTCTCACCTTGAAATCAGAGAGATGGGGAAAAACCGGCGAAGAGAATGAGAAGGAACAGCCAGGACAGAGAGAAGAGTCAAGACTGTCAGGTATCAAAAAAGCCACCTAACCCACCAAGTGAAGGAAATGAAGCCAAGTGAATAGAGTACCAAGAAGGAGTCGGGGGGTAGTTACACCGACAGCTGCCTTCTGGAAAAGCAAGAAGACAAGCAGACCGAGAACTGACTACCAGAGTTAGCCACATGGAGGACCCTGGCTATTTCATGAAGAGCAATTCTAGTGAAGCAGTGGGGTGAAAGTCGGCTTGGAGAGGGTTCAAAAAAGAAGAGGAGAGGAATTGGAGACTAAGGTCTCCAGATTTCAAAGAGTCCTGTAGTAAGGCAAACAGAAAATGGAAGCAGTAGCTGGAGAGGTATACAAGAGTGTGTGTGTTATAAAATGAAAACACGTTGGAAATAATCCAAAGTGGGGAGAAACTTCATGATGCAGAAGAAAGGGGAAGGAAACCTGAAGTAATGTTCTTAGGTGAACAAGAAGAGACACAGATGGTACTTAGGCAGTGACAGTTTAATGAGGAAAGGACCTTAGAATAAAGATGCATTTCCAGTGCAATACGCTCT
>NW_006159514.1:1203975-1227667 GCF_000334495.1 Tupaia belangeri chinensis
GGTTGACAAAACCAGTGCATCTGAACTAGCTGAACAGGAGAATCATTAGGCGGAAGGGAGGGCACTTTTACTTTAAATGTTATTATTATCACCACAACTGACTGACTGTTAAATTGCATTTTGTTACTAACAATTTGATGATGGTACAGACATGATCATTCATTCATTCAACAACTATTTATTGGCCTACCATATGTCAGATGTAAGTGCTATTCTAGGTGCTCAGTACACAGCCATGAGCAAAATAATAGTATCTAAAACATTTTCATTAATTACATTATTCAGAGATCTGTATACATTTATTTATAAGAGAAAAAGTCTTCTGAGTTGCTTTCTTTTTCTTTTTTTAAAGGTCTCACATATTTATTACTGAACCAACCTACCAATGCAGAGCTTAGAGACAAGGTGAAGCATCATTTTTTCCCAATAAACACAAGAGTCTAGTCAGTGGTGACCATTTTCAGCTTGATGCGGCAAGACCATAGTGACCTTGGTACAGCATAAATACGTGGGTCATATCCTGTCCAGTTCTTCATAGACCCAGCTTGGTTCTTCTCCAGTGTCTCCTCTTGGAGTTGTACCTGATTTTATTACCAGTTTTCATTCTAATCCACTGGGGAATAGGATGATTTTGCTTCTGTTTTTTGGCCAGAAACCACTTGATTCTAAAAGTCTTGTGAGAAGATATGGCGAAGAGCCGAGTGGACCACACACACCACGATGGTGGAGTAAGGAAGAGCCCAAGTTGCTTTTGTCTCTTTATACTTTGTAAAAACCCTTGTGTCCCTAAGATTGATAGTTTGTCTGTTAGTCTTATTAATGGTGTCCCCAAGGCTCATTTTGGACTAGGTTTGGGGACACTTTCTCCATTACCCTAGGAGACTTTTCAAATATATTTAAATAACTTTGGAATTTGGTCGTTTTTAAATACATTAATAGGATAACACAAGTGCCTTTTTTTTTTTTTTTTGAGAGAGAGAGATTTTTGCGCTCGCCAGACATACTGAGAGAGGCAAAAAGTGAGAAATCTGCCCCCCAGGGGTGATGGCCACACAACAGTCCCTTCTCCACCATTCTCCTCTTAGGATATTGGGCATGTACACACACATGCCTGGTGTGAGCTTTAAGTCACTGGGGTCTGGGACTTGAACCACAGTCAAGTACGTGGGAGTCCAGCAATGTGACCACCATGTCACCTGCTGGTTTCAGCACAAGTGCCTTTTAACAGCTGCTCTTAATTTCTGTTAGCCTTCTAAAGGTTACTTACATGTTATAGTTTCTCACAAAACCACCTTAAGATCATTAAACTATTTAATTTCTCTTCCTTTAGTTAATAGAATAAAAGGGAGTTTTACAAGAGGGAAAATAAGGAATATAGAATTGCCAAGACTCCTTTTCACTAAATTTAGACACTTGAATTTTGTACCTTCCACTGAAGAACGCATTCCACCCTGCTGATCCTTTTAAAAGTTCAACTACCACTTTGAGCGTTTGTTTCAGTCTTTTCTGTGGCCTTTTCAAGGTTTGTTTCTCTGATTTCCTTGCGGTATACTTATTTCATGGGAAGCATTCCTTTTAACGAAGCACAATGCCTCTTCTAAATGCTTCCTCATTCATGTCAGAGTCTGTTAGCTAGATTTTCCACTAGTTTAACATTTTCATTTTAGTTTTAGATTTCCCAGAGTCTGCTATACTTTATTTTAGAACACATATGTTTTCCAAAATATACTTGGATTGTGTGTATGTAAAAAGACAGAAAGACAAAGAGAAATCAATTTTGTAATTTCTATGTTAGTTTTGCTTTCTTCAGTTTACTTCTTTTATTTATTTTTTTTTAAGTTTTGTTATAGGGCACGTGCACTTACCAGAGAGAAAGAGAGAGAGAGAAGGAAAGTGAGAAATCACGCCTAGGGGGATGGTCACGCTGCAATCCTTTCTCCTCCAGGCTCCTCTATGGTTTCTTGGCATGAACACACACACACATACCTGGCATGATTCTCAAGGGGCTGGGACTCCGACCACAGAGTCAGTCATGTGGAATCCAGTGCCATAACCTCCAGGCCCCCTGCTGGCCCCCAGAGTTTATATCTCAAAGATGTCTTAAAGGAGGGATCAGGAGATGGTGTAATGGTTATGTTGACTACTTCCACGTAGTCAACTGTGGTTTGAGTCCCAGACCTGGAGATTTACAACTCACGCCAGGTGCATGTGCATGCATGCCCAAGATCCCCAGAGGAGAATGGAGAAGAGAGACTGCAGCATGACCATCCCCCTGGGGTGATTTCTTGCTTTCTGTCTCTCCAGTGAGCACATGCACCCTATAGCAATAATCTCTCCCCCCACCCCCCAAAAAAAAGTGCTTTAAAGGACATGTTCTCACACCATTTCAAATGCTGCTTACACTTTGTACATTGGGTTTGTGAAGCATTTTATGCTTACAGTAATAATGGTACTTTAGAGAGGGAAACCTCTCTCATCTCCAAGTATTTCAGAATTACAGAAGAGAAGGACTTCATTACATCGTGGTCATTATTAGAGATCTGAAATCTCATAGTCTGAACTTTCCTCTCCGAGGCAATTATGGTTTAAAAAAAAAAAAAAGCCTGTTAGAACATGGCTAGTTTTGGGACCAGCAGTTGGCGTAATGGCTATGTCGCTGGACTCCCATATAATTGACTGCGGTTCGAGTACCGGACCCTGAGGCTTAAACTCATGCTGGGCACGTGTGTGTGCGTGCCTAAGATCCCAAGAGGAGAATGGAGGAAAAGGGACTGTGGCGTGGCCATCCCCCTGGGTGTGTGTGGGGGGGATTTCTCAATTTCTGTCTCTCTCTTTCTAGCAAAAATCTCTGAAAAAAGAAAAAAAAAGAACAAGGCTAGTTTCTAACAGCTGTGTTTCTCTCATGGCCTGTGGAGTCAACTATCTACTCCTGGTCCTTCCACTACAGCCTTTCTTCTGCTCAGGGTGAGGGGTGTGGGTGCGCCAAACGAAAAACTTGGGAGAACTATGCATGTGTCTACATGTATGAAAAAGTTCATGCTCCTGTCGACTAGACGTACTATGTGACTAGTGAGCTTTGCAAATCCAGGACTCAATCAGCAAATAGGATGGGTGATATTGACAAGACAAACACTGGAACGTAAAAAGGAATACAATAACTAGGTCTAAAGAAAACAAAGCTTGCATAAGAGCAGCAGATGAAAATTTCCAAAATATTCATTTATCTGTTTTTGCCCAAAAAGTAAGTATAAACAGATGAAGAGAAGTTAAAAGTTAAATTATAATAGGAAATCTTTTAGAAAAACTGTGCGATAGATTCTAACATTAATGAGTTTCAAAGTATATTTCAGATGAAGCTTTTCTGAAAGGATTTTGCAGAAATTAAGCACATTGCTATAAAAACAGGGAAACAAACCTTGAAAAAACAAAACTACCGAAAAGACTTAGGCTACTTCCAACGATAAATTAGTTAACTCCTTTGTGCCTCAGTCTACTCTTCGTCCCTATGTGATAACATACATAGTGGACACAGAATGTAATCATTTATTTTTTTTTCCACTCTTCAAAGTTTTATTTCACTAACTTCAGGTCAAATTTCCATAGCTGTTTTCTGATCAATTAATTATCTTTGCTTGGCTTCCCAAAAACAGTAGTACCGAAAGACTGTGGGTTAGAGAAGAGACCACTTTAAGAAGCACTGCATTTACTCATCTTCCACAAGGCAACAAAGTTGGGCATGTGATTGTTCAGTAAAACAAAGCTTTAATAGCATCCAGGAGGGCAGACAGGCAAACCAGGCTGTAGACACTCTTCCATTTGTCAAAATCAGACCAGAGATAACCTACTCCACACAGATATAAAAGGTACTATTCATCTTTTCTTTTTCTGTAGCCGCAACATTTTTCTTCTTTTAATTATCATATCATGTAGTTTCCCAAGTCCTTCCTTTAGTCCATCTCCTATGATTGCACAGGTAGGCCACAAATGCCATGGCGTTGATGAGCTCAGGTCACTCATTGCTAACAATTTCTCAATTTCTGAGAGAGACCATGAGTTCCTCAGGTCTTGTTTGTTAGCAACTATAAGTACAGGGACTCCTTGATTTTCTGATACCCTTGTTATTTTATGAAGTTCGGTTTTGGCTTCTTCCATCCTTTCAACATCAACAGAGTCCACAACAGACACAATTCCATCTGTGCATCTGGTATATGACTTCCACAGTGGCCTTAATTTCTCCTGACCACCGACATCCCAGAAATGAAGAGTGACTGTTTTAGAATTTCCCAAGGTTACCTTAATTTTCTCAGTGTTAAATCCTTTAGTAGGTACAGTATTTACAAATTCATTGAACTGCAGCCTGTATAAGACAGTTGTCTTTCCAGCACAGTCCAAACCCAGAATTACAATGTGGAAGCACTGAAATGAAGGCAGGCTAGAAAGGATAGAAGTCTGGTCTGACAATCCATTCCCCATTTCCAGCAGCAAATAAATGGAATTGCTCTCTTCTGACTGCTTTAGAACTTCTCTTCCTAGGCGATCCAGCTACAAGACTGCTGAGGACTCAGACTCAATGCTTTTCTCAGCTGCTGGAAAGGCACCTTAAATACCAGTTCATGGACACCAGCATGGCCTGGCCGGTAGCAAGGGAAGAGACACAGCGCCAGACCTCCTCAATCATTTATTTATTTATTTATTTTTGGAAAGGTTTTTGTTATAGGGTATGTGCACTTGCCAGAAATAGAGACAGAGAGATAGAGACAGAGAGACGGCCACGCTGCAATTCCTTCTCCTCCATTCTCCTCTTGGGATCTTGGGCACGCACGCACATGCGCCAGCGTGAGTTTAAGCCACAGGGTCCGGGACTCGAACCATGGTCAACTACATGGGAGTCTAGCGACATAGCCATTACCCCAACTTCTGGTTCCTGTAATAATTGTTAGCCGCCTTGTGGCTTCGTTTCCTCTTTGCTAAGTCAGGCAATAAGTAATGGCATCTAGGGTTCCCTTACTCAATTAGGAGAAAATAGTCCAAGACCTCTGAAAAGTTTCTCGGAATTGGGAGCTGCTCTGAGGAGCTGGGTGGAACGGATGAAGAGGCCATTCCTGTTTGGAGCAAACAAGATGCTGACCGGCGGGACAAACGTACCGGCTCTACCATGAAGGAAAGAGGGCTTCTGATGACAGCGACTCTGGAACTCGAGGGTGTTTTTCTCGGTTCAGAGCAGCGGCAAAGAGCTGGGAGTTACGCAACAGAATTGGATGTTAGTGGTACTCACCGCCGCGGGCCAAGCCCATTCGCGAGCCGAGAAAGCCTGCGCGTTAGTAACGTCTTCCACCCCATCCCGACTGGGCGGAGGCTGGCTCCGCTCGCCCGCCCGGGGCGCAGTACGAGTTTAAGACGGAAACAAACAACAGACCCCAAACCAAGCTAAGCAAACCAAAACTATTTTTCTTTAGGAGTAAGGCCCTTTTTTCTTTCTTTCTTTCTTTCCTTTTCTTTTTCCTTCACTTGTTTGTGGGGAGTTCAACGTTCGCGAAGAACAGGCAGCCCGCTCAGAGGCAGAGCTAGAGGTTGCAGCCAAATCCTTTCCACTCCTCTGATTATTTTCTGCGCCATAACCCCAGTTCACACTTTCTACCTTTTTCTAAATACTTTCTCAAGGCCTCGGCCTTACTTCACTTTCTGGAAAGTGGTTACAGATGAACGGTGTTTGCGCCATTAGCTACAGGTTTCTGCAGCCCAACAGCAGCCGCAGAAGCTGTCGGGACATTGGAGGGGCACAGCGCCACGACACTCGGTCACGCCGCCAGCTCGGCGCAGCCTCGTCCCGGGCGCAAAGGCCGGGGGTGCCCCTGCCGGGCCAGCATTCCGCGGAGCCCCGCCGCGCGGTTCCTCTCGGACGCCTCCGCCCCAGGCCCGGGCCAGCGCCCAACGGAAAGCCCCACGCGGGAGATTTCCCCCCGCGATCGCCACATAAACAAGTCGGTCCAGTGACGGAGGAGGGCAACGCAACAGGCTCGGGTCCCGGCTGCGTCCCGGGCTGCATGTCCTGGGAGAGTGAAAGCCAGCGCCGATGCCTCGCTCCCCGGCCACCTTCCCAGGGCTGAAGAGGCACGTTCTCGCACCTCCCCGTCCACCCCCGCCCCCTGCCTTCTCCTAATCTGCAGCCTTGAAGCAAGTACAGCGAAAGGCCTTGCCCACAGCGCGTCCGCACCCCCGCCCGCGCAGGCTCGGTCCACAGCGGGCGACTGTTGCGAGCAAGTGCGGCGCCTCGGGCGGGAAGGCGCAGTACCGCCGCACCGCTCCTCTATTCGGGGGCGCCGCAAATACATCCCAACTACTCCCTGCACAGAGCTTAGTGCGGCCGAAGCCGCTTGGTCGCCACCGCAGCCTGTGCCAGGCCGCCCTTGGCAGCGGTCCCCCACAGCGCACCCCGTGCTGCGCCCCCGGCGCCTGGACTCCGGGGCTCCCTGGACGCCCGGCCCAGTCAGAGCCCGCCCACCTCCCTCCCGCCGCCCAGCCCCAGCTCGGCTCCCGGCGCGCTCCTTCCCCACTCCGACCCACTGGGCTGGGACTCCGTCCCGGACCCGCCGCCCCCCGGTGGTGCCCAGTACCGATGCCCTGGATGAAGACGAAGCCGGTGACAAGGAGCACCGGGTGCCAGTTAAACTCGGCTCCTCTCCCGTCCCAGCCGAGCCCTTCCCGGTAGTGGAGGACCCAGACGAGGGTGCAGATCACCGACAGGAAGCCGAAGAACAACGCCAAAACCAGCAGCGCCAGGAAGCCTCTGTAGCCTTCCATGGCCATCAGCGCCCATGCTCAGTGTCGCGCCAACCTCGAGAACTCTGCGAGGCTGCGACGGCGGCGACCTCTGGGTACTGGCCTGGCGGAGGGACCCGGGCGTCGACTTAACGAGCTGTCTCCGCCTGCGGGGAGGGGCCTTCTCAGCGGCTGGCCCCTGGTGTAGGGCTTCCTGGGGGTGGGCAGCTGGCCCTCGCTCGGAAACGGCCCCACCCCCGGGATTTCGCGGCCAGCCGGCGGTGGAGAGGGCTCACTGGGCGGTGGCCGCGCCCTGGTCTGGCATCCGAGGTCGCAGACCAGTTAGTTATTGAGGGAACTCGGACGATGTCATACTCACCACTTTCTTTGAACTTACCCCTGGTGTAGGGCTTCCTGGGGGTGGGCAGCTGGCCCTCGCTCGGAAACGGCCCCACCCCCGGGATTTCGCGGCCAGCCGGCGGTGGAGAGGGCTCACTGGGCGGTGGCCGCGCCCTGGTCTGGCATCCGAGGTCGCAGACCAGTTAGTTATTGAGGGAACTCGGACGATGTCATACTCACCACTTTCTTTGAACTTAGGGTCTCTCGTTGCTGTGGGTAGACCGAGTACGGCAGTGGTGCACACTCCTGGTCATAAGAGGAGACCAATCGGTTGAATGGGGTTATGTGTGTGCTTCTAAGTCATCACGCTTCCTGAGCCCCTTGAAGCCTCTGAAGAAGCTCCAGAGCCTTTTGGCTGTCTCTGGTGCCAAGAAGCATCGTGAGGAACCTGTGGGGTGGTATGGGCAGCAGTGGGCTCGGCTTAACCTAGCAAAGAGACTACTTTGTCTCTCCCATGAGTAAATGCACCCTATAGAAAAAAAGAACCATTCTTTAAAAAAAAAATGTGTCTACCTGGGGCCAGCCAGGTGGCCTGTTGGTTAAGGCGGTGGCTCCTACATGGCTGCCAGTGAGGTTGGAGTCCAGGACGATGGGAGCTCAAAATCCTGAGAGGAGAATGGAGAAGAGATTGCACCATGGTCATCCTGGGGGAGGGAAGGGGCTTCTCACCTTCTGTCTCTTCTCGCTCTCTTCCATTCAGTCTTCAGGGAGCACAAGCTCCCTATAGCAAAAAAAAAAAAAAAAAAGCCAACCTGCCCACGCCAATTTGAACCAAAGCCTCTTCTTGATGAAGTGAAGCTTGCTCCTGGCCCTTTCTAACATAATCATCACCATTCTCACTGGACAAGAATGGTGTCAGCATTATTTATTGCCCCCAGAGAAAAAGGCTGGCAGGGCTTCTAGAATGGGAATGTTCTGTTCTGTCCCTCCTCTGTAATTTATCTCCGAGAACAAGTTTGCCATATTGTCTTGTTATCAGCTTTTTTTTTTTTTTTTTAAGAGAGTTTTTTTTGGTACAGAACTCACTGGAAAGAACAAAGATGGACAGAGAGACAGAAAGTGAGAAATTATGCCCCCGGGGTGGATGGCCACACTAAAATTCCTTCTGAAATTCCTTCTCCCCTTGGGATCTTTTTTTTTTTTTTTTTTTTTGGAGAGGTTTTAGCTACAGGGCACGTGCACTCGCCCGACACAGAGAGAGACAGAGAGACAGAAAGCGAGAAATCACCCCCCAGGGGGGATGGTCATGCTGCAATCCCTTCTCCTCCATTCTCCTCTCGGGATCTTGGGCACGCACGCAAACGCGCCCAGCGTGAGTTCTAAGCCACCGGGTCCAGGATGCGAACCATGGTCGAATACGTGGGAGTCCAGCATCATAGCCATTACGCTAACTGCTGGGAGAATGTTCACACACATGCCCAGCGGTGAGTTTACGCCGCCAGGTCTAGGACTCAAAATGCAGTAGCCTAGGTGGGAGTCCAGCCACGTAATTATACCATCTGCTGGCCCCTCTTGAAAGACCTTACCATGCGCAGGAAGTGCATGGAGTGATTTCCAGAAGACATATTTTAGGCCAAGGAAGTAGGAGTGTCAAGTCTTGTTAGTGAGGCAGGAATAAGGGGTAAAAGTAAGAGGCCGCAGACTTCACCTGTGTCATTACTTTTCCCTTGGTGGACAGAGTGAGCAGAGCAGAGCCCTCTATTCTAATCTCTTTTTACAGCCTGATATCCCTGCGTGCCCTTGGCTATTAGCAGCTCTCACAGCTCACCACTGTTCTCTACCTGCATCCCTGCCTCTGAATCTGCTTAACTCCACCTTCTGCAAGAAACGCCCTGACACGCTGGGCACTCGTGCCCAAGAGCTGATGGGCGGGAGGCCTGAACAAAGGGCATCGCGGCATGACAGGAGCCTGCGGAGGATGCTCTTCTCTTTCTCACTATCTTTCATGCATGTGCAGGCACTTCATCGTAAATAAAGAAAAAAAAACTTGACAGAATCTGCCCGCGCCTCTGTTTTACACCCCAATCTCCTCCCCACCTACTGGCTCTCTGCATCACTTATCAAGATGTAATATATTAGGTGTGCTGGATTGCAGTGCTAGAGGTTGGTCACAAGGCCAGCCACAGGGTTGGGATTCTTGGGTTGGACTGAACCTGGGTGTGTGCAGGCACTCAAAATCCTGACAAGCTGAAAGGTGGGAGAGGGGATCCCAAAGTTAGGAAACACTGTTGAGGGTGCTTCTGTCCCTCTCTGATGTCCTCATGTGCTATCATTAAAAAATATAGATATATAAAATAACTCAATGATGTTTCTTTGGCCATCTCTACTCTCCAGACTATCCCCATTGAAGGCATTAACTGTTCAATTTATCATTTTATTCCTCCTTAGCATATAGTATTATAGTTACTCAGTAAATGCATGTTGGGAGATCAATGGGACTAAATGTGATAGTCAGGGTCCTAGCAGGAAACAGATGGCACATTCTAATTGGGTAATCTGGTATAATAATGAACAGTACTATTTATAGATGGAGTTCTGAGAAACCACAAGAGTTATGAAATTCCCCAGTCCTGAAGGGGAGAGGGTAACTAGAATCCAGAGAGGGCAGTCTGATATAGGCCTTGAGGGAAATAGCCTGTAGGAACCCCACGGGGAGGAAGACTGGGGAAAGGGATAAATATTCCAACCTTGGGGCCAGCAGGTGGCATGGTGGTTAAGGTGCTGGACTTTCACATGACCAACTGCATTTTGAGATCTTAGACCTAAAAGCTTGCTTTCTCACTTTCCCTCTGTCACTCTCTGGTGAATTAAAATGATAATAGTAAATTTTTTAAAAATTCCAGTCTTACTTTCTTCTTCAGGTACCCCTGTGGCTAACCAGAATCTATTCAGAAGCCTATGGGCGGGACCAGCAGTTGGCATAATGGCTATGTCACTGGACTCCCATGTAGTCAACCGTGGTTTCAAGTCCCGGACCTGGTGGCTTAAACTCAGGCCTAGCGCGTGTGCGTGTGTGCCCAAGATCCTGAAAGGAGAATGGAGGAGAAGGGATTGCAGCATGGCTATCCTCCCTGTGGGGTGATTTCTCACTTTCTATCTGCCTCTCTCTGTCTTTGTGTTGAGTGCATTTGCCCTATAGAAAAAACCTCTCCAAAAAAAAAAAAAAAAAAAGAATAAGCCCGTGGCAGCTGTAGTTCCTCAGGTCAGATTCCCAGGACAAGGAGCAGAGTGGAGAAGGTTGAGAGAAAATCTACAGGAATAACGGTAAACTATCACTGAATCTTTTTGTTTTATTTTTTTCACAATTTTTTGTTCCTAAGTGCTGCACAGTCTGTTTAATTTTGTACTGTTTCTCTTCCTCTGTGACCTTTAGCAATTCTGTGACAACATCGTTGTATCCCTAGTTGTCTCCCTAAATATCTAGTTCTTTGTTCCCAGTGAGTTTCTTCACCCCCTCAGCCAACACCTTCACTCCACTCTTGAGATGATTTTGCTCTGTCCAGAGCAAATGAGAATCTTCAGGATTCCAGACCTTATTTCACAAATCTTCTCTACAGAATAAACACATGGCCAAATGGTACTGATGGTGTTGAACTGTCTTGAAGTTATTAAGCTAAACTGAGAGAATTTCAACTTTGAAGTTGTACTTTAAGGCCTTCCATAAAACTTGTCACTTAGAAGAGGAAATTTTTCAATAAACATTGATGTAGTTTAATGTTAACTTTTTTTTTTTTTTTTTTGACAAGGTTGTTCACCAGCAGAAGTTTTTCTCAGGAGACAGGAAGTTATTTGTCACTAAAATACCTAATCAGACTAGATAACCTGTCAGCAATGATATTTAAGCAATTACTGATATGTGTATGTGTAGGGAAAAAGGGACAGTGAACAAGATGGTCTTTCTACAAACCTGTGGCTCTAGCAATATGTACATGTTGACATAGATTTTTAGTGTCCTTGACAGAACCACAAACGTCAAGTAAGGAGTGGAAAGAAAGTTCAAATTCCATCCACTCTGAGTGAGGAACTAAGTGCCCTATTTACAATCTATCAAACTTCCACAAGCTAATGTTACATTTCATCTCTGCGTGCGAATGTCGCGTGTGCGTGTGTGTGTCCAGCATTCTGATGCAAAGTAGTGGTAAACTGTACATATTGGTTTTCTTTGTGGAATAAGTGGACCATTTTTTAAACTTTTCAAACATTAACAGTGTGTTTGTTACTGTTTATAGTTTAAATGTGTCCCCCAGAATTCAACTGCTTAAACTGTTGGTCGTACTGTGAAGGTATTAAGAGGCTTAAATTTTATTATGGTGCCGAAACGCGGAGCTGTTGGGAAGTGATTAGGTATCAGAGAGGGGTCCCTATGATTAAGTCCTGGTGGATTTTAAAGGAGAGAGAGCGGTTAGCATAATGGCTATGTCACTGGACTCCCACGTAGTCGACCACGGTTCGCATCCCGGACCCGGTGGCTTAGAACTCACGCTGGGCGCGTGTGCGTGCATGCCCAAGATCCCGAGAGGAGAATGGAGGAGAAGGGATTGCAGCGTGACCATCCCCCCCTGGGGGGTGATTTCTCGCTTTCTGTCTCTCTGTCTCTCTCTGTCTATCTGGCGAGCACACATGCCCTATAGCAAAAACCTCTCCAAAAAAAAAGAAAGAAAGAAAGAAAAAGAAAAAGAAATAAATAAAGGAGAGTGAGATACACTCTGTTACAGTTCCTGGCACTCACCATATTATCCACCAGCAAGGAGACCTCACCAGATATGGCGCCGGCATTCTGGACCCCAAACTGTGAGCCGAGTAAGCCTCACTTTTTTAAATTATCCAAAGATAATTCTGTTATTAGCAACAGAACAGACTAGAACAGGGGCTGGGGATGGGCAGATGATGGTGCAGCAGCAAAACGTGGCACTCTGCAAGACAGCTCCCCGTGGAAAGGTGGCTAGTCCCAAGACCTCCTTAAGTATGCTTATATGTTTGCCAGTCATCCAAGATGGCTAAGATTGGAGTGGATTGCAGTGTTGGGATCCTGTAAGGGTTGCTATATCTTTGTCTCTCCCTCTATCACTTTCTTTTTCCATGGAAGAAATAATTAAGTTAAAAAAAGTTTTTAGACAAGAATGGAAAATGAGTACTATAAGTGGAGTTGTTTGCAAATAACAATTACCTGAAAATGTGGAAGCAACCTTGGAACTGGGTAACAAGGAGAGGTTGGAAGAATTTGGAGGAGCAGAATAGAAAAAGCCTAGATTCTAGTGGAAGGTCAGAAGAAGAGATGACTAGAAAAAGTAGGACATTTTTAAAAAAGATTAGGTGGGCTGCTGTAACCAGAATGCGGATAGAAAAATGGACAGTAAAGGCCATTCTGGGGACAAAAATAAGGAAAATATTATTGGAAATTGGAGAAAAGTCTGTCCTCATTACACTGTTACAAGAGTTTGGTTGCACTGTTGTCCTGATCCGCAGGACAGTCAAACAGGTTTCCTGAGGGAAGGAGTGAGAGAAGGGACAGACACACACAGACACACAGAGTGGAGACAAGATGAGGTGCTGATCAAGTCTTCAAGTCTTCTTTATTGAGGAAGAATGTCGAGTTATATACAGGCTGGTGGGCACCGATTGGTTGCTCAAAATGCAAATGAGATAGAGCAGTATGAACCAATCATTGGTGTGGGTGGATCTTTCCCGTTGCCTAGAAACCCAGCCGCCCCCATGGGGAGAATAGTTGGTCACATGATTTCTTTTTTTATCTTTTTTTTTTTGGAGAGGTTTTCACTATAGGGTGCGTGCGCTCGCCAGACACAGAGAGAGAGAGAGACATAGAGACAGAAAGCGAGAAATCACTCCCCAGGGGGGATGGTCATGCTGCAATCCCTTCTCTTCCATTCTCCTCTCAGGATCTTGGGCACGCGCACACACGCCCGGCGTGAGTTTGACGCCACCGGGTTTGGGACGCGAACCGTGGTCGACTACGTGGGAGTCCAGCGACATAGCCATTATGCTAACTGCTGGTTCCCGGTCACATGATTTCTGAGAAACGGTTTGCTCAATGAGGAAGTGAAACCTAATGCTTTCCAAGATGGTGCGTAGCTCAAGACGGCGGATAGCTCAAGATGGTTTCCGTATGCAGTGCCCTCCACACACTGTGTCCATGTCCTATGCCTTTGTGGAATGGTGACTTTAAAAGTGATAAATATCTTTCTTAAAAATCTAGGCAAAATAGGGATCAGCAGATGGTGTAATGGTTGTGTTGCTGGACTTCCACGTGTGTTCAAGGGTGACTGGACATCTGGGTGGAGCCTACACAATTAAGTCCTCATGGGTTTATAAGGAGAAGAAATGAGACAAGACATGCTCTGCTTTGCTCAAGCTCCTAATCTCTGCCATGTTACCCACCAGCAAGAACACCCTTACCAGATGTGACCCCTGGACCTCCAAACCATGAACTGAATAAACCTCTATTTTTATAAATTACCCAGACTCAGGTAGTTCTTTTCTTAGAGACAATCAACTAGAATGATTACTCTCTGCTTAAACCTCATCTTAGAAAGTGGAGACCCTTTTTGTATCTTACTTTTTACCCCGAGAGGCTTACATATGCAGACTGTGTCATTTGGCCCTTCCTCATCTTCCAGCTTCCACTTGGGTTTAGTCAATGTTGTGGTACTGGTAGGAAATTAGAGGACAGGAAGAAAGACAGTTAAATCTATTTATCCTTCTGTGCCATGTCAGGTCATGGTTTCTGTAGTGGTTGGATTCCTCTTTGCCACAGGACTTTTAAATGTCCTCTCTTCCATAGCTAGAGCTCTCACCAGGGCCTAGTAACACCATCTCTCCTTGTTTCTACAGGCCTAGGCATAGTATTAGCTTCCGGCTGTTGTCCCTGGTCTTCACCATATTTTGTTGGGTTCCCTTAAGTCTGTTTGTGCCTCTGTAAATAACCCATGTATTAAAGTCTGTTCACTTAATCCTTTGTATCAACTAACTGTTTCCTCTAGGACCCTGACAGATGCAAATGGAAAAAGATTTTGGCCTAATACTTCTGTTTCTTTTTTTTTTTTTTTGGAGAGGTTTTTGCTATAGGGCGCATGCGCTCACCAGACAGACAGAGAGAGACAGAGAGACAGAAAGCAAGAAATCATCCCCTGGGGGGATGGCCATGCTGCAATCCCTTCTCCTCCATTCTCCTCTCAGGATCTTGGGCACGCACGCACACGCACCGGCATGAGTTTTAAGCCACCGGGTCTGGGACATGAACCGTGGCAGTCTACATGGGAGTCCAGTGACATAGCCATTACGCTAACTGCTGGTCCCAATACTTCCATTTCTTATTCCCATCCAATTGTCCATGAATTCTTAAGATGTACTATAAAAGGAAAACATATATATTTTAAATAAATAATATATATTATATATATATATATATTTATAGGTAATATATAAAATAAGTGAAAATCAAAGGGAGCAAGAATGAGCTCACATACTTTCCCCTTTTCTACTAGACAAGAGATCTGGGCGGGGGGGGGTCAGAAAACATTCCAGATGACAATGATAAAGCAACTCTCAGCTGACACTGATTCATGCTGGAAACCATGCCCAGAAAGCAAAGATTCTTTAGTGAAATAAAGCAAGGATTATTGTTTTTGAAAAGAACAAAGTCAAACCCATGTTAAGGGAGGAGCATGCTTTCCTCATGTAAGGCTAGACTGTGTTGTCTAAAATGAATCTGCTTTGCTGAGCCGTTTTTCCTTTGAGGTCAGTGAACTGCTCTTGCTGTGGGGACACTAGGTGTGGAACCAGTTTCTACCACCTCCCAAACTCAAGGGGCTCTCAGAGACTACCTGCTCCAAGTGGGCAGGGCTGGGCTGGGAAGGAAATATTCATTTCTCTTTGGCCACAGCTCCAGGAACCCAAGTTTGGGAAGAGGAAGGAGGTAACTCCCTTTCTGAGGAAGCAGAAAAAGACACTAAACTTCTGTCCTCTAATTTCCTGTCAGAACCACAACATCGGCTAAACCCAAGTGGAAGTAGACACGAGGATAAGTGTGTCTGGAGGGCAAGCGGGAGTGGGACGAGGATTAAGTCAGAGTAAAGCAGTACTTCTGCTCCTTCCACACTATACTGCTTTCTAAGGCCTATCTGACCCTTCACTTAATTTTTGAAATGCTTCCATCATCATCAGGTGTGAGTTCCATTTGGAGATACCTGGAGAAACACTCAGGAAGGAGCTTGGACCTTCCTAAGTATCTTGCAGCTTCCTAATCATCTGGTAGTAAAATTAAATGATCCATCCTGCCCTTTTTCTCCCCAGCCCAGACATTAGTAGGTGCTTACTGTAGGCTTTATCCAGGCAGAGAAGAGATAGGATTGGATTCCTTGATTCCCTAATTCTCCTTTACCAACTTTACCCCATATGTTAGACAGAAGTAACCAGGTGAGGAAGAAGAGAATAGGGCTTGGTCACATCTAGGTTCCACTTATTATAGAACCTCCCTCTCATGGAAATGTATAAACCCTAGACTAAAACGTAAGTTCCTTTAAGGTAGGGATTTGGTCTGTCTTATTTGCCACTGTTCTTCCAGAGCCTATGTTCTAAAAAAAAGTACTTTGTTGTTGTCCTTTTTAAAAAATATATATATATATTTTAGATTTTTGCCATAGAGCATGTGATTCACTGAAGAGATAGAAAGAGAGAGAGAGAGAAAGTGAGAAATCACCCTCCACAGGGGATGGCCATTCCTCAATCCCTTCTCCTCCATTCTCCTCTCTGGGTCTTAGGCACGCCCGCACAGGGGCCCAGCATGTTTCTGGTGCTGCTGGTCCAGGACTCCAATAGCAGGGGTGGCCATGTGGGATCCGGTATCTTAACCACCATGCCACCTGTTGGTTTCCCCCTCTTCCTTTTAAATGACAACATCCCACCATGTAAAGATCCTCCTGCTTCAGCCTCCCAGCTGAGACTGCATGCCAACACGATCGTGCTGGCTCCACCGACCCTATCCCCCTTTGTTGCCCAGGCCATCTTTAAGCTTTCGATCCTTCTGCCTCAGCCTCCCTGAGTCACCGGGATTATGGGTGCATGGCGCTGTGCCCAACCTTTAGATTGGACCCAGAAATCAACCCAGACCTCCCATGGAAATCTGGTTTATGGAACAGTATCTCAGCAGTGTGTGCCACTGTTAGCTGGGCCTCCCTGGAATTTGTTTTAGGCAGAGGTGGTATGAACCACAGGTACAAAAATGATTACCATGAAGGAAGAAAGGGTTTTTGTTTGTCTTTAAAATATTCATAGTTCCCGAGAAACAGAAGTCAGGGCATGCCACGCAGGGCCATACAGGGAACCACTGAAGCAAGATGAGCTGACAGAGGAACTTTGGGCAGAAGTTTTACTGTGGTTTTTGAGGGAAGGAATGGGTGCAGCAAAATAGTAAGTAGAATAATTTATGATTGAGGTTAGAATAATCTGAATGGGCTCCCACTGAAGGGTCCCCAGGTACCTGGCCCTCTAGTGACTAGGGCAGGGAGTGGTGTTCCCGACTGTAGACACCTGGTAAACAGAGCTGGTTGGGGGATTAGAGACATAATTGGTTGGTGTGCACATCAAAGACATACTGGGAACGGGAACCAGCAGTTAGCGTAATGGCTATGTTGCTGGACTCCCACGTAGTGGACCGCGGTTCGCGTCCTGGACCTG
This sequence comes from Tupaia belangeri chinensis, assembly GCF_000334495.1. NCBI lineage: Eukaryota > Metazoa > Chordata > Mammalia > Scandentia > Tupaiidae > Tupaia > Tupaia belangeri. The sequence goes on from NW_006159514.1 coordinate 1,220,827, forward strand.
GTGGCTTAAAACTCAGGCCGGGCGCGTGTGCGTGCATGCCCAAGATCCTGAGAGGAGAATGGAGGAGAAGGGATTGCGGCGTGACCATCCCCTCTGGGGGATGATTTCTCGCTTTCTGTCTCTATGTCTCTCTCTGTCTGTCTGGCGAGCGCACGCGCCCTATAGCGAAAACCTCTCCAAAAAAAAAGACATACTGGGAAGCAATTGTCATCTCTAGGCATTAGTTAAGCTGGAAAACACAGTTACTGCAGTCTAGGACAGTTGCTGACAGAGAAAAGCACACACAAACAATCACGCACTGACTGACTGACGAGTTAGATTAGAGAGCCTAAGAGCAAGACTCAGAGAATTAGCAGGGAAAGGAATGCTCTGGAACATGTTTCTTACAACCAGGCTTTCTTCCACATAAACCAGTTTCATAAGTAGATTGGGTGGTTTGGATGGGATATTATAGTATTTGAAGAACTGGGTTATATTGCTATTAACAAGTGGCTAAAAGCAATTTACCTGTGCCGAACTTTTATTGGATGCTCTCCTGGCTTAATAATAACAGGCGTAAGTGTTCTAATTATAATCCTGTCACTGGTGCATTTTTCAAAGGGCGTGTGCAGGCAGAGTCTCAGGAATACATCTCGAGTTTGGGTTCACAGATCGCAGGACCTTACTGAGGTATGAAGAAATCACGCATGCCCAAAAGAACTCTGAAAGCAGATCAGAGAGGCTTCCTTCATTGTCACATATTTGGCTAAATAAATATTACTTAAAACAGCTTATACAGACCTCACTGATTCTTGAGAAGACCTGATCATAATTTGTTAACAGAAAAAGGCTGTTTTGGAAAAGAAAATCATAGCTCAGTCAGTGGTACAACAAGATACTCATGAGGCAATCCTACATGGGAAAATACCCAGTTCAAGTCTGGAGACCTCCCTGAGTCCATTGGGCTTACACTTGCCCAGGACCTGGGGCTGGCTGAAGTCAGAGGTGGATCTTTGCATTGAGATCTTGTTGGGGGATTTTTTTTTTTCTCTCTCCCTCCCTCTCTTTCTTATCCTTATGGAAGACACAGATGAATAAACTTAAAAATTGGTCTGGGAAGAAAGAAAGAAACCCAAATGATGTAAGTCCAACTTTTAATTTTGTTTCAAAATAATCTAGCTTGGCTTCTGTGTATGTTGTCTCTAAGCCTAGATCATAAATTCAGTCAACAGAAAGCAGCTTGGAATAAAGGAATCTGCATAGTTCTAAGACAATAAATAGCTCATTGTGTAATCAGACAACTCAGAAGTGCCAAAAACTGGGCTGCAGTTTGCTAATCTGTGGCAGGACAGCTTTGGACTTGATTAGGGTTGTTAATTTGGTGTCTGCAGATAGAACATGGATGGGAGGAAACTGTATTTTTAACTTCTAACTATAATTTGGCAGTTTCTTTTTTTGGAGAGGTTTTTGCTATAGGGCGCGTGCGCTCACCAGACAGAGGGAGACATAGAGACAGAAAGTGAGAAATCACCCCCCGGGGGGATGGCCACGCCGCAATCCCTTCTCCTCCATTCTCCTCTCGGGATCTTGGGCACGCACGCACACACGCCCAGGTTGAGTTCTAAGCCACCGGGTCCGGGACGCGAACCGTGGTTGACTATGTGGGAGTCCAGTGACATAGCCATTACGCTAACTGCTGGTTCCCCATCAATTTGGCAGTTTCTTTGATAAAAAATGCACACAATAAATTTCACTAGTTTACAGTGGCCATGAACTAGGCACCAGTAGAAATCACTGTTGTTTTCACGTTGCAGTAGAGTTGTCGTAGCTATCTCAATTTGTCCTTTTTGCTCAGTACTTCTTCAAGGTAACAACAGTTATTAGACCTGCAGCTAGATCTCATTAATGTAACAATAACAATGTATATTTTCACTATCTCACAAACTTAAAAAATAAAATGGGATTGGGAGGCAGCTGGTGGCATAGTGGATTCAGGTGGCTGGATCCCACATGGCCAGCTGCACGCTTTGTCTGATGGACGGCTTGAAAAACATCTTGGGCGTTATGTGTTGTGCGTGCAGTGCCCAAAATCCCAAAAGGAGAAATAGAGGAGAAGGGATTGTGATGGGCCATCCCCTATCGGGGTTGCTTTTTCACTTTCCTTCTCTATCTCAGCATGTGCATGCACCTTTTAGCAAATTAAAATGATATATTAATAATAAATATATAATTAATTAAAATGTTTTGATAACTCCTCACTGTAGTGGGTTTCCTTTGTGATCCCTTGCTTTCATTATTATCTTTTTTTTTTTTTTGGTCTTATAGAAAAAGGCAACTTTAATAGACATTCAGCTAGGAGTACTCAGAGACAAAAGTAATCCCCATTTGATCAGACCCCCATGAAAAACACTGCAACCACAGGAATGGACAAGGCATCTAAGAACTCAGCATCCTTCAGCTTCTAAGGAAGAGGAGAGAAGGATGAGTTGCTCAGAAAAAAGGTCAAGAGTCTTCCTTTTACTGGAACTTGCAATTGGTACAGGTTTAGAAGACAGCCTATCCTTCATCTGGTGAGCACATCTGTCCAGTGTGTTGTACCATCCCCTCATGACCACATGGAGAGCAGTGCCTGTCAGGCGCAGACTCCTGAAACTCAGGCCCCTCCTCCACTGACATAGGCTTGGCGGTCTCCAGTTTGTGGAACACAACTGAGGTCTTCACAACCTTCCCTTCAAAGTCCTGCACATTGATAGAAAAGCCACATCGAATACAGTTAACCATACCCTGAGCCCTGGGGAAGGGCAGGACTGAGCTGCAATCCAGACAGAAATCCAAATCTGACAGAAAGCTGGAACAGAGACAGGCAAGGTCCATGTTAGACATGTAGTCTAGGGCTGGGAAGCAACTAAGTTTATCGAATGAGAAAAGCAGCCTCCTCCCTACTGAAGAGTCATTCCTACGCTGTTCTAGGACCTAGGCATATATAAAGAGAGTGCTTTTATTAAAAAAAAAAATGCATTTTAAGGGGTCAGCAGGTGGTATAGTGGTTAAGGTGCTGGATAATGAGAGTGCTTTTATTATTTTTTAAAAATGCATTTTAAGGGATCAGCAGGTGGTATGCTGATTAAAGTGCTGGACTGGACGCCCACATAGCCAATTGTGGTTCAAGCCCTGTATCTGGTGGTTTGAAAATCATATTGGGCATGTGTGTGTGTGTGTGTGTGTGCCCAAAATCCTGAGAGGAGAATAAAGAAGGGATTGTAGTGTGGCCAGCCACCCCCTCTGGGGGATGAATTCTCACTGTCTCTGGTGAGCATAGACATGCACCTTATGGGAAAAACCTATAAAAATTAAAAAAAAATATTCTCAAGAGAGGGCCACAAGCCTCATTAGCCTATCGGAGAACTGATGGCACATAAAAGGTTGAGAACTCCTAGACTAAATGGTCTCTATAGTTTATTCCTGCCTTTAATTCATACCTTGAACAGTTGTACTCAGAAATCCACAGGAGGGCTATCTACTTAGCCAAACTAACATCTTACAAAGTACGTTAGTATCCTGATGTGATAGGAATATAAAATCAACACTTGAAGACTTTGATAGGTCTCTTGGAAAACCACCCTTTAAAACATACTTCTATCTTCTTAACCCTGAGCTGTTGTTAAATAAATGCTGAGTTGTCCTGAGTGTCATACTTCCCCAAGAATAAAAAGCCTGTCTCTTGATTGCTTAATCTTTATTTACTGATAGTCTGGTTGATATGGACTCCCTTTTTTAATTGCCAGAGGATGCATGTGCTTGCCAAGAAAAGAGGCAGAGAAACAGAGAGAGAAGGAGAGAGAAACAGAGGGAGAAATACTCCTACAATGGGGTGTGATCATGCTGCATTCCCTTTTCTTCCACTTCTCTATCCAGTCAGGATCTGAGACATGCATGCATGTGCACCCAGCATATTTTTCAAGCTACCAGGGTGGGACTTGAAGCACAGTGGATGACATAGGATCCAGTTTTCTTAACCATTAGTACCTTGTAGGGTGTACTTTTATAAGCACAACCAGAAACAGCAAGCATGCCAAACAGGCCCTGTGTGTGATGGGTACCCCTTCTCTTTCTATATCTTTCTCCCCGACCTTGGTTTTCCTCCTTTTTAGAACCCACTTTTTATACAGAAACCCCCCCAAACCAAAACCTGCTTACCATCATCAATGTCTCAGATGGGGACTTAGCTTTCTCTCACCTACCAAAATGGAATGATCGTAGGTCTCTTATGATAAGCATTGGTGGTGGATAGTAGTGCCAACCCTGAAAATGACTAATACTTATTGACTGTGCAGTATGTGTTGGGAACAGTTCCATGAATTCTCCACATATTCATTAACTCTTACAACAACTCTACTTTTCAGATGAGGACACTGAGCAAGGTAGGCAACTTGCCCAAGGTCCCACAGCAAGGAACTAATGGGATAGGGATTCAAAATACTGGGCTGTCAGAAAAGTCATGCTACATCATGAGTTTTCCGATGATCCAGTAGTACTCAAATAAATAGTCTGGCTCTAGGGCCCTTACACACAGACACTGTGATATACTGCTATGATTTAATTTCTTTTTATTTTTTTGGAGAGGTTTTTGCTATAGAGCGCGTGTGCCCTTTCCATAAAGACAGAGAGATGGAGAGACAGAAAAGCAAGAAATCACCCCCCAAGGGGTATGGCCACGCCACAATCCCTTCTCCTCCATTCTCCTCTCGGGATCTTGGGCATGCACGCACATGCACCCGGCATGAGTTTAAGCCACCCAGTCCGGGACTCGAACCACAGTCAACTACATAGGAGTTCAGCGACAAAGCCATTACGCTAACTGCTGGTCCCCCAAGATTTAACTTCTTACTAACTTATTTCCTTCCCTATTTGTTGACACCACCATTTATGTTGTTTACAGTTTTTCACTACTATAAAACTGCCTTTGTGAATATGTTTATATATAAAAAATTTTACACATATCTGGTTGTTTCTTTTGGACAGATTCCTAAAAAAGTGAACCAGTAGTTTTTAAGTAATTTGGTAATTATTTCACAAAAGATTACAGTAATTGGACCAGAACTAGTATCATGTCCCTTCACACCACTGCCAATAAAAAAAAAGAATTATTTTTTCTTGCATTTTTAAAACATTTGCCAACTTGATGACCATAAGGAGATATCTCTCTAAAGTCTGCATTTCTCTGACGATGGACATTTTTCATGTATTAATTGATCATTTGTATTTCTTCTTTTGTGTTACTTGTTTCTCTCCACTGACCGTTTTCTTATTTTGTGTAATATTTGTTTTCTAACAAATTATTCAATAGTGCTTTGAGAAGATCTAACAGGGAAAAAAAATGCTAGTTCTTCACTGAGAAGATTGAGATTCCATAATGTCTCATGATATTTGGGAGTTACAAGAGCCACACAATTAATTGTGTTATTTAAGTAATCAAAAGCACTCTCAGCTCTTTCTAAATACATTTTGATTTGAGCAGGGGAATTCTTCCTATTTCCATAATTTGAGATTTTAAAGTTACCATCTAGGCTTCTATTGCAATCAGAAAACAGGAAAGATAATTCCCTATTGAGGATGTTTCTCCTCCCAACTTTTTTTTGTTAACTGTTTTCTATCTACTGATTATTATTGCCTTCTACATGAAATTACTCTTCTCCACAGCACCTCAAATTTGTACACCAAATTTGGTCTATTTTCCATGTTCTTCAGCAATTAATGGGGAAAGAGATACATAACTTTCTTTTGAGAGTGTCTCTCCATTTTAGCCAGTACATCCAACAAATGGGCCCCATGTAATCTTAGAACATTATTCAATTTTTTCCACCTTTTACTGCTGCTACTTTAGTTCTAGAAACTGATGTAATCTTAGAATTTTATTCAATTTTTTCCTTTTACTGCTGCTACTTTAGTTCTAGAAACACTCACCTCAAGTCTAGATTAGCAAATAACCATCCAATTTATTTTCTTGCTTCTAGTCTTGGTCTACGTCCCCTAGTCAATGGATTTCCCACATTATATCAAAAGATAATCTAAAAATACAAACTCGAGCATATTCCCCTAATTAAAGGTCTTTCAAATGCTGAAGCCAGCAGGTGGCATGGTGGTCATGTCAATGGACACCCACATGGCCAACTGTGGTTCAAGTCCCGGACCTGGTGGCTTGAAAATCACACGAGGTATGTGTATGTGTATGCCCCAAATCCTAAGAGGAGAAAGGATTGTGGTGTGCCCCCGTCCTGGGGCAGGGTGGGGGGAAGACGGAGGGAGGTGATTTCTCACTTTCCTTCTCAGTCTGTCTCTTTCTGCTGAATGCACGCATCCTATGGCAAAAACCTTAAAAAAAAAAAAAAGTCTTTCAATGCCACTAAACTAAATTACAATTCCTTGACATGGCATACAAGACAGATCAAGCCCTTGTTTATCATCTAAGCGTCTCTCCCAAGCAATCTCTGCTACCACCATCCTGATTCATTTAGGATTTCTCATCAAAATGCCATGTTGCTTTCCCATTCTGGACCGCGTCGGGTCTGCTTGTTGGTCTCTGCGATCTGAAAGTTGACAACTTCTTTGCGTTTGGGAGGCTGCTCCCGACGACACTGCAATTGTCACCATGCCACAAAACGAATATATTGAATTACATCGTAAACGCTATGGATACCGTTTGGATTACCATGAGAAAAAGAGAAAGAAGAAAAGTCAGAGGCTCATGAACGTTCAAAGAAGGCAAAAAAGATGATTAGTTTGAAGGCTAAGCTCTATCATAAACAGCGCCATGCTGAGAAAATACAAATGAAAAAGACTATCAAGATGCATGAAAAGAGGA
>NW_006159514.1:1228228-1230132 GCF_000334495.1 Tupaia belangeri chinensis
CTGTTTTACTGGTTTGATAGCAGTTGCATACAAATAACTCCTTGTAATTTTGAAGATGATACACCATCTGGAAAACCATCATGACTGATGTTTCTGAATATAGCCAGTCTTACATGTCTGCAGTCATCAAAAGATTATTTATTAAATTGTACAAAAACATTAAAGTGGCCTGGTTTTACAAATAAAAAAAAAAAAGCCATGTTCTTTCTATCTTTTCATCTTTCCTTTATATATTGTTGCTTCAGACTAGAATTCCACGGGTGAAAATCCTTCTTCAGCTTTATGACTTAGTCCAGCCTGATTAAGTAGCTAGAAATCAGAAAAAGAAACTTAAAAGCATCTAAACAAAGCATCTATTGAAAAAAGTAACCCAAAAACCTCTTTTTAAGAAAGATTAGATAAATAGGTATGGAGATAATAGATAGAGGCAGAAACATCTCTGACTTCAGAACCCCAGGCACTCTTTTTCAATAAACTTTTTATTTTTTGAGAGGTTTTTGACCTTAAGGTGTGTGCACTCATCGGAGATAGAGAGAGACAGAGACAGTGAGAGGGAAACAATTCTCCTCCTGGGATTTTAGGCATGCATGCACACACGCCCAGCATGAGTTTCAAGCCACCAGGTCTGGAATTTTAACCAGGATCAAGTCACGTGGGAGTCCAGCAATGCAAAAGTTGTGCGATCTATTGGCTCCCAATTTTCTTTTTTTTTTTTTCCTTGAGATGACTGCCCTCTGAATCTTACTCAGAATGGTGACAGTTTGGTGCTGAAACCGGAGAAGACTCATTGGATGCAGTCATCTCAAGCAGGACCTCCACCCTTGCTGGAATGTTCCACTGTATGCCACACCAGACTTCTTTTTCAAGTGAGTGGCAAGACTTTAGACTCCCATGTCAGAGGTGTCCCTAGGGGACTAAGCCTCCTCACAGGGAAAAACCCTGGTGCTAGGTTGACATCTCCTCCAGTTGGGACCAGGTACCTTCATGACTCTCTAGAACAAGAGAATGCCCCTGTTCAAGTGTGATTCACTTCTCTGTCTGACAGAATTTTTGGAGTAGGGCTGTATTTGCTAAATTTCCCTCCTGAGTCTCTTGTCCCGGCTCTCTCCCCCTTTCACTATGGGCAACACTCATTCTCCACATTCCAAAGGACACTCCTTTGGCCTGTCTCCTAAAAACAAACTCTACTGGGATTGCAGTTGCGGGTGCAGGTTGTGAGCCACGGAGTCAGCCACCCCTAGCCAGTTAAGGCCACTAGCTGGGACCTCAGAATCGCCACCATCATGGCCTGCCAGTCACAGGGAATCCAGTAGTTGCTGCAGACCAAGAAGCAAGAAGCCAAGGTGTCCAAAGCCCACAAGCAAAAAAACAAAACAAACAAACAAACAAAAAATGAAGGCTGAAGTAGGCCAAATAAGCAGTTCAGGCTGAAACTGAATAGTACCACCTGCAGAGGGAGAGAATTCAAGGCCAAGGAAGTCACAGCTGTAAGATCCCACTGCAGTTGTAGCACTGAGGCGGAGAAGGAGACCATCCCACACACCTATTTCCTATAGAACATGCAGCCAGAAATCCATGAAAACTACTGCATAAATGAATAGGAGAAGAAGGAGGTGCCTGTCCCATGGATTGGTGTTTTAGATGCTCCTGTGGAATATGAAGCTTTACAGAGCTCCAGTTATATTCTTGAGAAAGGAATTAAATTATTACATTATATTATATAGAGGTCCCTTCACTTTTTGCAAAGTAGTAAATCTAACTTTTTTTTTTGGAGAGGTTTCTGCCATAGGGCACGTGCACTCACCAGAAAGACAGAGAGAGTCAGAGAGACAGAAAGCGAGAAATCACCCCCCGGGGGGGCGGGTGGGGGATGGCACCGCCACACTCCCTTCTATTCTATGCTT
>NW_006159514.1:1230158-1241507 GCF_000334495.1 Tupaia belangeri chinensis
CACACACACACGCACCCAGCATGAGTTTAAGCCACTGGGTCTAGGACTCAAACCATGGTCGACAACATGGGAGTCCAGCGACATAGCCATTACGCTAACTGCTGGTCCCAATCTGACTTCTTTGTATAGACTTAGAACTTACCAAAGATTTCATCTTTTTACCTCATATTTCTTAGAAATTTAATGGGTGTGCATTGTTGTCCTATGCCTTTAGCTCAAGTAACACGTATCTCAGTGTTAACTTCTCTTCTTCAATGTAATAGAAAAAGCAATTCTTAGGGCCAGTAGATGGCGGAATGGCTACATCACTAAAACGTAGTTGATTTGGGTTCGAGTCCCCAATGCAGAGGCTCAAAACTCATGCTGGGCATGTGTGCATGCATGCCCAAGATCCCAAGAGGAGAAGAGACTGTGGCATGGCCATCCCCCATGGAGATATTTCTAGCTTTCTGTCTCTCAGCCTCTCTGGTGAGCACATGTACAGTATAACAAAAATCTTTCAAAAAAATTATTTGAAGAAAGAAAGGAATGAAATAATTTTTCCTCCTAATGCTTTCTTGAAGGTCAAGGGCTTTATCTATGAAAAAGTAGAAAATATTTGTAATCTGTGTGAAGCTGTAGCCAGCCTCAAAGTAGTCCATTCTGGTTAAGGGTTAAAAAGTGACTGCTAATGTCATAGTTTGGGTTGCTTTTAATTTCTTTAAAATACTAGATGATAGAATTCAAAACATGTTACTTGTTATTACTTGGTGTACTGATAGTCATTTAAAAGTCTCTTTTTCACGAAAGCAAACAAACAAAAAAAACCTCTACACCTTATATACTGGAGGTGAAATTAAACCCAGTTTTGCCACTTTTTCTATAATCCTGTCTGGTCTCAATACAAACTTTACAGTGGTTCTCAGTGACCAGAAAATGGCAGTTTTAATTTCAGAATTCCTTATGATCTCAAGAATTTCCCCCAACTTAATGGCAGGGAGTCTGTGGTTCCCTTACTTCAGGCTTTTTTTCCCCTAAAAAAATATTTAATTTATGTATTATTATTATTACTTTTTAGTTTAATGAGAGAGAGAGAGAAAGGGAAAATGAGAAAGCAAGTCACCAGGCTCGGGATTCAAACTATAGTTGGCCATGTGGGAGTCCAAGGCCCTAACCACCAAGCCACCTGCCAGCCCTGGGGGCTTTTTTCTCTCTCTGTGCCCACCCTCTCTTTGCCAGTCTTGCATCACTTTTCAAACCCTTCTCCTGCACAACTGCTCTTCTGTTGCTACTGAAAATTCTTCTCACTTTGACCCTCAGATCACACACCCATTCCCTAATGAGATAAGAGTTAGACCCCACTTACAGGTAAATAGAGTAAGGGCCCCAAAAGGAAGTCACTATAGTTTTCTTTTTAATGAAGTCTGTGTTTTTCCCCTATGGTCTAGTTAACGTACAATATACACCCTTTTTGCATGTTTCTAAAAATTTATGACTCCTAATAAGGCAGGAGATAGGGATCTGAGTGCACAGACAGGGTAAAGGCTCGAGTCACAATGGCTATTTTCACAGCCAAAAGCTGGTTACATTGGGACTCAAAACAACTGCAGCTAAGGATAGCTGTTTCTATTTAGTAATTTTATTCTAACAAGAAGCACAGAATGCTATAGTCTACTGACTCCATGAAGAATAGGTTAATACTGGGTTGTCAGAAAAGTCACGATGCATTTTTGCATAGAAAGACAGTAATATAAAAAAACTACATCATAACTTTTCTGAAAACCCAATAAATCCCTCAGATTACCACATAACTATTTTCTAAAGCCCATTTCCTATATCAGAGAGCCAGACCATTGCTCGGACTGCTAGATAAAAACTCCTCACCTCTAGTTTTCTTTGGCAACTCATTCAGAGACCTTCCCTGTTTGGGAGCTCTGTTCTTCCTTCCCTCTAGTAATAAACTCCACTTTGCTATCTCCTCTGTGTTCATGTGTCTGATTCTTCATGAGTGTTGGACAAGAACCACTATGTGTTGGGTCTGGTCACCCAGCACTTCCATATCACTCTGTCCTCTCTGCCCTACGTTCTCCTACCTCTGACTTTTCACCATCTCCTGAGACTGAAAGCCCCTGGCCAGTGTATTACCTTTATTTCTCTCCCTACCACAACAAGATCTCAAGTTCAACATATTCTTCTTACACATCAACCTTCTACCACCCCCAGGCCTCTGTTGCTGCTTCTTGAAGTTGCAGGAGCTGAAGGCATTATCTGAGTCCAGGCCCTTTTCAATGTCTGATCTCCGTCTCAAATTTAGACTAAACTTGCCAGTTTCTCTTTCAACCCAACTAAATTTATTAAGAAATTTAAACAGCTCAATCTAGCTTATGATTTATCTTGGTGGGACATTTACATCATTTTCTCTACTTGTACTAATCCTGAGGAGAGAGGTTGTCTTCAGGCTAACGCAGGCGAATATAGAGATAATCTAGATGTGAGGCAGCCCAATGCTTATGCCCCTGGCTCCAGGGCTGTCTCTGACCAAGATCCTCATTGGGACTATCAGCACATGTCTGCAGACTGTAGACAGCAAGAGCAAATGTTCTCCTACCTTACTGAAAGGATAAAATGGGCCACGGTATGCCCACCAGTTTTAATAAGGTTCAATAAATTCACATAGAGTCCAGATAAGAATCCTGCTCTCTTCCTCCCTAGGGCTTCAGAGGCCCTTCGCCTTTACATTAACCTAGATCCAGACTCCAGGAAAGGCCGATCTGTCCATGCAATGCATTTCATTTCCTAGTCGAACCATGATATGCAGCATAAACTACAAAAATTAGTTCAGGGCCCTCAGACCTCACAATCAGATCTAATAGACCTAGACTTCAAGGTCTTTAATAGTTGTGATGAGGACAGGCAAATAGACTAAAGGGAATCAGACTGGTAGCAGTCCCAAGAACAAATGGAGCCTTTCCAAATGGCAGCCTCTGCAATTAAAGGAGTATTTCAGACTCAAGGGGGACTTACCCAAAGCCCCCCAACCAAACACAACAAGGACCCTTGACCTCTTCTAGACCTTAGATTGACAGGCCTGGCATTGAGAAGTCACCGCACTGCCCGAGCCTTGTGTAACTCTCAGTTGCAAGTAAGATCATTGATTTTTTGAATTGATACTGGAGCCACATATTCTATTCTTCCCAAGCTTATGGGTCCTTTGTCCCCTCACCTGTTTCCATCATAGGGGTCAAAGGGAGGCCACAACCTACTTTATAGACAATAAGCTTATTTTGTGCTCTGGGGGACCAGGTCTGTGCTCTTTCCTTTCTAGTAATTCCCAATGCCTTAACCCCCTCTTAGGATGTGATCTTTTCTTTCTTTTTTTTTTTGGAGAGGTTTTTGCCATAGGGCGCGTGTGCTCTCCAGAAAGACAGAGAGAGACAGAAAGCGAGAAATCACCCTCCAGGGGGGATGGCCATGCCGCAATCCCTTCTCCTCCTTTCTCCTCTCGGGATCTTGGGCACGCACACACATGCGCTTGGCATGATTTCAAGCCACTGGGTCTGGGACTCAAACCGCAGTTGGCTACATGGGAGCCCAGTGACATAGCCATTACACTAACTGCTGGTCCCAGGACCTGATCTTTTCTTTGCATGTATGTATGTGCATGTGTGTATATCTGTACTTGCAATACAATATATATATGGTAAAAGTCCTTATGGAATTCTGTTCAATTTGGCTTATAAATAGTAAGAGTGCTCATACAAATAATTGAAATGCTTTTCAAGTTCATGTGACTTAAGTAAATATTTAACAAATAAGCAGTCTTTAAATCTGTTAACAAGGAAAATTTAATAGATGAAGATCTTCACAATTTCCAACATATATTTTTGTCTAGGGTTTTACTGGTCACACAACATTATATTTGTCTTAATAGTATTTCTTTAATGAAACAGCTGACATTTATATGTTATGTGGTATTGTGGATATCTAACAAAAATAATTAAAGGGGGGATAGATTAATGACTAGTTTTTCTAGTTTCTTTGTTTTCATCAATAGTCAAGGTATACTGGCTAAAGAAAAAAATTTAATTACGTGATTATAAATGGGATAGTTTAGATACTGTAATATCTTAAAGTTTACTTTAATGGAGGTCATAGATATTTGTAAACTGTCTGAATAACCTTTAAATCAGAGCTATAAAAACTCCTAGATAACCCAGTGAAGTACAATAATTAATTCCGGTGATTGACCTTAACCTTTGATTTAACTTAAAATGCTGAGTCACTCAGGATAATCTCACAGGCAGGGAACCTAAGTTCCACCCAAGGACAGGATTTGGAAAGCTCAGATCAGATCCTCTGTCTTGGAAAATTCTAAATGTTTCCAATGTGGGAAGTCTAGGCAATGAAAAGGTCAGTGCCCACAACTGGCATCTTCCTGTCCCCACTGGGTCTTGTTCCCAATGTGGAGGAGTTGGCCACTGGAAAGAGGAATGGCCTGAGTTCTGAAGAGAGCCCGGATCTCCTGAGGCCATGATGGCCTCTGAAATTGAGGACTGATGGGGCCCAAGCAGCTCCTTTTGGACGTCTGAAAATCGCTCCTGAGAAGCCTCAGTTTCTGTAGGACTTTCTCTCCTAAAGAGGCTGAACCCCTTCATCTGAGACACCATTTGACAAATACCCCAAAACAGGTTCAGAACATCTTGTACACCAGAGGGTATAATATCCATGCCCTCCTTCAGAGGACCACACTCCTCCCCATCACCATGAAAGACAATGCTCCTTCTCAGCATGAAGAAGCTCCAGAAGACTGACCATTGCCCATAATGCCTCGTCCCTTCATCTCACTTCTTTTTTTTTTAAGTAAAACATGGCCTTCAACCCTAAAATATTCATGATCAGGTTCTTTACCTAAACAGCATGTGGCCCTGCCATAGACGTCCATAGTTAAGGCTGGAATTGCTAGCTCAACCCCTGAGGTAATTTCCTGTCAGAAATAAAGAGATGGTTATGATGATTTTTGGCCAGAGCCCCCTATTACTGGCAAACAAAACCACAAAAATGTTTCAGCCAACATTCACATGGGCCAATAAGTACCCACCATTCTCGTGACCCTACTGCTCCGGGCTAAAGCACTTCCAACATCAGACTCTCAGGGCTCTCTTCATCAATAAATTTGCCATTTTATCTTGAACAGCAACAACAAAAAAAGATAAATAGATATGTCAGGCATAATGCTAGGGCTGAGACTATAATTGAGAGCAAAAATTGACAGGTTTTTTCTCCTCGTTGAATTCAAAGTCTCTTGTTGAACCTAACCCTGGATGCTGGGCCTGAAATTCCCTCTGACATGAGGAACTGTAGATCTAGTGCATACTTCTAGTAGTAGCAGATGTACCCACAGGGTAAGAGAGAACATGAAAGTCTTGGGGAAGGGTCATTTTCTAAAGAACTGACCTTTTACTGAGCTTTTAATTTCCTTAAAAGCTCTATCCCTAGAAAACTCAGTCCAGTCACTACCCAGATTTAGCATTCCTCCCTAGGGGATGCAATAAGGGTAGATACTGAGAGAGAAAGCATCGGAAATGTCTTTGTCTAGAACTTTAAAAAAAATGGTTTTGCTATATTGATAGGCCTATAAAACACCGAGCTATTTCTTTACATAAGAAATCAGTTCAACAACAGAAATGAATTGAGAGTCTATGTCCCAGGCCTTCTTCGGGGCCCTTGGAAGATATCAGTGAACAAAGCAAAGATCAGCAACCTCTTAAACTTTCATCCTACTGAGTGGGGGTTGGGAGAATGTAGGCTTCACGTAAAGAGTGAAAGAATATGTTATATCAATCTCCAGAGTTCTGCCAAATACTTGGAGAGCGGTCAGTCTCTCAGAATGGAGCCTAGGGTTAGAGCTGCAAGGTAATCATGAGCAGCCAATAGCATGGCAAAGTATTACATCAGGGTCCAGCTCTCATTTGGCAGGCCATGGTAGAGCGCCCTTCAGGTGGAGGCAGACTAAGAGTCTAGAAAGTGAAGAAGCTGGTCCAGGTCTCTAGTGAGTTAAACACATATTTGGGACCCCAGGCTTCATGGTAGAATGTGATAAAAGAGCAGGCTTATGAATCCAGATGATAAGATAGGTTCAATCTGTATTGTATACACCTGAATGATTTTTTTTGGCTTGCTTTTCACTTTTTTTTTTTTTTTTGAGAGGCTTTTGCTACAGGGCATGTGTGCTCGCCAGAGACACAGAAAGCAAGAAATCATCCCACAGGTGGGATGGCCATGCCGCAATCCCTTCTCCTTTCTCCTCTCAGGATCTTGGGCATGCATGCATACGCTCCCAGTGCACCGGGTCTGGGGCTCGAACCGTGGTTGACTACATGGGAGTCCAGCGACACAGCCATTACGCTAACTGCTGGTCCCGCTTTTCACATTTTTAATTAAAACATTTTTAAAAAGTTTATTTAGAAAGCATATGTATGAAAGAAAGAGGACAGACATCCTCTACAAAATCTTGTCATGTTCCAATCCCTTCCCAGAGCCTTCCAGCTCATCAGGATTTGGGGTACATGTACACTGTGTGTTTTCGGGTTAACTGGACCAGGACCCAAATCTGGGGTCAGTCATTTGGCTTCCAGCACTGCAGTTCAGTATGCTACCAAATGTGCTACGAAGGCTCAGCCATATTTCCAATTTTTTTAATGGCACTAGTATTATTTATTTTGGGGAAAAAATCTGCGAGAAAATAGACAAATAAAACCCTATAAACCTATAATCTTAAAAACATCTTTAGGGGCTGGCAGGTGGCATGGTGGTTTAAGGTACTGGATTGCCACATGGCTAACCGCAGTTCGATTGTCGGACCTCACGGCTTGCTTTCTCACTTTCCCTTTCTCTCTCTCTGTCTCTTGTCTGGTCAAGTTTAGAAAAAGACGAATAACAAATAGAATTAAATAAATAGTTCTTTTTTAAAAATTCTATAATCTCACAGGTAATATTGAGGCAAAAGTGCTGGGTGATCAGACCTAACACCCATGTTGGTTCTTGTCCTATGCTCAAGAAGAATCAGAGACACAGACACAGAGAGGAAAGGAAAGCAGAGTTTATTAGGGAAGGAAAAAAAGCTTCCAGTGTAGTGGAAGGGGGTCCAAATGGGTTGCCCAAAAGAGGCTGGAGAAAAGGCTTTTTATCTAGTAATCTGAGCAATGGACTGGGTTTCTGATAAGGAAGTGCACTTCAGAAAATGGTTACATGGTAGTCTTGAGTGATTTATTACACTATTCTTTGTGGAGTCTGCAGACTATAGTGTTATTTCTTGTTAGAATGCAGTTACTGAATAGAAATTGCTGCCCTTAGCTACAGTTGCTTTGAGTCTCAATGGAGCCAGCTTTTGGCTGTGAAAACTTAGCCACTGTGACTCCATCTTGGCCTTATTCATAAGGATTCATAAATTCTTTAGAGACAGGTAAGATGGGTATATATTGTACATTAATTAGACCATAGAGGAAAAACACAGAGACTTGATTAAAAAGAAAAACATAGTGACTTCCTTTTGGGGCCCTTACCCTATCTACCTATAAGTGGAGTCTAACTCCTATCTCAATACTGAAGCAGAAAAAAGCTAGAAAATGGAAGCAGAAAATTGGACTGGAGCATCTGCCTCTGTGACTAGACAGAAAAAGCGATCAAAGCAGAAAATTCCCCACCCAAGGTAATGTAGGCAAGAGATTTCCAATGGGGGAAGTCTAGCTGATTAAACTACATTTGATGTAGCTAGTGAGATGACTCATAGGGCCTTGCCATATTTGATATAGCCAATGAATTGAGAACAATCAGTGGGCCTAATTAATGATCAACTGACATGACCAAGATTAAAAAATTATAAACCTCACAGAACGTATCTGCTGGGGTCTTTGTACCACACTAGAAAGCATATGTATGAAAGAAAGAGGACAGACATCCTCTACAAAATCTTGTCATGTTCCAATCCCTTCCCAGAGCCTTCCAGCTCATCAGGATTTGGGGTACATGTACACTGTGTGTTTTCGGGTTAACTGGACCAGGACCCAAATCTGGGGTCAGTCATTTGGCTTCCAGCACTGCAGTTCAGTATGCTACCAAATGTGCTACGAAGGCTCAGCCATATTTCCAATTTTTTTAATGGCACTAGTATTATTTATTTTGGGGAAAAAATCTGCGAGAAAATAGACAAATAAAACCCTATAAACCTATAATCTTAAAAACATCTTTAGGGGCTGGCAGGTGGCATGGTGGTTTAAGGTACTGGATTGCCACATGGCTAACCGCAGTTCGATTGTCGGACCTCACGGCTTGCTTTCTCACTTTCCCTTTCTCTCTCTCTGTCTCTTGTCTGGTCAAGTTTAGAAAAAGACGAATAACAAATAGAATTAAATAAATAGTTCTTTTTTAAAAATTCTATAATCTCACAGGTAATATTGAGGCAAAAGTGCTGGGTGATCAGACCTAACACCCATGTTGGTTCTTGTCCTATGCTCAAGAAGAATCAGAGACACAGACACAGAGAGGAAAGGAAAGCAGAGTTTATTAGGGAAGGAAAAAAAGCTTCCAGTGTAGTGGAAGGGGGTCCAAATGGGTTGCCCAAAAGAGGCTGGAGAAAAGGCTTTTTATCTAGTAATCTGAGCAATGGACTGGGTTTCTGATAAGGAAGTGCACTTCAGAAAATGGTTACATGGTAGTCTTGAGTGATTTATTACACTATTCTTTGTGGAGTCTGCAGACTATAGTGTTATTTCTTGTTAGAATGCAGTTACTGAATAGAAATTGCTGCCCTTAGCTACAGTTGCTTTGAGTCTCAATGGAGCCAGCTTTTGGCTGTGATAGCCACTGTGACTCCATCTTGGCCTTATTCATAAGGATTCATAAATTCTTTAGAGACAGGTAAGATGGGTATATATTGTACATTAATTAGACCATGACTGGAGCATCTGCCTCTGTGACTAGACAGAAAAAGCGATCAAAGCAGAAAATTCCCCACCCAAGGTAATGTAGGCAAGAGATTTCCAATGGGGGAAGTCTAGCTGATTAAACTACATTTGATGTAGCTAGTGAGATGACTCATAGGGCCTTGCCATATTTGATATAGCCAATGAATTGAGAACAATCAGTGGGCCTAATTAATGATCAACTGACATGACCAAGATTAAAAAATTATAAACCTCACAGAACGTATCTGCTGGGGTCTTTGTACCACACTCTCTCTCTCTCCACTTGGGCCCACTCCTACCTCTCAGGAGTGAACTTACACTTTCATTTAATAAAATACCTTTTAACTTCTCTATTAACATGTTTCGTTCAATTCTTTGTCAGAAATACCAGGAATCTGGGCCAGCAGGCAGCATGGTGGTTAAGGTGCTGGAGTCCCATGTGACTGACTGCAGTTTGAGTCCTGAACTTGGTGGCTTTGCTTTTTCACTTTCCTTCTCTCTTTCTCTCTCTGGTGAGTATGTGCACTCTGTAGCAAATTAAAAAATAATAATAAATAAAATTAAATAAATAATTCTTAAAAAAAAAGAAACACCAAGGACCTGGATATTATCACAGAAGACATCCTGCAACAATACTGATATCACTTTGAAATAAATCGTTTTAGACATTTTTCCTTTTAATTTTGCCAGAGGACACATGTACTCTCCAGAAAGAGACAGAAAGGGACAGTGAGAGAAAGTTCTCCCAGGGATGTGGTCATACTGCAATCCCTTCTCTTTCATTCCTCTACCTTGCTGGGATTTTTGACACTCACATACACATACCCACCATGTTCTTCAAGCTGCTTAGGCCAGGACTCAAACTGTGAGGTCAGCCATATATAATCCAGATGTCTTAACTACCAGGGGTAGTTACTCATTTTTGAAATATGTGTATTGGTACAGATACTATGTACATTTTCTTAAAATAATTCTCCATTACTGGAATTAACCTGATGGAGTCCCCATTATTTGCAAAAATAATTGGTACATTGGAATAAGAACAACCAGTATGTATCATCAAAACACACTTTTATTTGGTATCCCATTTTCCCCTTTAAAATTTATTCTCGGAACTAGCAGTTGGCATAATGGTTATGTTGCTGGACTCCCACGTAGTTGACCGCAGTTCAATTCCTAGACCCGGTGGCTTAAACTCACACTGGGTGCATGTGCATGCATGCCCAAGATCCTGTGAGGAGAATGGAGAAGGGATTGCGGCGTGGCCATCCCCACTGGTGGGTGATTTCTTGCTTTCTGTTTCTCTGTCTCTGTCTTTCTGGCGGGTGCCATGCGCCCTATACCAAAAAACTCTCTCTCAAAAAAAAAAAAAAAAAGTTTTTCTGGGGCTAGTCAGGTGGTGTGGTGGTTAAGGTGGTTGGATCACATGTGGCTGACTGACTGGTTTGAGTCCTAGACCTGACAGATTGACAAATAGACCAGGAGCATGTGCATTCATACTCAAAATTTTGAGAGCAGAGTTGACAAGAAAGGACTGCAACATGGTCATCTCCCCAGAAGCGGGGGTGCTTTCTCACTTCCTCTCTTTCTCCCTCTCTCTCTGGCAAGTGTGTGCACCCTATAATAAATTAAAGTTAAAAAGGAAAAAAAAATGATGGAACCAGTAGGTAGCTGAAGTGCTGGACTCCCACATAGCTGACCATGGTTTGAGTCCTGGACCTGGTGGCTTGAAAATCACACTGGGGTCCTTTCCTCTGGCACAGTTGGCTAAAAAAACTAAAGCAGAGAGAAAATGATGCATAAAACAATCTTAGGAAGGATTTGAAGACTATATCAGGAAAGGAATTGATTGACTATACAACATCTAATTCAACTGTGGAATCTGAAAATCAAAGTGATACCTTTTGGTTTGGTAGGAGCTTATTCAAAACAAAATGTATTCTTCCTTGCTTAAATGGAGGCAAAAGAACCCAATTCAAATATTTGTTTATGCACCTGAAAGTGTTTAAGAAGATTCATCAAGTGAGTCATCTTTTGAACCAAAACCATTGACTTTAAAAGCTACTTCTGAAAGATTCAAGAAAAAGAAATGAAAAAAAAAATAAAAAGGAAATACAGGTCAACAGGAAGACCAAAAGGACGGAGAAACACCAGAGGTCACAAATAGATAAGAAACGAGTTAGAAACAAAGGACACAAGTCACCATTTACAGAATCAGAGAGTGGAAGAAAACCATTACGGTGGAGGAAAATTTCAACCTTTGACCAAGCCGCTGCCAGAGGATTTTTTTTTTTAGAGGTTTTTGCTATAGGGCGTGTGCACTTCCCAGACAGACAGAGAGAGACAGACAGAAAGAGAGAAATCACCCCCCAGGGGGGATGGCCATGCCGCAATCCCTTCTGCTCCA
>NW_006159514.1:1242989-1244238 GCF_000334495.1 Tupaia belangeri chinensis
GGGGGCCCGCCCCCCTAAAGGAAAAACCCCTAAAAAAAAAAAAAAAAAAAAAAAAAGAAAAAAAAAGAAAATAAAAAAAAAGAAACATGTTAGAGTTAAATCAGAAGTATATATCCTGACATTATTACTGCATGTAGTTTATTTAACATAACATAATGAAATGTGACCCAATAAGGCAAATCATCGTCCAAACAATTCTTTGAATATTTCTTTATATAATTACTTCTTTGTCTACCTAAATAATCAACACCGGCAAAAAATGTAAAACTGTACTTATTAATCACTATCAAAATATCTGTATAGGTTGGAGTTAAATTTGAGATAACAGCTAACTTTTAAGTTAAAATACTTGGACAGAAGCATTTTGTCCCTATTCAGGTAAATATACACAAAACATATGCAGAGTAGTGGAGATGACATCAGTTAGAAAGACTGGTTGGGAGTGATGACTTTTGAATCATGTACTGAAAGCCATAAGGTTACAAGCAGGAGAGAATTCCAGAGAAAATATTACGTATAAAGAGAACCAGATGTGGGGCCAGCAGGTATGGTGGTAGCTAAAGTGCTGGACTCCCACATAGCTGACCATGGTTTGAGTCCTGGACCTGGTGGCTTGAAAATCACACTGGGGTCCTTTCCTCTGGCACAGTTGGCTAAAAAAACTAAAGCAGAGAGAAAATGATGCATAAAACAATCTTAGGAAGGATTTGAAGACTATATCAGGAATTGATTCACCTGACTATACAACATCTAATTCAACTGTGGAATCTGAAAATCAAAGTGATACCTTTTGGTTTGGTAGGAGCTTATTCAAAACACAATGTATTCTTCCTTGCTTAAATGGAGGCAAAAGAACCCAATTCAAATATTTGTTTATGCACCTGAAAGTGTTTAAGAAGATTCATCAAGTGAGTCATCTTTTGAACCAAAACCATTGACTTTAAAAGCTACTTCTGAAAGATTCAAGAAAAAGAAATGAAAAAAAAAATAAAAAGGAAATACAGGTCAACAGGAAGACCAAAAGGACGGAGAAACACCAGAAGGTCACAAATAGATAAGAAACGAGTTAGAAACAAAGGACACAAGTCACCATTTACAGAATCAGAGAGTGGAAGAAAACCATTACGGTGGAGGAAAATTTCAACCTTTGACCAAGCCGCTGCCAGAGGATTTTTTTTTTTAGAGGTTTTTGCTATAGGGCGTGTGCACTTCCCAGACAGACAGAGAGAGAGAGACAGAAAGCGAGAAA
>NW_006159514.1:1244604-1265414 GCF_000334495.1 Tupaia belangeri chinensis
ATCAAGTTGGTAGAAGATAGTTGTTTTATAATAAGTTCTGAATTCCCAGTTTCCAAGAAGATGAGTGTATATTTAGGACAAGAGAATAATATTAAAGAACCTGCTTTGTCTGAAAAGAGAGCTTCAAAGGCCAAAAACATTGGGCAGAAGACAGAATGACCTAAAAAGAAGACAGGATCATGAATGGAAAGAAGGTAAACAATGCAGAAGAAAAGGTGACTTTTCATAAAAATACACCAGCCTGGGGATGAAGAAATTCTTAATTCATGAACCTTCTAAGACTATCTCTGAAAAGGCTTATGAAAGTCCTAGAGAATAATAACTATTTAGGAAAAACAATAAAACAAATTTAAACATCAGGGAAAAGCTTAGAAGTTACCACTTAATAATGAACAGAAGGTATTGTACTTTTTGGTCAGTGCTTATTGATTTCATAGTAAGAACTTATGAGGTCATTTCAGCACTGAAATAATGAAGTAGATTGTAATCCTGAAAAGAAAATCCTAATAAAATTACTGCCAACCAACAAAAGAAAGAGAGAGAGAGAGAGAGAGAAAGCAAAGAAAATCACATTAGGCATGTTTGCAAGCATGCCCAAATCCTGAGAAAGAAAGAAGGGTTTGTGGTGTGGCCAGCCCCACTAGGGGGTAATTTGTCACTTTCCCTCTCTGCCTCTCTCCCGTGAGCATGTGTCCTATGTTAAAAACAAACAAACAAAAAAACCAAAAAAAAAAAAACAAAAAAACTTTGTAGGTGAATATCTCCCTCCAGGATGAAACTGCATCCAACAGGTCCCAACTATGATTATTCTGGGCCTTCTCAGGTAATGAAATGTCCTATAATCTCTTTAAGTTGTAAACCCACAGTCTCAATTTGTTATTTATAAATGTTTATGCTAATATATAAATCAATACTTCAATCTTCATTCAAAAGTAATGCTTTACCCTTCCCAATATGGACTTACAAGTTGCCTGATTAACTGCCTTCTGAGGAGGAAAAAAACAGTCAACTTCTTTTTTCCTCCTCTTCCCTGAGGCACGACCTAAACACCTATCTCACCAGAATGACCTGTTCACTTTTTTCTGAGAGAGATCTTGGCAATACGGCATGTGTGCTTGTCAGAGAGATAGAGAGCAAGAAATCACCCCCCAGGGGGATGGCCATGCCACAATCCCTTCACTTCCATTCTCCTTGTGAAATTTTGGGCACACACACAGACTTTCCCAGTGTGTTTTAAGCCACTGGGTCCAGGACTAGAACCACAGTTGATAACGTGGGAGTCCAACGATGTAGCCATTATGCCATCTGCTCATTTGGATGATCCATTCACTTTTGTTCTGACAAATTCAGGGGGGGGAGGAGGGTCATATTGACCCTAATGAAGCAGCAACTCTCCATCTTCTGAAACCAAAGCTGACTGCCAGCTTCACTGTTTGCCAATGTTCTCCTAAGGGTGCAGGATTCTCTCATGGTCAACCATTGTTCGTGTCCTGGACCTGGTAGCTTGCTTTCTCACTTTCTCTCTTTGGTCAAACTAACAAATAATAATAAATAAATAAAATAATAAATATTTTTTAAAAGCCCCTCTAAATAGCTTTAAATAAAGGAATATGGGTGGCCTGCAGATGCTAGAAAAAGCAGAAAAGAGGTTGTATAACTATGTTCCTTTATGGAGGTTCTAGAGGATAAACCACTTCCTGCCTTTTCTAGATTCTACAGGCCGCCCACTTTCCTTGGCTCATGGACCCCTCCTCTACTTCAAGGCAAGCAACACTGTTATCTATCTGTCCCTGCCTTTTTTTGTCACATCTCTCTGATCCTTTTTTTCTGCCTTCCTCTTCTACATTCAAATGTCCTTAAGGGTCCCATTTGCTGAGTTACCCCTTGATGACACTCCAAAGTGACATAAGCTTTAAGATTCTGTTTTCTGTTAAAGTCAAATATTTCTTCTAGGGCCTATCTTCTTAGGCTAGAGCCCTACTTTGGAATCTCTGCGTGTGGGTAGGCTTTCTCTGTTCCAACTTTACTTTTATTATTCTTATACACTCGATTTACATTGGTCCATCTGTTAGGACTTATTAGCTATGGAAATGGCATCATCTAGGGTTGTACAGTGTATGATCTGAATGACTACATGAGGATGCCTAGATCAGTTTTATACCTTGAGTTATGTGTTCCTGTTGCTGGCTTAGTCTTTCTACTGTTTGTGGCCTCTGCTTTTGGTTACCATGTTTCATCTGCTGATCTGGGCATCCATTCAGGGCTTTCATCAGTTGGGTCTATGCTCTCACTGTCTTCCTCAGCTTGATGGACGGATTAACTCTAGACCTGAGAAACTCTAGGAATCGGTGCATACTAGATCATTGTGATTAACTAGACCGAATCTAGATCCAGCTATATTCCAAGCTATGATAAATATAACTTCTAGAAATCCAAGCTCTCCTTCTTATCTCTTAAGTAATAAATTTGCATTTGAGATAGGTTCTATTAAATTCCTGGATTTCCTCCTCAGACATCATGAAGGCTTTCTTTTTTTTTTTTTGGAGAGGTTTTTTTTTCGCTATAGGGCGTGTGCTCTCGCCAGACAGACAGAGAGAGACAGAGAGATAGAAAGAGAGAAATCACCCCGCCCCCAGGGAGGATGGTCAAGCCGTGATCCCTTCTCCTCCATTCTCCTCTCGGGATCTTGGGCACGCACGCACATGCGCCCGGCGTGAGTTTTAAGCCACCGGGTCCGGGACGCGAACTGTGGTCAACTACGTGGGACTCCAGCGACATAGCCATTACGCTAACTGCTGGTTCCCAAGACTTTCTTTAATATCTGATCAAACATCATTTCATCAGGGGTGCAGGCCACGCCACAATCCCTTCACTTCCATTCTCCTTGTGAAATTTTGGGCACACACACAGACTTTCCCAGTGTGTTTTAAGCCACTGGGTCCAGGACTAGAACCACAGTTGATAACGTGGGAGTCCAACGATGTAGCCATTATGCCATCTGCTCATTTGGATGATCCATTCACTTTTGTTCTGACAAATTCAGGGGGGGGAGGAGGGTCATATTGACCCTAATGAAGCAGCAACTCTCCATCTTCTGAAACCAAAGCTGACTGCCAGCTTCACTGTTTGCCAATGTTCTCCTAAGGGTGCAGGATTCTCTCATGGTCAACCATTGTTCGTGGCCTGGACCTGGTAGCTTGCTTTCTCACTTTCTCTCTTTGGTCAAACTAACAAATAATAATAAATAAATAAAATAATAAATATTTTTTAAAAGCCCCTCTAAATAGCTTTAAATAAAGGAATATGGGTGGCCTGCAGATGCTAGAAAAAGCAGAAAAGAGGTTGTATAACTATGTTCCTTTATGGAGGTTCTAGAGGATAAACCACTTCCTGCCTTTTCTAGATTCTACAGGCCGCCCACTTTCCTTGGCTCATGGACCCCTCCTCTACTTCAAGGCAAGCAACACTGTTATCTATCTGTCCCTGCCTTTTTTTGTCACATCTCTCTGATCCTTTTTTTCTGCCTTCCTCTTCTACATTCAAATGTCCTTAAGGGTCCCATTTGCTGAGTTACCCCTTGATGACACTCCAAAGTGACATAAGCTTTAAGATTCTGTTTTCTGTTAAAGTCAAATATTTCTTCTAGGGCCTATCTTCTTAGGCTAGAGCCCTACTTTGGAATCTCTGCGTGTGGGTAGGCTTTCTCTGTTCCAACTTTACTTTTATTATTCTTATACACTCGATTTACATTGGTCCATCTGTTAGGACTTATTAGCTATGGAAATGGCATCATCTAGGGTTGTACAGTGTATGATCTGAATGACTACATGAGGATGCCTAGATCAGTTTTATACCTTGAGTTATGTGTTCCTGTTGCTGGCTTAGTCTTTCTACTGTTTGTGGCCTCTGCTTTTGGTTACCATGTTTCATCTGCTGATCTGGGCATCCATTCAGGGCTTTCATCAGTTGGGTCTATGCTCTCACTGTCTTCCTCAGCTTGATGGACGGATTAACTCTAGACCTGAGAAACTCTAGGAATCGGTGCATACTAGATCATTGTGATTAACTAGACCGAATCTAGATCCAGCTATATTCCAAGCTATGATAAATATAACTTCTAGAAATCCAAGCTCTCCTTCTTATCTCTTAAGTAATAAATTTGCATTTGAGATAGGTTCTATTAAATTCCTGGATTTCCTCCTCAGACATCATGAAGGCTTTCTTTTTTTTTTTTTGGAGAGGTTTTTTTTTCGCTATAGGGCGTGTGCTCTCGCCAGACAGACAGAGAGAGACAGAGAGATAGAAAGAGAGAAATCACCCCGCCCCCAGGGAGGATGGCCAAGCCGTGATCCCTTCTCCTCCATTCTCCTCTCGGGATCTTGGGCACGCACGCACATGCGCCCGGCGTGAGTTTTAAGCCACCGGGTCCGGGACGCGAACTGTGGTCAACTACGTGGGACTCCAGCGACATAGCCATTACGCTAACTGCTGGTTCCCAAGACTTTCTTTAATATCTGATCAAACATCATTTCATCAGGGGTGCAGGCATAGAAAGCATAGACATATATTCAAGTGGTCAAATACACATAACTTAATAGGTCCCCAAAGTTATTAAAGTAATGTGAGCATGAACTTGCTTTACTTTGAAGATATTCTCCATCAAATACTCTAGGGTACTAAATCAGAAAACTTATAGACATGGAAATCTTTTCTCCTTATTTGCCTCCAAAGGACTTTACTACAATTGGGTCAAGAAAGTCATAATGCATTTTTCCATAAAAAACAGATGACCTAATACAATTTTAATGCTAGAAATGGAGTTTAGTTTAATAGTATACTAAGTTATACTAAGTTAATGTTTATCATTTATATTCATAAAGGTGTATTAATTAATTAATAAAAGGCTGGGCTAATTTTCTAACATAAAATACCACTGGGAAGTGTTGTAAAATTTCCAGGGCAATAGAAATAAGATGATAGAGCCTGTTGCTTATTTTAGCTGTGTACCTTCAACTCTATGACGTCTAATCTATTATAGGACTTTAGACTCCCTTGCTTATTTAATTTCAAATAAATGATTCACAAATTTACTGACTAGATTAAAACTTGACAGTAATAAATCTTTATAAAGATTTTTTTCTGCATGAATATCTTTATATAATTGAGGAAAGATAAGCTGCATATATAATAGCAAATCCATTGAGAAGATAAAATAGAAGTTTCAATCAATCGAGTCACATTAAAAGACTTATAAAAATTATAAACAAATCGTCAGCATGGGGGGACCAACAGATGGCATAATGGTTATGTCACTGGACTCCCACGCAGTCGACTGTGGTTCGAGTCCTGGACCCGGTGGCTTCAAATTCATGCTGTGTGTGTGTGTGTGTGTGTGTGTGTGTGTGTGTGTGTGTGCGTGCCCAACACCCCAAGAGGAGACTAGAGAAGAAGAGACTGAGGTGTCGCCATCTCCCTTGGGGGATGATTTCTCACTTTCTGTTTCTCTGTCTCTCTGGCAAGTGCATGTGCTCTATACCAAAAATCTCTCTAAAAAACAAAAACAAATAGTCAACATGATTCCATTCACTGAGCAGACATCTTGGACAATTCATTCGAAGATCACTTAGTCCAACTTGATGAAGCCCAAGTTCTTCACATGCTGACAGAAACACTGATGGTACATGTTGAGGCCAGATCAGACCGTGCCAGTATGAGCACACGTGGTAAGAGCAAGAACCCTGGCCAAATTTTTGTGGGTGGCTCCAGAAGAGCTGCTGATGACCTATCCTCCTCTCAGTGGGGCAATGAAGCAAAAGGCGTAAAGACTGATTCTTGATAGGGGAAGAAAAACAAGGAATTCGTCCATAGATAAAGATAACACTTGGGACATTTGAAACTCAGGAAGCAAAGAACTTGCCCTATGGTGCAGCATATGATCAATTTTGTTTAATATTCCACGTGTATTTGGAAAATTCTACTTTTGCTCCAACTGTCATTAAATCTCTTTTTAAATGAGTTCAGTCAAATAGCCAACTTTGTTTAGCTCATTTTCCCATCTTTTAATTGGGTTAATCATTTTTTTGGAGGGGTAAGCCATTTCAGTTCCCTGTGTATTCTGGTTATCAGTCCCTTATCTGAGGCGTATTTTACAAAAACATTCTTCCATTCTAAGGGTTGTCCATTCACACTAATTACTGTGTCCTTTGCTGTGCAGACACTTTTTAATCTGATACAGTCCCATGTGTCTATTTTAGGGATTATTGTCTATGCTTTGGGAGTCTTATTTAAGAAGTCTTTGCTTACCCCGATATCTCCTAGAGTTTCTCCAGTGTTTTCCACCAGTGGTTTTATAGTTTGAGGTCTTAGGTTCAGATCTTTGATCCATTTGAGTTGATTTTTTATTAATGGTGAAAGATTCAGTTTCATCTTTCTGTAGGTGGATACCCAGTTTTTCCAGTATCATTTACTAAAGAGGTTTTCCTTTTCCCAATGAATTGACTGGTATTCTTTGTCAAAAATCAGTTGGCTGAAAGCTTTGGGGTTTATTTCTGGGGTCTCTATTCTATTCCATTGGTCCACTTGTCTGTTTTTGTGCCAATACCATGCTGTTTTGTTTATCATAGCTTTATAGTGTATTTTGGGGTCAGGGAGTGCTATGACACTGACTCCACTCTTCTTGCACAGGACTGCTTTGGCAATATGAGGTCTTTTATGATTTCAGACAAATTCTATGATTATCTTTTCTAGATCTGTGAAAAATGCCTCTGGTATTTTGATTGGAATTGGATTAAATATGTAGATTAATTTGGGTAGAATTGCCATTTTAATTATATTAATTCTTCCAATCCAGGATCATGGAATGTCCTTCCACTTTTTTTGTGTCATTTTCAATATCTTTTAAAGGTTTTTCATAGTTTTCTTTGTAAAGGTCTTTGACTTCCTTAGTTAGGTTTATCCCTAGGTATCTTATACATTTTGTGGCTATGGTTAAAGGGATTCTTTTCTTCAGATTTACTTCGTTCAACTTGTTGTTTATATATAGAATGCTATAGATTTTTGGATGTTGATTTTGTATCCTAACACTTTACTACATTCGTTTATTAGTTTTTTGTTTTGTTTTGTTTTGTTTTTTGAGAGGTTTTTGCTATAGGGCGCATGTGCTCGCCAGACAGAGAGAGAAAGAGAGACAGAAAGTGAGAAATCACCCCCCAGGGGGGATGGCCACGCCGCAATCCCTTCTCCTCCATTCTCCTCTTGGGATCTTGGGCACGCACACATACGTGCCCGGTGTGAGTTTTAAGCCACTGGGTCCGGGATGCAAACCGCAGTCAACTACAGCTACATAGCCATTACACTAACTGCTGGTCCCTACATTAGTTTATTAGTTTGGGCAATTTTTTCATGGAAACCTTTGAGTCTTCTAAGTATACCATCATGTCATCTGCAGAAAAAAAAAAAGATATTTTCAACTCTTCTTTGCCTATTTGAAAGCTTTTTATATTACTCTCTTTTCTGATTACATTGGTAAGACTGACAGCACTATATTAAAAAGCAATGGAGAAAGTGGGCAGCCTTGTCTAGTACCAGTTTTTAGTGGAAAAGACTAGCTTTTCCCCATTTGGTATAATGTTAGCTATAGGTTTTTCATAGATGGCTTTTATTGTGTTGAGAAATGACCCATCTGTACCAATTTTTCTGAGAGTCTTAATCATGAAGGTATGTTGTATTTATCAAATGCTTTATCTGTATCTATTGAAATGATCATATGGTTTTTATTTTCTGTTAATATGGCGTATTATACTTATGGTCTTGCATATGTTGAACCATCCTTGCACCCCTGGAATAAAGCCTATCTGGTTGTGATGAATAATTTTTTAATATGTGGTTGGATACGTTTTGCAAGTATCTTGTTTGAGAATTTTTGCATCTATATTCATCAGAGATATTGGTCAGTAGTTTTCCTTTTTCGTAAAGTTACTAGTTGCATCTTGGAGGAGGGAGAGAATTATGATTTTTTTATTTTTTAAAGAAAGCATATAGGGGCCAGTAGGCGGTGTGGTGATTGAGGTGCTAGACTCCCATATGGCTGACTGTGGTTCAAGTCCTGGACCCAGAGGATTTAAACTCATGCCAGGTACATGTGGGTATGTGCTCAAAGTCCTGAGAGAAGAATGAAGGAGAAGGGATTGTGGTGTGGCCATCCCCACTGTGGGGGTGGTGGTGATGGTGATTTCCCATTTTCTTTAAAGAATTGTTTATTTTATTATTATTATTTTAACATTTGACCAGAGAGACACAGGTGGTGAGGGAGTGAGAAAAGAAGGCACCAAGTCCAGGACTTGAACCATGGTTGGCCGTGTGGAAGTCCAGCGCTTTACCCACCACGTCACCTGCCAGGCCCCATCTCACTTTCTCTCTGTGTCTCTGGTGAGCATACATTCCCTATAGCAAATTAACTCTCTTAAAAAAAAAAAAAAAAGCATACCTATGTGTTTTCTAGCATGCTGATAATATTCTACTTCTTTACCTGGGGGATGTGTTGTATAGTTATTTATTAAGGGAAAACCCATAAGAGAAAATCAAGAATGAAGAAACAGTCCCCATCTCACTTTCTCTCTGTGTCTCTGGTGAGCATACATTCCCTATAGCAAATTAACTCTCTTAAAAAAAAAAAAAAAAGCATACCTATGTGTTTTCTAGCATGCTGATAATATTCTACTTCTTTACCTGGGGGATGTGTTGTATAGTTATTTATTAAGGGAAAACCCATAAGAGAAAATCAAGAATGAAGAAAAGTAGGTGGCAGGGGATAAAACTTTAAATATACATGAAAAATTAAGCAAATCTGTGCACCTGCTGAGCCACAATGCAAATCTTAACAAATTTCAAAGAAAGAGAATAATAAAAAATTATTAAGATATTGTAACTATTTAAAACTAATTGTATTTAAAATATAACCTGTCACAACTTATTAGATGTAGCAAAACCCATAATGAAAGGGAAACTTATAGGATATAAACTGTGTATATTAGGAAAGAATGAAGACTGAAAACTAATGACATAAATATCTATCTAAAGAAAGTGGAAAAAAGGAAAAGATAAAGATTAAAAGCATATATTTATGTAGGGAGACCAGCAGGTGGCATGGTGGTTGAGTTGTTGGACACTCCCACATGGCTGACCACGGTTCAAGTCCTGGACCTGGTGGCTCCCTTTCTCACTTTCCCTCTCTATCTGTGCGTGTGTGTGTGTCTGTCTCTGGCCAAATGAAAAT
Source organism: Tupaia belangeri chinensis (assembly GCF_000334495.1). Lineage (NCBI taxonomy): Eukaryota > Metazoa > Chordata > Mammalia > Scandentia > Tupaiidae > Tupaia > Tupaia belangeri. Next base: position 1,253,879 of record NW_006159514.1, read on the forward strand.
AAATGAATGAATAAATAAAATTTAAAAAACTCATATATTTATGTAATAAAAACAATGGAGAAAATCAACATAGCCAAAAGATAATTCTTCAAAAAAAGAAATGAATGAAAATAATAAATTCTGATGGGCTCTTTAGGGAAAAAGGAGAAATGACCTTAGATTTGGCCAGCTCATAGCACAGTGGCAATTTCCTGCTCAACAGAAACAGATCCCACATAGCCACGGTGCTTAGAATCTGACCCAGTCAACCTGAAACAATGTGAGTGCCCAAGATCCCATGGGCTGGAGGACTGGAGTAAGGGGGTTGCCACATGGCCAGATTCCACAGTTGCTGCTAATTTCTCTCTCTCTCTTTCACCCCTCCCACTCCCATGTATATGTATGAAAGGGAGTAAGAAAAGAAGAAAAAAAAATTAGTTCAGATTATCACAGCCTGGAATAACTGTGAACCGAACTTCCAAGTGTTTAATATCTGCTGACCATTAAGACAAATCTTTTAGACATGAAAATATATGATATAAACAAATTTATAACTTGAAAACACAAATGGGAGAGAGAGTTTTCTGGCAAGACCCTATTCCCTAAAATTGACACAAGGAGAAAGAAAAACCAGATTAATTCAGTAACTCTTAAATTCACTAGATCTGCAATTAAAAACCTTCACAGTGCAAGGAAATTATTCTTTTTATTTTTTTAAGGAGAGATTTTTGCTATAGCGCATGTACGCTCACCAGAAAGACAGAAAGTGAGAAATCACTGCCCGGGGGGGATGGCCACGCCACAATACACAATCACACACACACACACACACACACACACACACCTGGTGTGTTTTAAGCTGCCAGGTCTGGGACTTTAACTGTGGTTGACTATGTGGGAGTCCAGTGATATAACCATTATGCCATCTGCTGGTCCTGAAAGGAAAGTATACTAACAAATGGTGCTAGAATAGGATAATCGAATTTAATAAATGAACCTCGACCTATGACAAAACAACCCTATAACATGTCCCCAAGAAACAGAATGCTGTATCCTAGAAGCTGCATTTGTATGTCTTTCTGACCACAATTCTCTTTCCCAAGATATAATTATTATCCTGACTTCTATCATAGAAATTTCTCTGCTTTTCTTTCCTTTTTAATTTTTTTTTGAAAGATTTTTGCAATAGGGCCCATGCTCTCACATAGAGACATGTAAAGGGTTCTCAGAGAAGAAACAGAAAGCAATCACCAAAATAAAAAAAAATTTGTTCATCAAAAGACATCATTAAAAAGTAATATAGGCAAGTCACAGACTAAAAAAAATATTTCTACAGGATACACCTGAGGGCAATTCAAAATAAAAAAATCAATCAATGCAACACATCATATTAATAGAACAAAGGTAATGGGACCAGCAGTTAGCGTAATGGCTATGTCGCTGGACTCCCATGTAGTCGACCACGGTTCGCATCCCAGACTTGGTGGCTTAAAACTCACGTCGGGCGCGTGTGTGTGCGTGCCCAAGATCCCGAGAGGAGAATGGAAGAGAAGGGATTGCAGCGTGGCCATCCCCCCTGGGGGGTCATTTCTCGCTTTCTGTCTCTCTTTCTGTCTGGCAAGCACACACGCCCTATTGCAAAAAAATAAAAATAAAAATAAATAAAACAAACAAAGGTAAAACACATGATTATTTCAGTTGATGAAGAAAATATACAGTACAGGTGGTACAGGTATTTGACAAAAATCCAACTACCTGTGGTGGTTAAGGTGCTGGACTCCATACGGCTGATCATGGTTCAAGTCCTGGACCTAATAGCTTGCTTTCTCACTCTTTCTAATGAGTGCACGTGCCCCCTAGCAAATTAAAATAATAGTAATAACAATAAAATTAAATAAATGATTCTTTAAAAAAAAGTCCAACAACCTTTATGATAAAAACACTCAGAAATTTAGGAATAGAAGGGAATTTCCTCAACATAATAAAGGGCATTTATTAATCCTCCCTTTTTTCCTGCCAAATAACTCACAGTTAACATCATATGCAGTGTTGAAAGACTGAAAACTTTCCCTATAGGATCAGGAACAAGACAAGGATGACTGTTTTCACTGCTTCTGTTCAATAGTGTAGTGAAAGTTCTAGTCTGAATTAGGCAAGAAATAGAAAAGGCATCCAAATTAGAAGTAAAACTATGCTTATTTGTAGATGTAGATGACATGATCTTAGAGAAAGTCCCAAAGAATACATGCAGATACCCTGCATACCTCCACCACCACCACCAACAACTAAACTGCAGTTATTAAACAAATTCAGCTTCTTTGCAGGGTATAAAATCAACACACAACATTGAGTAATGTTTCTAACAGCAAGGAACAGTTGAAAAAGGAAATTTAAAAAATTCTATTTATAATAATACCCAAAAGAATAAAATACCTAGGAATAAGTTCAATCAAGGAAGTAAAAGATTTACATACCAAAATATACAAGACACTGCTGAAAGAAGTTAACAGCCTAAAGAAAGGAATCCTGTGTTTATGAATTGGAAGACTTAGTGTTAAGATAGCAATACTATCCAAGCAATCTATACATTTGACTCACTCCTTATCAAAATACTAATGACCTGGGCTGTCCTGTAACCCAGCAGTTAAGGAAGCCAGATCCTACATGGCCAACTATGGTTTGAATCCTGGTCTTGGAAGCTTGAAAAATACACTGGGCACATGTTTGTGCATGCCTCAAGTCCTGACAAGATGGAGAAATGAGATAGAAAGTATTGCGGCATAACCACACCCCACTGGGAAGGTGCTTTCTCCCTCTTATCCCTTTTCTCACTCTTTGTATCACTCTGGTGAGTTTATGTGCCCCATAGCAATTAAGAAAATTAAAAAACAAAAACAAAAAAACCCTAATGACCTTTTTGCAGAAAGGGAAAAGCCAGTCCTCAGATTTATATGGTGTTGCAAGCAAGGGTGCCAATAGCTGAAACAATATTAAGCAGATACACATATAAAATCAAGTCAAACAGGACAGGGATTTGAACATGATCACTATGTGTCTCCTAGCACTGCAGTTCAGTACACCCATTACTGTGCCACAGAGGCTGGACCTGAGCTTAGCTCTTTTACTTCCATTATTATGGACTGAATAACGCCACCCCTTCTCCAAGTCAAATGGTTTAGGTCCTAACCCCCAGTACCTCACAATGTGATTATACTTGGAGATAACATCTTAGAAAATGTAATAAAGTTAAAATGTCTTCATAATGTTTGGTCCTAATCCTCATGACTGGTGTCCTTATAACACAAACACAAAGAGAAGGAAAGACCATGTGAAGACACAGAAGACTCTGATCTGCAAGCAATGGAAAGAGGTCTCAGAAAAAAAACTCCACTGACATACTGATCTTGGACTTTTAGAATATTGAGGACATAAATTTGTCTTTTTAAAATTATTTACTTATTTATTTACAACATAAGAATGACTATCAAGGATTATGTACTTCTGAATCCACCTAAATATAGGATTTCTCTTTTAAAAAATTTAGATTAGCAATGGCAGATATGAAAATAATTTTGTTTCATCAATCTGTGTGTAATTCTAGTACTCACTAACATGGAACTTTTATTTTCTAGCTACACCTTCTTGCCTAACATATACTTCTGGCAGATATCAATAATTATTAAAATGTATCTTATTTTATTCCTATATCATTAAAAGTGCAATTAATAGCACTGTTCTCTGTAGACAGAGCATCTAATAGGTGCAATGATCAAACTTACAAAATAACCACAGATGTTACTATGTGTAAATGTGTCTTAGTAGTTATTACTCTATGATGACTAAAAGCATTTACCAAACACTTCTTTGCAGCCTAAGTGTGAAATGGGTAAAAGGTATTTATTATAGCACACTGTCAAAATTCTAAGATTTTAAGACAAAAAATGTTAACAATTGCTCAGAAATTCATACACATTTATAGCATGGTCATTGTTTTACTATCACCTGTTAGTGACAACATTTATAAAATAACAAGTATTAATTTCATAGGATCGTGGAATGTGTATTCACTTGTTATAGGATCATATGAAATCTACACCCACCTGAACTTTGGGGAAAATATGGAAAAGAAATGTGAAGGAGACAGACTCCCTCCTTGGACAGGTATGTTGGACAGGTATGTTGGCAATACCTGTGTGTTTTCCTCACATCTCCTCTTTGAAGTGAGTAAAATCTCGTTCCTCCAGCTCTAAGTGAGGTCAGTGTCTAGGGTCTGCATCTGTTACACAACTCCTACTTTGATGTGAGCGCCTAGCAACATCCCTTGTATTATCCTTCATGCTTATCCTTTAAGAGGCTGTTCTTAGCCTCATGTTTGTGAATGAACTTAGAATCAAACTGCCACTTGTTACCTGGGTAATAGAAGGTGGAAGTAAGAAAGTAAACGTTAACATTAAATTCCATTCATTTCATGATTATAGTTTAAATAATTAATGTAAATATAAGAGATAACTGAAAACAAATAGAAAATAACTGAAAATAAATCTTTGTGAACTTACATTAGGCAATGGTTTCTTTTTGTCTTTTAAAGAATTATTTATTTAATTTTATTCATCATCATATCATTATTTTTTAATTTGACCAGAGAGAGACAGAGAGAGAGAAAGCAAGAAAGCAAGCAGCCAGGTGGAAAGAGAAAGCAAACCACCAGATCCAGGACTCAAACCATGGTTGGCCATGTGGAAGTTCAGCACCTCCACCATCACACCAGCTGCTGGCCCTGCCAATGGCTTTTTAGATAAGATAGTAAGAAAACAAGCAATAAAAGGAAAAAAAAAAAAAAAAAAAAAAAAAAAAAAACTAGACTTCATCAGAATTAAAGCCTTTTGTGCTTCAAAGGACATCTTCAAAAAAGAGAAAAGATAACCTATGAAATGAGAACAAAATATTTACAAATCACATTATATGATAAGAGACTTGTATCCAGAATATATAAAGAACTCACAACCCAACAACTGGCTTCAGATCTTCAGTGGAACACATCAAGGGATGTGCATGGGCACCCAAGATCCTGAGGAGCTAGAAGACTGGGCGAAGGGGATTGTCAGGACATGAGAGCCTGATGAGAGTGCCTATCTTTCCTTCTTTTTCTCTCTCTCTCTCACAAGCTCATGCATATGCTCTTATCATGGGAAAAAAAAAAACTTAAAAAAATGGATAAAGGATTTGAGTAGGTATTTTTCCAAAAAAGAAATACAAAAGATAGTCAACATCATTAGTCATTAGAGAAACACAAATTGAAACCATAATAAGATACCATTTAACATCCAGTAGAATAGTTATAATGAACAAAACAGAACAGAAAATATAAGTGCTGACAAGGATGTGGAAAACATTGGTACATTGCTAGTGGGGAAGTAAAATGGTACAACTACTGTGGAAAACAATTTAGCAGGTCTTTAAAAAGTTAAACATAAAATTATTATATGAGCCAGTAATTCCACTCCTAGTATTTACTCTGGAAAAATGAAAACACATCATCTACACAAAGACTTGTACACAAATGTTCACAACAGCATTAGATAATACCTAAATGGTGGAAATTACCCAGTATCTCTCAGCAGATGAATGCATAAACAAAATGTGCTCCATTCATACAGTAGAATATGATTTGGCCATAAAGAGGACTGAAGTTTTGATACATACCACAGCATGGATAAAATCTGGAAAACAAGTTAAGTGAAAGAAGCCAGACAGCAACGGGCACATTTTGTGTGATTCCATGTATATGAAATGTCCAGAATAGACAAATCCATGGATATAGAAAGTAGATTAGCAGTTGCCAAGGGTTGGGGAAGAGTGGATATGGAAATGATCGCTAATGTGTACGGAGCTTTTTTTTGGGGGGGGTAATGAAAGCGGTGATAGTTGCACACCTTTATGAATACACTAAAAAACACTAAATTGTACACTTTGAAAAGATGAATTTTACGGCATGTGAATTATAGCTCAATAAAGCCATTGGCTTAATCTTTCAGAATGAATGAAGAAGCTCTTTATCTGATGTTACTAATGAAGGTTAATTTTTTTTAAATGCCAGAGGGCAAGATATATGAAACGTTTCATAAATCTTTGATGTAAGGCCACAGTCTTTTCTTCATGTCTGAGTTTGCTTTCTGGTGTTCACTGCCATCTTTCTGGCACAAAGCACACTCACTGACAATAATTTCCAAAACTGTATTTTCAAAGCAGACCAGAATTCATAGATACTGATGAACAAATCTGAGCCCAGAATTATTCCAAATGTTTTTAATTACTCCTTTTATCAAATAGCCTGCATTTATTCAGATTCTCTTGGCTCCACCTCTCTGTTCCGGCCATACTACCAAGACTCTTCTGTGTGGGTTCTGCGGACTACATGCTGGCACAGTCTAGTAGCACCTCATGCACACATCATGTTGCCCTTGCTTCTTCTTCTTCTTCTTTTTTTTTTTTTGGAGAGGTTTTTGCTATAGGGTGCGTGCACTCGCCAGAAAGACAGAGAGAGACAGAGAGATAGAAAGCGAGAAATCACCCCCCAGGGGAGATGGCCATGCTGCAATCCCTTCTTCTTCATTTTCCAATCCCTCTCGGGATCTTGGGCACGCACGCACATACGCACATGCACCCGGCGTGAGTTTAAGCCACCGGGTCTGGGACTTGAACCACAGTCATCTACATGGGAGTCCAGTGACTTAGCCATTACACTAACTGCTGGTCCCGCCCTTGCTTCTTGACCACTGATGTCAAGATGAATTCGACCTTGTGCAATCTGTACATTCAAGAGATATGTTCTGGGAGTGAGGGCTTTGGGGAGTTATAGCTAAGAACTAGGGGAAAATTATCTCCTCTTTCTCACCAATCCATCTAACATATACCACTCAGTGATGCAGTTTATGTGGCTCCTCAGAGGTCTGCCCACAAGAGTAAGCATTTAGTGGCACTTAGAGGCAAGCAGATTATCACATTATCATATTGGGCTTCCTTCTGGATCTGCTTCACTCTGCCTGCCCCTAATTCTTGATCTCTGAGGTTTTACTTCTTAAGAAGGAAGTAACATGTGCTTTTGCTTCAGACACTGCTTTTGGGGGAACTTATGGCAAGACACCTTTCAATTAATTAGCTATTTTGTCCACAGTTTTTCTTTTTTGCTACAGAGCGTGTGCACTCGCCAGAAAGACAGAGACAGAAAGCGAGAAATCACCTCCCAGGGGGGATGGCCATGCCGCAATCCCCTCTCCTCCATTCTCCTCTGGGGATCTTGGGCACGCACACACATGCGCCCGGCGTGAGTTTAAGCCACCGGGTCCAGGGCTCAAACCACTGTCAACTACATGGGAGTCCAGCAACATAGCCATTACGCTAACTGCTGGTCTCTTGTTCACATTTTTTTTTAAAGCAAGTTTTAGGATTCAATTTTAGCACATCTTTCCAAAATATTGGAACTTTTTTTAAAAAAATTATTTTATTTAACTTTATTTATTTATTGAACTTGACCAGAGAGGGACACATAGAGAGAAAGTAAGAAAGGGACTCAAACCGTGGTCAGTCATGTGAGAGTCCAGTGCTCTTAACCACCATGCCACCTGCCAGCCCCTTTAATCTTTCTTAATAAAAAGAAACAAAAAACTTTTTAATTGTCACATTTCATAGGTTAATGTAATATAAAAACTATATAATTACAATAACACAATCAGCATTTGGAAGGTATACAGCTTATGAGCCTGCAGATTTTGTCTGATTCATGTAGTATTTTTAAATGAGGATTAGGGCAATCATTAAAACTTTGGAATATTTATGGGGATAGCAGGTGGCATGGTGGTTGAGGCGCTGGACTCTTACATGGCTGACTGTGGTTCACGTACCAGACCTGGTGGTTTACTTTCTTTCTCCTTCTTTCCCTCTCTCTCTGGTGAATGTATATAGCGAACTAAAAAGAATATTAAATAAAAATTAAATAATTTTTTTGAATTGGAATATTTAACATAAATCAAGATTTCAACCATTAAAAAAGTTACAAGACTTAGCAACACTGGACTTATGTGGAAATGGATCCTAGACAGGTATGGAGAAGTGTGGATCTGGTGATGAATATTTAACCTAGAAAAGTGAATTTTACATTACCTTGGATGTTCAATAAAAACTAAAGCATGTGCTCGATTGCTCGCACTAACTGTACCTTGTGACAGGCACAGTTAGAGTTTCTAGAAGAAACCATAAAATTCCCTATGATAAGGCAAAACTGAGTAGCTGATGCCTGGAGGAAACTCACCCTGCATAAATGCTATCATCATCAACTTTTATCCTGAGAATTTGTAAAGCCTGTACTTCCAACATGCTGTTTTGTTCCCTGCATGTGGGGGGATTATCTCTATAAATGTTTGCACACTTTTTTTCATTATTCATATCACTTTCCTGTTTGACAGTACAAATTGGTGTGAGAAGTGGGACTGACAAGACTTCAGACTTTAATGGCAAGGTTGATTTGAGGGTGACAAAGGTAAACTACAGGAGAAAATGATTCTAAAATACCAGGGTAGCAGAACTATCCTTGGCACAGGGGACCATAGATAGTTTTTGGATGGAAATTAGAAATTGTTTCAATGGAGTATACACATTATCCGTTTGATTCTGGAAAGTTTGGCATACTTTAGGTTGTCAGAAAAGTCATGGGACCAGCAGCTGGCGTAATGGCTATGTCACTGGACTCCCACATAGTTGACCGTGGTTCGAGTCCCGGACCTGGTAGCTTAAACTCACACCAGGTGTGTGTGCATGCGTGCCCAAGATCCTGAGAGGATAATGGAGGAGAAGGGATTATGGCATGGCCATCCCCCCCCACCCCCGGGGGGTGACTTTTCTCTCTGTGTCTTTCTGGTGAGCGCACACACCCTATAGCAAAAATCTCTCTCTCTCAAAAAAAAAAAGTCATGACATATTTTTTCCATTTTCCTATGCAAAAATGTGTCATGACTTTTTGAACAACCTAATAGATTGAAAAGAAACTTTAATCTATAAATGTTTACAATCTCCTGGTAACCTGTATTAGTTCTAGCTAGAGTGACTCTATGTTCTCCCTTGCTCAGAAAAGGCTTGGTTATGTCTTTTGTCCACAAAGCATAATGATTACTAATGTCTCCTTTCACTCTCAAAAGTGTCTGGGCTTGGACAATAAATTATAATTATTCCAGCTTTAGCCAAAATGGCAGAGGCAAACAGACTTTCCAGCTGAAATTGAAACAGGAAACCACTGGGTCAGGAGTCCAGCTTGTAGGGCAGACAAAAACAAACTCTGGGAATGAGACATTCAGGATTTTATATTTGGTGTGGCAGTGGGCCCAAGGATTTCTTTAAGTCCACACTAGACAGACAGTTAGCATATCTTCAAGCAGATGTGGTGTTAACAACTGAGGTTTCAGATGAGGTAAGAGCTGAAGCTGGAAAATCTTTGAACTATTATTGCTTTCTCTCTATAGTTAAGAGAGGGAGACAGATTACAGACAGGAAAATAAAGTGTTAGAATGGCTTTTAAACTATAATTCTTTTAACATGGTCTGACCAGTCTTACTGTTTTTTAAGAATTATTTTATTTAACTTTATTTATTTTAAATTTGATCACAGAGGGACAGAGTGAAAGAGTATGAGAGAGAGGGAAAGCAAACAGCCAGATCCAGGACTCAAACAGTGGTAGGCCATGTGGGAGTCCAGCACCATCAACCACCACACCATCTGCCGGCCCCTCTTACTGCTCTTAAAGATAAAGCTTGAAATGCTCTGCCTCTGGACTTTGCATTTAAAAAAAAAAGTGGTGCTCAGATTAGAATTCAGAAATGGTTGTCTATATCCTTCTAAGAGAAAAAAATCTAAAATACTATGTTGAGTTATTAAACTTAATTTGGTAACAATTTTACTGGTAAATAATATTATTTAAAAAATTTCATCAGTGAGATCAATTTGTAGATGCCTCTTATCTGGCCAGATAGTGTACTGAATATGAATACTTTTACTGAGTTTATCTATGAATTTAGTTAACTATTAATCACCTCTGTGGTGATCATAGTATATCAAACTAAACTGGGTTCAAGGTGTTAACTGGGGTTGTAGATGGCATTAACTGGCTTTTCTACTTTAGATATCATTTTATTTGGCATATGAACCTTCTGGACTGAGATAAGACAGGGAGAGGCTGGCAGTATGCCAAGAGCTTCTCCAAGGTTAGAAGTCAAGGGGAAAAAAGACTCTTGCCTTCTGACCCTAGCTTGAGCAATTTTAATGAGTTTCTATAACATGTATAGAAGTGTTATGGAAGACAAAAAATGTTTGCAAAGGGGATAGAGAAATAAAATGGAAAATATGAATATAATATAAATATAAACTCAACTGCATTTGAAGAAAGGTTATCCAAGTTAGTAAGCTTTTAATAATCTCAAGAAGTAGGAGCACAGAAAAGGAGCAGACAGCATGAGGCCTTTCACAGGGAGGTGATGGCCAAGCACATGCACTCCCTGGACCTACCCAAGCTGAAAGATGCAAGTAGAAAATGGGAGAGTCTGGGGAAACATGGTGAAACAGAAGTTGTGTGCTCCAGATGAAGGTGTCAGCTGGACATGAAAACATGAACATTTTGGTAATACCGCTCCAAACAGAGAATTAATCTGAAGCAGTTAACTTTCTTGAATTTCCTACAACTTCCACAGGGACTAAGAATAGCTGACTTATGAGGAACCATCAGGAAGCCTAGTCTTGGTTAGCTTTATGGGATACTGGCTTTTTTTTTCCTGTCTCTTTTCCAGTTTTTATTCTGAGTTACAAATATTGGTAAGTTTTTTTCTTTTTTGTATTTATTTACTTATTTTTACATTTTCCACAAACATTTACTTTACATATCAAAAAATTTTTGCTCATACTCCATAGTTCTTGACAGTTAATAAACAACTTTCAAAATTTCAGAATACTGAATTTTAAAGATAATGTTCAAAATATTTCTTATAATTTTGTATAACTCTGTTTGGACTCTATAACAATAGAAACAGTATGGTTTTAAATCTTTTTGAGAAAATATTTACATGTCATCTACTCAAATTGTTGAAAAGCAAATGCCCAGCACACTAGTCACACATAAACCTTCTCAATTCAGCCCTGCCCAAGTATTCTGTGATATACCATCTGCTAGCAAAGATCAGTCTCTTTTCTTCCTTCAAAGTCTTTCTCAAGATAATCCTCTGGTGTGGTTGCTCTTTTGCAATCTCTACTCTTACAATGCTGGGCTGGAAAAGTCCAGGTTATTTCATGTTATAAATTCTTTCATATATCTTCTCTAATCCTCTCTGGCAGTCAGAACTATTTATGGTGCCAGGCCATCTTTCTAAGAGCTTCTATTGGTTTACTTGAGATCCACCTTAGTTCCATAGTTTTCTAACTATAACTTTCAGGCATGACATTTCAGTTGAAGCCCTGTCCAATAATGAGTATTTCCAATTTCTGATTCAATGCAACAAGCATTATTGAACTTATGCAAATA
>NW_006159514.1:1265617-1271244 GCF_000334495.1 Tupaia belangeri chinensis
AAATCAGTAATGTTTTGCTCAAAAATAATAAAATTATATTTTGCCTTTTCAGTCTTATGATCAAACTCTCTTCTGTTGAGTATGCAGTGTTACTGTGGTCCAGTCTTTCTGTTTAAATCCTGGAAAGTAACATTCAATGTTATTATTGATACTTTTTTGTCCATAGCACTAAATTGGTCATTTTCTTGGTTGCCTTTGTTCTCTTATTTCTGTATGTGTCTTTAGTTTTCCTGGTAGAGCACTCCTTTCAGAACTTGTTGAAGAGTGGGTCTGCTATTAGCAAATGCTTTCAGGTCTTGTTCATCTGAGAATTTTTTTTATCCTTTCTTTCCTTATGAGAGGTGATCTTGCCAAGTATAGTATTCTTAGTTGAAACTGTTTTTCACCTAACACTTTGAATATATTTTCCCATTCTTTCCTTGCTTGCATTATTTCTGATGAGAGGTCTGAGGTTAACCTGATTGAATAACCTTTATAAGTTAACCTGACCTTTCTCTCTTGGCAATTTTAGTGTCTTGTCTTTGTAGATTTGGCCAGTCTGGCTATGATATGCCTTCGAGAAGGTCTTCTTTGGTTGATTCTATTAGGGGTCCTTTGTATTTCTTGGGTCTGGATATTTGAATGCCTCTCTATATTTGGAAAGTTTTCTTCCAAGATTTCATTTGTCTTTCGGGTGAGCACATGTGCCCTATAGCAATAACCTCTCAAAAAAAAGAAAAAAAAAAAAAAGAAAGAAAAAGAAAGAAATCTAAAGGTCTCAGCATTTTTTTTTTTTTTTTGGAGAGATTTTTGCTACAGGGCATGTGCGCTTGCCAGAGAGACAGAGAGATAGAGAGACAGAAAGCAAGAAATCACCCCCTGGGGGGATGGCCACGCCGCAATCTCTTCTCCTCCATTCTCCTCTCAGGATCTTGGGCGCACACGTGTCCAGTATGAGTTTAAGCCACTGGGTCTAGGACTTGAACCACGGTCGACTACATGGGAGTCCAGCAACATAGCCATTATGCTAACTGCTGGTCCCAGGTCTCAGCATTTTAAAAAACAATGTATTTTATCATATTAATAGACTGAAATAGAAAAACCATATAATTATCTCAACAGATGCAGAAAAAGGATTTTACAAATACCAAAGTTATATCTAATATAAACCAAGAAAACTAGGAGTAGAAGGAAACTTCCTCAAACCGATAAAGTCCATCTCTGAAAAACCTATAGCCAATGTCATGCTTGATAGTGAAAGATTGAATGGTATTCCTTACATATCAGATGTCTCTGGGCAAAAAAAAAAAAAAAAGAATTTTGACTCATACCTTGTACCATATTTTAAAAATTAAAAATTAAATCTTAGATCTGAAGGGGATTGGAACCACAAATGTTGGAACAAATTCTAGGGCATCTGGATTGAGACTCAAGGAGTACAAACAATAAAATCTAAAATTACTAAAATTGTGAACAGTTTTAAAACTTGAATTTACTACTTGGCATCACACATGTAGCCTAGGGCATTATAATTAGTGAGGAAAGGATAAAGCTTGTTTGATATGTTGTCATACTAGAGAAAAGGTTCATCTGTTAGAGGACACCTGAACGCAAAACTATTAAGAAAAGCCATTTGCTGCCTTTATTATGATTTATGTAGGCTCTTTAGTGTCAAAGCTTCTGTAGTTTTGTGAAACTAGTCTACCATGCTTCCTTAGAACCAAGGTTTGTACTCTAATGATAGTCTCCATTAAAAGAATCAGGATTCTTTGGTCAGTAATGTGTTCTATTTCTGAGGGTGAGAAAAAAAAAAAAAAAAACTCAAGCTGAGTTTTGAGTTACCTTAACTGGGAGTGGAGGGTCGTGTTAAAAAGGGTAAGAAGCTGACCTAACAAGAGGGCTACTATGCACAAGAAGAAGAGATCTGAGTATCAACTCAAAATGATTATACATCCACCATAAATACTAAGATAAAGAAAACTACCAACTACAAATATTGCAAGAAGCCTAGAAAAAAGAAAGGATCTCACACATTGTTACAGGCATGTAAAATAATTAGAAGGTCTCACACATTGTTATAGGCATGTAAAGTGATACAATCCTTTGGAGAAAAAGTCTGGAAGTTTCTTATTAAACTAAATACATACCTACTAAAGGACCTAAAAATTTCATTCCTAAATATTTACTCAAGAGAAATAAAGACATATGTTCACAAAAAATGTGTACAAGAATGTTTACAGAAGCTTTATTCATAACAGTTAAAAACAAAACAAAACAAAAAACAGAAACGGCCTCGGTATCAATCACCAGGAGATGGAAAAACAGTGAATATATTCATAGGAAAGAACACTCAGCAATAAAAAGGAATGGATCATCAATACATGCAAAAACATGACTAAATCTCAAGAACATTATGCTAAGTGGAAGAAGCCTTTGCTTTGCATGATTTTGCTTACATAGGAAGTTTTAAAGGTACATTTTATCTGTGATACAAAAGAATCATAAAAGTAGTTACACCTGAGGGAATGGGATGTGGATGGACTTGGAAAGGGCTTTAGGAAATTCTCTGAGATGATTGCAATATTCTAAACTTTGGAAAAAGTTTGAGTTATACAGGTGTATACATTTGCAAAAACTTGGCAAATTCATACTTAAGATTTGCACATTTCATTGCATGTAAATAATAAATGAGAACATTTAAAAATTAAATAGAGGCTAGCAGGTGGCAAGGTGATTAAGGCACTAGATTCTCACGTGGCTGATTGCAGCTCAAGTCCCGGACCTGGTGGCTTGCTTTCTCACTTTTCCTCTCTGCGTCTCTCTGGTGAGTGCATGTGTCTTATAGCAAATTTTTGAAAATAATAATAAATAAAATTAAATAATTCTAAAAATAAACAAATATTAAACTCTAGGTAATCATATGAAATGATATGAAAATGGAAAGTATACTCATATCTGCAATTTATTTTGAAATGTATCAAAAGGTAAGCTGGATAGGTAAATAATAAACAAGTAGAGTAAAATATAGAATCCATATGGTTACTACTTAGGTAGTCACTATAAAATTCTTCTAATTTTACAATATGTTTGAAAATTTTCATATTAAGAGGGAAAAGCCTGCAGTTGGTCTTATCTTTCTATTATATATCCTTTGCCCAAAATAAATATATAAAGAACTCTTACACCTCAATAAGAAAAAAACACAGGGCCAGCAGATGGCATGGTGGTTAAGGTGGTTGAATCCTACATGGTCAACTACACAGTTTGAGTCTCATATCTAGCAGCTTGAAAAACATGCTGGGTGCATGTGTACACATGCCCAAAATCCTGAGAGAAGAGTGGAGGAGAAGGGTGAGTGCATGCCCCAAATCCTGAGAGGTAAGTAGAAGAGAAGGGATTATAGTATGGTCATTCCCTTTGGGGGTAGTTTCTCATCACTCTTTCTCCCTGTCTCTCTCTGGTGAGAGTGTACATGAACTATAAGAAACTAAAAAAGAAAAAGTTTAATTCCATAAAGAGCAGTTACTAATAGTGGTGTCTATTATCATTACAAATAAAATGAGGGTGTCATTTAAGTTATAATCCTTGAATGAAAAAATATCTCATGTCAAGTTCTATATGTGAATTGTGTCTTATCCAAACTTCATCCAAAATGTGGATATGCAACCATCGCTAAAAAAACACTTAATAAGTGCTTTCCTATGTGAAAAATATTATAATCGTCAGTATGCTATATATAAGATAAAGTAATACCTGTTGCCATTTGAGAGCTTTGGAAATAAATGTGACATAAATTTGTGTCAAACAAATCTGGTTGTTTTCCCTATCTCTACACTTATTAGCTATGGAATGTTGGGCACATTGATTTTTATAAACCTCATTTGTACGAAGGGGAAAGATAACTGTAGTTCATATTCATGTGGTTATTCTGAGTGATAAACAAGACAATCCATTTCACATGTATCACAGTGATTGATAGAAAGCACTCAGTATGTGTAAGATATTATTTTAAAAAAAAGATGTATGTATAAGATTCAAAACATTCAGTTAGTAAAAGAACATGGAGTGCCTTAATCTTAAATATTGGGTCATCAAAAAAGTCATGACGTATTTTTCCATGTTTATCTATGCAAAAATTCATCATGACTTTTCCAACAACTCAATAGAACAATATCATCTCACTAGGTAGTTCAAATAGTAACCACAATATTTGTTCTGTTTTCTTCCAGAGTTAGGAGAAGTACTACAGAAAGTCAAAGAACAGTAAGGTTGCTGTTACATTGACACTGTAAGAACACAGAAATGTAGATCAAGGAGTGAAATGCAGAAATACACCTCTTTTCAGCTTAATGTCCATACTTGCCAAGAGAATCTACTCTGCTCCACTCAGTCTTGCATTAAAATATCAGAAATGTTACCCATAATGTTTTATACTATCACGAGGATGTTAAGTAGGTGGTACATAGTTAAGAGTCCCTAAACCAGTCAGGTGATGGGGGCAGTTAAGGTGAAGCACAAGAATATTAACCTCTCCTCCATCTCCAAAAGGACGGCCAAGTCTCCTACCTAGTGGGTGGCAGAATGAGCAGGTGTATGAATGATGCTGTGGGAAGCTGGGAAGCTCATATGTTTTTGTGAAACACATTGTCTTATTTCTATATGTAGTATTTAAATATCACACATTCTTTGATATTATTTTTGGCTTTTTTTAAAAGACAGGGTCTAGGGAGCTGGCAGGTGATGCAGTGGTTGAGGTGCTAGATTCTCACATGGCTGAGCAGTTTGAGTACTAGACCTTGCTTACTTTCTCACTTCCTCTTTCTATCTCTGTGTCTCTCTCTGGTCAAATAATAATAATAATAACAATAATAAATACAATACAATAAATAATTTAAAATTAAAAAAGACAGGGTCTCACCATTGTAAGAGCCTCCGTTCTCAGCTTTCGAGTTGGGACTGTATCACACCTAGCTCTTTATCTTGCTATTTTGCCTAGGCCAACATCAAGATTATGATCTTCTGCCTCAGCCTCCTAAATCATTGAGATTAGAGGTGCATGCCATGGCACCCACACCTGGGAATTGAATTCAGGTTTCCCATCCTGAACTTGTCCCGGTCTGAATGACACACGGTCTTAGCAGTGTGTACCACTGTAGCTGAGTCTTTTGGCATCTTTTTATCAATCATCTTATTAAGAATCATGCAGCCTATATTCCCATATAATGTTACTCCTATAACTAAGCAGTAGCAGTTTATCCTTTCAGCTGGGCTGTAACTCTCCTGTTTGTTCTACCACCCACAACTCCATACCATCTTTCCTTTCACACTAGGTTTATTTTGAGCCTGGCCTATATGGCGTTTGGACCCTGATCTAAATAGATTTTGCAGAGGTGACACATTAGGAGTTTCTTAGTGGTATCATATCTAGACTAGAAGTACTCTATCTCCTGCCTCTACCAAAAAAGCAGCCAGGAATCTCAGACATTTCGCAAATGCCTTTATGAGTAAATTAGTTTCTTCCTACCATTTCATCAAAAGAAGGCAATGACTTAAAGGAGAAGGCAAAAGAAACTCAAAAATCACCTTTAAAAAAATCTCTGATAGGACTGACATCTAAAGACATTTTGCTCTGAAACACTCTTGGGAGG
>NW_006159514.1:1271264-1302994 GCF_000334495.1 Tupaia belangeri chinensis
AAACATTATGCTTTTACACAGCATTACATCTGCTTTGAAATACACATAACACTGATTTTTTTTTCTTTTATCTGGTATTTTCACTCTCCTCTTACCAAACTTGTTTTCAAGATGTAAATTTACAGGGGATGCTTAGATAGTTTAATTGAACATCAAGGGTAATAATCTAGCACACTGTAACTATTCAAAAGTTTTGTAGTCATAATTATGTCTGTAATGGTCTAAAATCTTCAAATACTATATTAAATTATACTATTAAATATACACAAAATAGGAACGGGTTTTTCAATTAGTAGATATAAAAGCATTAGACTTAATATATGAAGATAATTTTATCATCTTGCTCACAAGGTAATCACTTCTACTTCCAAGATGGTTATTACACATAGGATCAGAATCAGAAATACTTATTTTCAGCCCTCATATATATTCCCTTATTTGAAAATGTTAATGACCTTCTATTGCACAAATGACAGTTTTGTTTCTTCCCTTTATGTCTTTTAAATTTACAGATCCTTGACTTGACTTTTAGAATAGCTCTAGTGATCATCATAGACCTGAAATTTATTTGTAAACTCTCAAGTGTAAAACTGGGCAGAATTCATGTTGTTCTTAACATGAGATCAAGCCAAAACTGAAGGAAAAACTAAAGAATTTTAATGTAACTCATCCAAACTAAATTTCCATATGTCAAACTTTAATCAGCAATGACTTTTACTGCTGTTTCAATGCCTTCTATTTTTACTAATTATTCTTTTGAGGTTGAATCAGTGAAATGTGCTGAACGTGTGGACTGCAAGCAACTGGATTTTTCACATAGGAAGCACAAACTCACATCTTCTCCCTCTCCTTATGCTGCCTTCATTTAACATTCTGAAGGATGATTACTGGAGTTCAAGGATCATATTTAGCTCTGTTTTAATAAAGAAGAAAAAAATACTTGTCTCATGACTAGGATAACCAAAAACTATCTGGCTAATTGGGCAACTCCCAAGTTAGTAGGAACTCCTCCTAAGACTTATCTTCTCTTCTGCAGGGAACAGAACAGGTGCAGGCTAGGGTACATTTACCTTGTTACGCAGGTAATGATAATATTGTCTAAAGAAAACTGGAAGAATGGTAAAATAAGAACAATATCTTTATATGTATTAAGAGTTAAACAGGCTATACATTTTCAGTTAAAAGTTTGCTTAGCATTTTTTACACTAATCTGTAATAGAAACACAAAAATTCAATGGGAACATGAAACCAAGAAAATAAAATCATGGAAAAAAAAGGTCATTTGTAAACTAGAACCAATTTCTGATACTATATCCAAATACAAATCTTGTATATTATACATGAGATTAAAAAAAAAGATGATCACATATTTTGGCCTAAAATTATGTTTTACGTGACACATTTCACTTCTCATTAAGAAACATCTGGTATAGAGGATACAGGGCTTCTTTCTGTATCTCTTCTTTCTTTATTTTTGTCTTTTTCTTAGCCTCACCAATCAAATTTCATTCCCTAAGAGCCATGTTACACATGTCCTCATCAATGACCCTCTCCTTAACAACTGGAATGAACCTGTCCTTCTATGTGCCCCAGCATTTTATATTCACATTACCATCTCCAGACATCATTCTAAAAAACCTTCAGATAAAATAAAATCCTCACGACCTTCTATAGTACGAGTTTAAAAAATAAGTCACAGAAATCTGACATCAAGACTTCCTCTGGAATTTAATGGAGAATATGTCATGCAGACAATAAAAAGGAAGATTGGACATAGCTGCTGGAGTGTTTTGCTGAGAGTCTCATAGGTTACAATTACTTTCCTCTTTTTAACAAGTTCTGTTTTGGGTACCTTCTTCTTCCCCGTTATCACATACCATCTGGTAAACATAGCAGCTGAAGACCCTGTTAGGCTTCTGTTCTATGTGTAGCACCAAATCTCTGTCAAAGTAGACTTCATGGCTATATGTCTGGAACAAAAACACAATCATACAGAATCTCCTTTTCATATAACCCTAATCCCCACTGCATCACTAAAATGTCATACAGTTACAGTAGAGATCTTCAAATATTCATTTACAGGCAAGATAATTGCCAAGAATAGCTTTATTTTTCATGATTTGTGGAAATAATAAAAAGAGACATGTATACAAAACATAGAAAATGATAAAAAGAGCCCTAGACACAGGAATCTGGAACCCAAATTCTATTGCCAACACTGCTGTATCTACCTATACATTGTTAAATCCCTCAGGTTCTGCACTGCTAAAACAAGGCCTGCATAAAGTATTATCTGTTCGTTATAATTTTTATTATATTCTACAACAGTTTTCAAGAGTACTTGAAAGTCCTACAAGCTTAGATATCGTCTCTCTAAGATAACTGTGTAGATTCATTACAGTGCACTTTAATTTTTTTAAGATGCTCTCAAACTTATGGTTAGGAGAAAATCAAAGACTCTGGTTAGGAAATGGCATGTCACAGAAACAAACAAACAAAAAAACAAACAAGCAAAACAAAAACACAAAGTCTTATCTTTAAGGCCACTGGTAAAGAGGCATCCCCAAGTACTGAGGAAAAGGTGGCTTCAGATGGACTCATTTTTCCTGGTTATAGGAAATGACTTCTCTCATGTGGTCACTGGCATAGGTGATTCTGGACTGACATGAACACAGTAACATCTACTCCAATGAACAGCACCTACAGAGATAACTCTTCCAACTTTGTGTTCCATGGACTCTACTTACCACATCCCATGACTCCACTAGTGGAATGCTTTTAAGTAAAGTTCCATATTCATTACAGTGGAAATCCAGGTGTGCCTTTCCTTCGGCATCTATCTGAGTAACAGCTACCACAGAAAGCAAATCCAACTCATCTTCATAGTCCACAATTTTGAAAGTCTTGGGGGAGAGATGAATAAAGCAGAAGAAAGGAAAGTCAATATCCAGTTAGGACTAGCCCTGCATGTATAGTTGAACTAGGTTATTATTTACGAAGATGTAGTAGGAGAAAAAAGAACAAATGGTGGAAAAATAGGTAGAAGTATGTCTCTACTTACATGTTTGATAAAACTTCAGCCCCGAGATTTGTAAGAGTGAAGCAGTATCCTAAAGATTTCAACAAACAGAATCATCTGTTTGTAGATCTCAGTTTTAAGTATAACTGAAATTTTCAACAATGATACCAAACCAGAGATGCTCTAATTTCAAAAGAGTTATTCACCTAATGCCTCTAACATGTGTACTCACTGAATCCCAGATAGGATTAAATATATAACACTCAGTTCTGAAACCCCAAAACTGCTCTGTAAGTTCTGAAGATTCTTACATTAGAAAAAGTCCTTCTAAGAAGAACTGATAGCTCATCACATAGTATTTATGACTCTTAGCTGTCCTCTTTGTTTTTTTTTTTTTGAAAATCTTGTTTGGTACCCTCAAGAGAGCAAAAATGACTGTTTAAACTTGAGGGAGAATATGAGGAACAGAAACCCAACCCAGAGAATAGAATGGGGACAAGAGAGGTTAGGTAGAAGTGATTAATGATGGTGAAAGAAAGAAAAAACTTAACTCAAGAATTCTGTCTCAAGGAATAAAAACCTGGACTTCCAACAGTCTCAAAGGGAAAGAAGGTCAGTAACAGTCATTCAAGAATGAACCACAGGAAGAAATATCTTGGCTGAGTGCCTGGTATCAACCTTACCAACAGGCATAGCAAGTTTCTTAATCACAACGTATGAATTCTTTTTACATTTGGGCAAACCATTCTTTAATTCATTTCTGTTTTCTGTCTGTATCACTTTATGACATAAATATTTACATGGATCTATTACCTGTGGTTTCATTTTATTTACTTTTCTGCCTTAATCTTAACAATGGTCAAACTTCAAAGGGTGACTTTTTGGGTGAGTGTTAATGACTATATAGATTTAATCACAACCTCTTTCATTTCTTTTCCTTTACAGTTTAAATAAAATAAAGTTTTGTTGTGTAATCTCATGATGTACAGAATCTACTTTTTTGTTACCATCTCCCCACCCTTTAATTACTCATGCTGACATTTGGTATTTGTAGTATGTCTTTCTTAAAAATAGTTTTATATAGAAGACAGGGAGCTTTCTGCTTTGTTCTCAACAGGGTTTTGTAGTCCAAAAGAATATTTACTTTTCTTTTCTGAGAAGAGCCACATACTGGGCTAACTCCAACCTATTTTATTATTTATTTATTTATTTTGGGACAGATGTTTTGCTATAGGGTGCATGTGCTCACTGGAGAGACAGAGAAAGACAGAGACAGAAAGTGAAAAATCACCTCCCCAGGGGAGATGGCCATACTGCAATCCCTTCTCCATTCTCCTCTAGGGATTTTGGGCACACAAGGATACAAACCTGGTATGAGTTTTAAGCCACCAGGACTGACCTCAAACTGGGTCAACTACATGGGAGTCCAGTGATGTAAGATGAATATGCCATCTGCTGGTCCTCCTTCAATCTAGTTAAAAGATTTTTAAAAATTGACCTTGGAGGGGCCAGCAGGTGGTATGGTAGTTAAAATGCTGAATTCCCACATGGGCAGTCATGGACCTGGTGGCTTGAAACTCACACCAGGTACATGTTTGTGCATGCCCAAAATCCCGGGAGGAGAGTAGAAGAGAAGAGATTGCAGCATGACTATGCCCCCTGAGGGGGTGAGTTCTCACTTTCTCTCTTACTGTCTCCCTCTCTTCATTTCTCTGGTGAGCACACTCACTAGAGTCAAAAACAAAACAAAAACAAACAAAAAAACTGACACAGTGAGGCTACTCAAATTCTACCTGGAGATGGTCACAGAAACAACATAGTTATATAGCCTAAATAAATTTAGTATTATGAAACAATCATACATTTGAAGCATGATAACTGTTGATTTTGTAAGTGCTTCCAATGTCTCTTTAAAGGACTGAGTTAAAAATCTATTGGCTCAGTAACTGGTAATGTCATGATGAGGTCTAATTTGCCATATCCTCACCCCCTCTTCCTCTGTCCACAAACACAAGCAAATATATCATGTCTAGTAAGGAAAAAATAAGACAAAAGCAATAAAGTCATCAGAATATAACTCAAAAATTGTCTATTAGATTTCCCTAGAAATGTGCATATCAACAAATAAGCTAACAGTGTTGTCAAATTATTTCAGTTCTATGAACTTTTCTGCAATCAAAATCTTACGAATAATTTCACTAAGAAAAGAGAGGATGCTGGGGCTGTACTGGGTGAAATACCAGGCATAATCCTACCCACTCGGTCTGCATAGAACCCCTCATCGCCAACCTCTACTGTAAGGTCCAGGGAGCATTAATTTGAAATTTACAGTGCAAGTATGTAATTGATTTGATTAGTTATCTCTGGGTAAAATAATACCTCTTGTTCTGGGTCGTCATCCAAGAGAGTAAATTTTTTTTTTACCACCCGTCCAGAAGCTGTAACAGTGAGTAAATTTTCATTCTATCATGTGGAAAGAAATCAAAAGATATGATTAAATTCTACTATATGCAGTCAAAGACAAAATTATGTTAACAAATTTGGTAAAATTAACCAACCTTTCTTTAAAATATGGAATTCTCTCCTCAAATGAGAAAATTCTGAGTCAGACTTCTGATCCTTCAGTTAGTAAAAGAATTTTAATGTAGTTTTTAATGGATAAAATACTAGAATAGGCAAGAATAAGCAAACTAATTAAAAAGTCACAGATTTGTTGCTGTGTTCACCTTTCTAACTTTTGCCTTAGTATATTATAGCAAATTTAAAAAATGGATCTGCCTTTAGAAATTTCTCTTCTCATTAGTTTTATGTTTTTAATTCATACATTAAAGAAAAAGGACCATCTAGAGTTAAAATATGGTAATTTTTGAGATATATATATCTTGCATGTTTGCATAGTTAGACCCAAGGTTGATAATTCATCAATAAAAACTTTAAAAGTCTACAAAGTAAACAGAAATAAGTGAAAGGTAAACGCAATATAATTAACTCTCTTCAAATTTCTTATGTACAAGGAACAAAGACTAGCTACCTATGTAGATAAAATGAACCATCTTTTGTAGGGCTGTGCTATTGTTTTCAGCCACATTCAAAGGCAAACACATTTGTATATTATTGGGTCATTACAAAAGTTATGATGCATTTTTGTATTAAAATACAGAAAAATATGTCAACCTAATATATTCTTATACCAAGAGGCAATGACAAAGGATTTGAAAGTACTTCTGAATGGGACCAGCACATGGTGTGGTGGCTAAGGCACTGACGGTTTGAGTTCCAGACGCAGCGGCTTGTAAAACCATGCCAGGCGTGTGTGTGTGTGTGCCCAAGATTCCAACAGGAGAATGGAGAAGGGACTGTGGTGTGGCCATCCCTTTTGGAGGATGATTTCTCACTTGCCCTCTCTATCTGTCTCCAGAGAGGACACGTGCCCATTAGCAAAGACAAATTAAAAAAAAACAAAAGTATTTTTGACTTACTTTGTTCTTCTCCCTATTGGCCAAAATGACAAAATCTTCAGAGATCTGATGCTGGGAACTATTATTTTCTATTTCATTTAGCTTTAAAACTCTGAAAAGGAAAAAAAAAAGATTCTAAAACCTGTCCTCAAAATACAAAGTGCCAAAGCTGAACTAAAGAATAAAACTAAACAAATGAAAATTATAATAACAGCACTGAGTTAGTTTGCCCCCCCCCATTTAGTCTACAATGCTAATAACTGATAAAATGTCCATAAACTCCTTCAGTTCAGAGATTTTGTTAAACAGGAAAACATAGTAACCATGACAACAGGTGCTACTGAAGTAAGTACTGAAGCTGCTTGCTCAGGCCTAAGTCATCTTCTAATCTGGCTTCCAAACAATTACATAAGAGAGACTGAATCAGCAACTAAATGTAAACTGACAGTTTTCATGAGAGTGTAATACTTACAAACTGCAACCAACTTAATACTTTTCTGTTTTCTCAAGATTAGTTGTATTTAAAGATTTGGGTTTTTTGAGTACAAATAACTCATGCATCAAGTTTATTAAGGATGAAAAAATAAAGCAACTTGCTCAGAGATCTGTTTACATTATCAAAAATCTTCAAAGGCACAATGTTCTCAAAGCTCAAAGTCTCAAATGCAGGCAGAGAACAGCAGGGAGAAGCAACTACTGTAGCCTGGGAGAGTCTGAAGTCTTAGAGTTGCCAGAGACAAAGAAATCAGTTAACACTTAAAATTACTCAATTAGTAATCTTAATTAGTGCCAAGATGTAAAAATGTCTATTTAAAAAACCTGACAACAGGGTACACAGTCCTTACGGACCTTAGTTTTTTAAAACTCAAACTAATGTTTGAGTGGTAACAAATACTAAAAAGGTGGGCGGTAACAACCATTAAAGTAAGGTTTATTGAAGCTGAACCACAGTTTAAGATGCTCTGTAAAAGTTCATAACGCTATTTCATTAAATGCTTTCATTCTCCTTTCATAACCCTATTTCATTAAATCCTGTCACACTCCTACATCCAGAAAGACATTAATTATCATGAAACATAAAGAATAAGGAAGGTGGGACAGCAGGTGGTGGGGTGGTTAAAGTGCCGAATTCCCATAAGGCAGGTTGGTGTCTTAGTCCCAGACCTGGTAGTTTGAAGATCACAACAAACAAACATACAAATAAATGTTAAAAATAAAAAAGGCAGCCATTGCCATTTTTATTCAATGAATGCTTACTGAACATCTACCCTGTGAGAAGGAGTGTGCTCACTGTCAGGGTTATAAATGTGAGCAAACAGACTTTCCCTGACAATACGGAGGTTATGATACCAAAGCTAAATATTTAAACAAATAATCACACAAACAGTTCATGAAAATGCTCTAAGTGCTACAGAGGAAGATTAAACAGCAGGTTTAATAAAAATATGTTAGAGTGCTAATATGGGGTATTAAGGCAGGTTTCTGTGAAAAAGTGACATTTAAACTGGGCCAGTAAATATGAATAGAAATTAGAAAGGAGAACAGGTAGGGAAAACAGACTCTACAAGGAACAGCTCTTCAGCTTTCTGAATACACAGCATGGATGAAGTAAAACATGTAGGAAGAAGGACTTTCAGGCCATGCTAACTATGTAGGTTTTTACCCTAAGAACAACATGAAGTCATAAAAGGGTTAAAAGTAGTAGAATTCACTTGATTAGATTTTTGGTTTTGTTCACATTTTTATTTTTAATTATTATTATTATTAGAGGCAGACTCTTGCTATTTTGCCCAGGCTGGCCTCGAACTTGTGATTTTACTGCCTCAACCTCTTGAACAGCTGGTATTACAGCCATGTACTACTGTGCCTGGCTATTCGTGTTTTTAAAAATCACTCTAGCTGGATATTGAACTAGAGTTGGAAGAGATGATTCCGGTCTCAAAACAGCCACCCAGTCACCCTCAGCCCGACTCCAGCCAGCTGTCACCATTGCCACCACTGGAGGGAGGAGGGTCATGATCCAAAGGAACCGAAGCGGTTGAGAAAACTGTTTACTGGTGGTCTGAGCTTTGGAACTACAGGTGATAGTTTAAGAGAATATTCTGAGAAATGAGGGACACTCAGATTGTGTGGTAATAAGAGAGACTTGAACAAAATGTTCCAGGGGCTTTGGTTTCGTAACTTAGCATTAAAGAGGTAGATGCAGCAATGTGTGCTCGGCCACACAAAATTGATGGACGTGTAGTGGAACCAATGAGAGCTGCTACTAGAGAGAATTCTGTAAAGCCTGGTACCGAACAATGAAGAGAATTTTTGTTGGTGATATTAAAGAAGATACAGAAGAATATGATGTGAGAGACTACTTTGAAAAGTTTGGCAAGTTTGAAACCACAGAAGTTATGAAAGAAGACAGAGTGGGAAAAAGAGAGGATTTGCTTTTGTAACTTTTGATGATCATGATAGAGTTGATAAAATGGTTGTTCAGAAATACCACACTGTTCATGGGCATAACTGTGAAGTGAAAAAGGCACATTCTAAACAAGAGATGCAGTCTGCTGGATCACAAAGAGGTCATGGAGGTGGGTCTGGCAACTACATGGATCATCGAGGGAACTCTGCAGGTGGTGGAGGTAATTTTGGTCGTGGCTGACACTTTGATGGAAGAGGAGGCTATGGTGTAGAGGTGGTGGCAGCACAGGTAGTTATGGAGGTGATGGTGGTAACTATGTTGGTGGTCCTGGTTATAGTAGCAGAGGTAGATATGGTGGTGGTGGACTAGGACATGGTGGAGGATATGGTAGCAGTAGTGGAGATATGATGGTTACAATGAAAGAGGAAATTTTGGCGGTGGTAGGCACAGTGGTGGTGGGAACTATAATGCTTTTGGAAATTATAGTGGACAACAGCAATCATATTATGGACAAGTGAAAGGAGGCAGTTTTGGTGGGAGAAGCTCCAGCAGTCCTCATGGTGGTAGCTATGGATCTGGTGGTAGACGTGGTGGATACGGTAGCAAGAGGTTCTGAAAACAGCAGAAAAGGACTATAGTTCTTAGCAGGAGAGAAATCAAGGAGTTGTCAAGAAAGCTGCAGGTTACTTTGAGACAGTCATCCCAAATGCATTAGAGGAACTATGAAAATCTGCCTCAAAAGGAATGATGATCCATAGAGAAGTTACTGCAGCTTCAATAGGAAACCCTTATTCAGGACTGTCATAGCCACAGTTTGCAAAAAGTACAACTACTGATTAATGCAATGTAGTATCTATTAGATGTACATCCCTGAGGTCTTTTATCTGTTGTAGCTTTTTCTTTTTCTTTTCATTACATCAGGTATGTTGCCCTCTAAATTGTGGTAGTGGTAGCAGGAATAAAAAAAATAAGGAATTTTTAACTTAAAAAAAAAAAATCACTCTAGCTGCTGAGAAGCAAACAAACATAGGAAGAGCAAGAGTGAATTCTTTTTTTTTTTTTTTAGAGATTTTCACTATAGGATGCGTGCGCTCGCCAGACAGACAGAGAGAGACATAAAGACAGAAAGCGAGAAATCCCCCCCCAGGGGGGATGGCCATGCCGCAATTCCCTTCTCCTCCATTCTCCTCTTGGGATCTTGGGCATGCAAGCACACACGCCTGGCGTGAGTTTTAAGCCACCGGGTCCAGGACTCAAACCGTGGTCGACTACATGGGAGTCCAGCAACATAGCCATTACGCTAACTGCTGGTCCCGCAAGAGTGAATTCTGAGAGCACTGTAAGTAGGCTATCATTTTTTTTTTTTTTTGAGAGATTTTCACTATAGGGTGCGTGCGCTCGCCAGACAGACAGAGAGAGACATAAAGACAGAAAGCGAGAAATCACCCCCCAGGGGGGATGGCCATGCCACAATTCCCTTCTCCTCCATTCTCCTCTTGGGATCTTGGGCATGCAAGCACACACGCCTGGCGTGAGTTTTAAGCCACCGGGTCCGGGACGCGAACCGTGGTCGACTACATGGGAGTCCAGCGACATAGCCATTACGCTAACTGCTGGTTCCCAGTAGGCTATCATTTTAAGCCGGGCTAGAGATAACAGTGGCCAAGGGCAGAACTAGGCAGACTTAAGAAATATTTAGTAGAAAAATAAACTATACTGATAGGAAATAGGGTAGATATGAGGGGACTTCAAAAAGTTAACGGAGGGACTAGCAGGTGGCATAATGGTTATGTTGCTGGACTTCCATGTAGTCAACTGCAGTTCAAGTCAAGAACCAGCAGCTTAAAACTCACAAGGACATGTGTACGTGCATGCCCAAGATCCCAAGAGGAGAATGGAGGAGATGGGATTATGGTGTCACCATTCCCCCTGGGGGGTGATTTCTTGCTTTCTGCCTCTCCGTCTCTCTCAATCTCTCTGGCAAGTGCATGCACCCTATAGCAAAAATCTCTCTAAAAAAAGTTAATGGAAACATGAGATTTAAGCACAAGTGTATTTTGCTGTAAAACTTTCTAATTTCATGCATAGTTTTTTGGTAATATGCATTCTAGACCCACTTTTTGAAGACTCCTTCCCAATGTGCAAGTATGTGACAGAGGATGTATGCACACACACAAAAAGTAATGCACATGCATGTTAAAAGATATGTATACTTATGAAAGACAAGTACATGAGCTATTAAGAATGACTCCAGATTTCTACCACGAGCTTAAATGAGAGGTTTGGGCTAGGATATACATTTTGAAGTTTTGGTATACATATGATATTTGAAGACAACAGAATAAATAGAGTTATGCAGAAAAGGAATGTTGAGTAAGAGGTTATTCAACAATTAAAGTTGGGGTAGAGGAGTTAAGAGCAAGAAATTGTAAAAAAAAAAAAAAAAAAAAAGACAGATGAGACAGGAGGAAGTATATTCAGGGAAGCCAAATGAAGAGTATTTCTAGAAAGGAGAGGTCCACTGGGTAAATGTGGGTGTCCTGAGAGCAAACAAAGTAAAATGGGTTATTTCAAACAATCTGCTACCTTTCCTATTTAAGGCTGTCTTTCAGAACAGGGACAGATCTTCTCTCTCTAATCCCAAAGAATTCACTAGGACCTGATGAGGAAGGGCTAATCTGTAATTCCCTCTCCCTCACACGTTATCCCTCAAGAATTTACTTGAATGTACTCAAATTCACAAACAGTAATGAAGAAGCTGAAAGAATAAAGTCAGGTTTTCTAAATGTGAGTATCTGAGGAAGTACCTTACAATAAGCTAATTGTTCCCATACTTGGTCAATAGTTACATGGCAAAAATAAGATGCCAATAAGTGCTACCAAAAGCTACTTTTGACTTTAAAGTAACTAATAAAAATACTCACTTGACCTGATTTGGGCCAACATGTATTATTCTACCAGAAGAATCAGGATGAAAATAGATCCAGTCAGATTCTAGAGAACAACAATCCATTTCTTGGATCCCATTTTTTGCCTGAAGTTGGAATAAATATTGGAAACAAAGATTAAGGGAAAAATCAAATAATTTCACAAATCTGACACCATTTCCAAATTTAATATCTATAAGTCAAAGTACAGGGAAGAGAAAGGCTCAAGCTGCTGAACTGAACAGAGATATACATGAGGGCTGAATTAGGCCATTTGAGAATACAGAACATTTAAATTCAGAAATTCATAGATTTACCCTATTCTATACATTGTATCTCACGAATATTATGCCATGATGTTACTATATCTCCAGCACCTACTTTGTGTCGGAGACTGCATTAGATGTACTGTAGTCACTACTTCATTTGCCCTAAAATAATGCTCAAAGCAGGAAACCCACACATGAAGAAAACAGTAAGTGATTTGTACCTACTGCACTAACGCTGTGCCCCTAACTAAATAGCAGATCTGACTCCAAATTCTGTGGACTTTCTATTACATAACCACCATAGTGATGGACTTGCAATTTCCCATAATGCTGTCCTCCCTTTCCTATTCCCAATCACCCTATGACCCAAAAATAAACATGTAACCAAACCTAAAGACTCAGACAGGGGCTATATAATCTCCTTAGATGATTCAAATATTAAACTCTAATGTCTGAGGAAATGAGGTAATACTGACAAGCATTCAAAGCAAGAAGAGAGAGATATTTCACTGTAGCATATATAGACATTACAATAGGAAAAAGATAGTTCTAGAATATGTAGTCATTGGTTTATAGAAATAGTTTACTTCACACACAGGAACACTGGGAACCAACACCAGTGGATATGTTAACTTCATTGGATTTAGCCAGTCATTTAATTTCTTTAATTTCTTCAATGTAAAATAAAATGAGACTATCTTTCCTATTATATACTCAACAAAAGTTTTGAAATAATAAAGCTTATTAATTCCATTCTTATATAGGGGATGTCAACAAGTTCATGAAAATGAAATTAAATGTAAATTTATTTTGATACAAAAAAGTTCTGAAACCTATGCATAGTATATAAGCAATTTCCCCTTTCCATGAACTTTTTGATAGCCTGCTGTATACTGACCATACTCTGGGTATCACATTAAGCAATCACACCTGAGAAGAATTATACATAATTTGTACCATCAAGAAGCTCATAGTCTAGGGGGAGCAGAAGCATAAACAGAAAATAGTAAGGTAGTGTACAAAACAAAGATTGAGACATGCACAGGATAGTGTCAGGCACCCAGCAGAATTTCAGGATGGAAAAAAGCTTGAACTAAGTCTTAATGGATAAGCAGAAAATAGTTAATCAATAGAAAATAGAGATGGCAAAATCAAAAGGTTAGAAATATTAATCCACATGACATGTGTGTAAATAAATATGAGTGGCAGTCACAATTAAATTGAGAAGTACAGTGCCTAGCCATGTGAGCCTGGAGAGGTAGGCTGGAACTATCATAAATGCTTTATTGGTCATGATTTTTTAAAAAAAATATTTATTTAATTTTATTTATTCATTCATTTTATCTTTTAATTTGACCAGAAAGACACACAGAGAGAGAGAGAGAGATTGAGAGAGGGAAAGTGAGAAAGCTAGTCACCAGGTCCAAGATTCAAACCATGGTTGGCCATGTGGGAGTCCAGCGCCTTTATCCACCACACCACCTGTCGGCCCCTATTGGTCATGATTTTTAAAAATTTGGAATTAAATACAAATATATATCAAACTAGTGAATAAGTTTCAATTTTTCAAGGATTTTTATAAGTATCCTAATTAATTCTAAGAGGAATGGTAGTACTCTTACATTGTACATGTAAGAAAATTAATACAATTAAACATTTTGATTGTAACCATTGAAATTAGAGTGTCAATGATGGCATTAGCTCCAGATGGTCCTTTGTTTAATATAAAACATGTGCATATCATAGTTATCTTTCTTTAGGAGACTATTATTTTCCTTATAATATCAAGTCAATAATACCTAGAAAAAATTATCTTTCTTTGCACTAAATACTAGGCAGCATTAAAACCAGCTCCTATAGTTTTTATTATTTGTTCAAATGCTAGATTTTAAAGCTCAGTTTATTTGATAGAGAAAGCTATGAAATATTTTCTGAAATGCTAAGTTTGGTCACTTATGGGGTTATCCACTCTTCTGTCTGACAGGCAGGGAGGTAACGCGCATAAGCATCATTACAAGGCAATGTCACTGCAATTAAGCTATCCAGCAAAAAGACGGAAAACTACCTTGGGATTTGGCAATTATTTATGAATATGCTGAAATACAGATTTTAGCATAAATGTTATAATCAGTTATAATAAAAGGAGAGTACACAATAGGTGTGCTTGAAATAGATGTTGAAGGCTACTTTATACATACATACACATATATGTTGTTTCATATGTATTACAAAACACACATGTGTGTGCTATTAGTTCTTTTATAAGAAGAATATGTGTTAAATGTCCAGAATGTAAACCGTGCAAAGGATGACTAGATGCAAAAGTGAAAAAATGAATGTGACAGCCTGGTGGGTTGAAGGATGTAGCTAGAAGGTGAACAATCAAACCAAGACCTGTCACAGAAAGAAACAGTCCCCAGACAGTCTATTGTAAAAATGGATGTTGGGACCAGCAGATGGAGTAATGGTTATGTTGCTGGACGCTCATGTAGTCAACTGTGGTTCGAGTCCTGGACCTGGTGACTTATAACTCATGCTGGGCACATATGCGTGCGTGCCCAAGATCCCAAGAGGAGAACGGAGGAGAAGGGACTGTGGTGTGGCCATCCCCCCGTGGGGTGATTTCTTGCTTTCTGTCTCTTTGTCTCTGTCTCCCTAGCATGTGCGCTAGTCCTATAGCAAAAATGTCTCTTAAAACAAGGAAAAAAAAAGGATGTCACAGGACTAGGCCAAATAAGAGCTGCCACATGTGACAGGTAAATGAGAAAATGTAACAATGATCCTTCAAAAGAAAATAAGAAGACTATACACATTAAGCCCTGGTGGCCATGACATGAAAGAAGTAGATAAATTCCCCCAAGACTATTCTGATCTTCAACATGGTAAAAAGTGACCTATAACTTCAGAAGCCACTGGAGCCAACAGTGACTGATTGAACAAGGTTGTGGAAAAGATTGGTGTGAAATAAATGGAGCCTACCTGAAAAAAAATACGTTCATTGGGTATGGCAGGAGGTTCCATAGATTAAACTAAACTAAACCAGCAACACAAAACAAAAATGAAAATCCCTCCACAAACTCACTCTTTTGCACTATCTCAACCACCATACTTAATAGGCTGCATCTTATTTATCCATGTTTGCTTTCTCTTGAGAACATAAACAATTTGAGGGAAGAGAATATGTTCTCACCATGTTTGGTTCACAGTAGGCCCTCAATAAAGGTTTATTAAATGAAAAATTAACACTTAAATAATTTTTTAAAAGAAAAGAACAATGAATTCAAGAGGTATAAATTTCCACTGTCTTATCATCTACCATTTCTTCCTACTCTGTCACAAATAAATTAAGAAAATCTTTGAAAATTCAGTGTTTCAGTGCCTACAATGTGACCACTAGAGTTCTATCTGGTTCTACTCTGGAAGACAAACAGCAACAAAGCATGCAGAAGCAAAGCCAAAAACACATTCTGCTTGCAATTTCAGAGACAGTCTGAATATATTCCATCAACGAGTCTCACTGTGATGATTCGGAGATGTTTTGGATGGGATTGGTGAGAGGGAAAAAAAAAAATTAGTGCCCTAAGGATTTTCACATGTTAATGTTTTAAAATTCGAGGTGATACACGAGTGTTTGCTATATTCTCTGTATTCTTCTGTATTTTAAATTGTTCACAGTGAATAAAAAGGACATTTTAAGGAATGGGGGCCTATTAGAGGATAAATAATTGCTGATATAAATTTACTACTACAGTCTAATCATTCATGATTTACCAAGGAATTGTCTTTTAGGGCACAAATATGGAAGACTCCTTTCTGTTTCTTCTTATTAGGTGTGATGATGTAGTGCCAAGGATGGCCTCCAATCTGAAAAGCATTCTCCAGGGACGACACCTCAAAGAGTAATGGTGGAGTGTCTGTGGAGACGGCCAAAAGGAATTTATTAGCTTTTCCATTCTGGTGGCTTTTGACCATTTGTTAACTGAATTCAACCTTTTTTTGTATATATCATCTATGTATTACCATTAATGAAAAGTTATTATGCTCAAAGAAATAAGATACAATCAGGAAAGAAGTTTATTGTTAAGAAAAGAGAGAGCTTAGTATGAAACAAATATTGGGGTGTAAGTCAACTTTCTAGACATCTATTTTCAGGGTAAGTATCTGTGGTCTGCAGGTGAGCAGAGATAAAAAGTGGGTTGAAGGTCCTTATAAAGGCAAAAAATGACAAAGTATACTTAATGAAAGCAGGTAGCATTGACTGAGCATCCTCTATGTACAAGACTCTGGGTAGATATTATTTCTAACTCTCATAACAATCCAGGAAGCTGATTAGGGCTAATAATTCTTGGGTCAGATAATGTGGTGGTTAAGGTGGCAGGATCCTACATGGTCGACTGTGTGGGTTGAGTACTGGGTATGGCAGCTTGAAATACTGCTGTGCCTCTGTTTGTACGTGCCCAAAATCCCAAGAGGAAAATGCAGAGAAAGGGACCATGTGGCTGTTCCCCCCTGGGGAGTGGTTTCTTACTTTCCTTTTCTCTCTCTGGTGAGCACACACACTCTATGGCAAAAGCTAACTAAATAAGTAATTCCTTCAACTGTAAGGAAGAGATCTTCAGTAACCTAGACTAATAGGTATATACTCAGCAAACTTTACAAGATCAGTCTTGTTTAGGGTTTCCACTGAAGTGATATTAGTCACAGTAAATGCAACCACCTAGCATAAGGCTGTCACAATATAAGTTTTATTAAAGGGTAGACGCTACTGCTGGTATTATCATTAGACAAATAAACATTATCAGAGATATGCAGTCTGTCTCTTTCGGAAACTGACACCATAAAAATAAATTTTTGTTGGTGCTTCTTAGTCTTTGATCACCATTTTTAATAGAGCATTAGATATCCATTCATATACACATAAGTGGAAGGTACTGCAGTTTTAGAAGACCAGAATTCCTTTTGAGCAGCCCTTGAGAAATGGTCTATCGGACAGGTGACTAATCTATGACTCCCTTAATTACCTAACTTGAGAGTTTAATTTTGGTTTATGAGGTCAAATTAGTAGGGGTTTCTCTTAGCAAGACTTCTCTTGTAAGAGTCATATGTTATATATAGAAGGATGTATACTATCAGGCCTCTTCATAAGGATAATTTACTACATAGAAGAGAATGAATAATGAAAAGTGGTTCATAGGGCCAGTCAATGGCATGGTGGTCAGGGCAGCTGGATCCTACACAGTAGGCTGTGAGGGTCAAGTCTCACACCAGGCAGCTTGGAGGTCACATTGGGCACATGTGTGTTCATGCCCAGGGTTCTGAGAGGAGGGAGAGGTGCAGAAGGGACTGCAGTGTGGCCATCCTCCATAGAGAATGCTTTCTCTCTCTTTCTCTCTGGCAAGAATACATGCCCTCTGGCAAATTTAAAAAAGAGTGGGGGTTCACAAACTCAGTTTTGAGGAGAAAGAAAAGATAGGTATAAACATATCAAATATATTTAAGCTTATGTTTTAACTTTTTTTTTTTTTGAGAGTTTTTTGCTATAGAGTGAGTGTGCTCACCAGAAAGACAGAAAAACAGAGAGAGAGAAAGCGAGAAATCACTCCCCAGGAGGATGGCCATGCCGCAATCCCTTCTCCTCCATTCTCCTCTCGGGATCTTGGGCATGCACGCACACGCGCCCAGTGTGAGTTTAAGCCACTGGGTCCAGGACTCGAACCGTGGTTGGCTACATGGGAGTCCAGAGACATAGCCATTACGCTAACTGCTGGCCCCATAACTTTTTTTTTTTTAAGAGAAATTTTTGCTATATCATGCATGTACTAGCCAGAGAAACAGAGAGAGACACAGAGACAGAAAGCAAGAAATTACTCCCGGGGAGGATGGCCATGCTGCAATCCCTTCTCCATTCTTTTCTTGGGATTTTGGGCACACATGCACATACACCCAGCCTGAGTTTCAAGTGGCTGGGTCCAGGACTTGTACTGTGGTCGACTATGTGGGAATCCAGTGACATAACCATTACGCCATTTGCTAGTCCTGTGTTTTAACTTTTTAAGAATAGGGCAATATCCTTAGCAAATACAGGTCATTTTTAAGGAATAAGAAAAAGATGAAAATTTCAATAGAAAAATGGGCAAAAGGCACACATTGGTTAAATTAATAAAGAAATACAAATATCATATGTGATAATATGGTAACTACCAAATAATGGTGGATGAGGAAAAGAAATAGTATAAAAAGTTAAACTACAGAGTTTGAATTTGGGATTAAAATTTAATTAGGTATGCTAAAGAGAATCTAAAGTAGGCATCCAAAATTTAAAACAAATGCATGCAAGCAGTTGTATTTCTAAGAGTAATCTTTCTCAGTGGTTACTAAAATGGCCCCAATGTAGCAAAACTCTGCCCACCACAATTCAGAATGGTCCCATTAACCTCCCTCCCAAACTTGACCCCAAATTCTTATCTATAAACTTATCCTCAATTAAAATGACCTAGATGTTTTCAGAGAGTAGGTCATTCCATGTTTTGTGGAAAGGAAATTTTAGGATGGTCCTGGACTATCCTGTCATTGCTAGAAAGGATGTTCATGAAGATGTCAAGGAGTAGTGTTAAAAGAATACCAGAAGGGCTGGCAGGTGGCATGGTGGTTAAGCATGGTGGACTTCCACATGGCCAACTGTGATTCAAATCCCAGACCTGGAGGCTTGCTTTTTCACCCCCCGCTCCATCTCTCTCTCTGAAAATATTAAAATAATAATAATAAATAAAGTTAAATAAAATAATTATTAAAAAAAGATTACGAGAGCCAGGAAATGGGGCTTCTATTGGCTACCCCACATTAGTAAGAAAATAACAATTATGATAAATGACTATAGTATGAGTTTGTAAAAGGTCAAATAATGACACTTCAAAGGACAGTTTTAATATGAAATATACAAAATGATTTGCTGTACTGCTTATGAAAGTAGGACTACATAAGATATAATTTTTCTGTAACTTTCAAATGTATCAGGTAATTAACTTTATATGCTTCTTCAATTAAGTTTAAAATATTGTTTTATTTAAAATATTTAGGTATGTGTTAAGCAAAAATACAGGGTACAGAAGAGATCATAAAATACTATATTTGGTGTAAGAAATATGACAATATTGAAGGTATATATGTATACTAATTTGCTTATTTTATAAAAATAAACAACAGAAGGATAAACCAGAAACAAAAAATATACAGTTTTGACCTTTTAACTACATACACATTTTTCAGCTTCAACAATAAAATCTAAAGGGAAAAAACAAACCCCAAGTTGAAAACAAACTGTATCACGTTGATAACCTAATCATACAGAAAATTATTTCAAATTACCTTTTTGAACACAGGACTCTCATAGTACACTTACTGGACTGGATATGAAGGAGAAAAGGAATTGCAGAGAAATTTCAATGTTCACTCCCATACTTCAGTTTTAGTATTAACTGAACAGTGGACTATGATTTTAAGACTATCATATGTATATTATAGGATAAGTTTAATTAAGAATTAAGATGTTAAAAGAGATACTAAAAAAAAAAAAGAAAGAAAGAAAAGGCCTTAAAATAAAGACAACCAACTGCAATGAAAACTAGACTAGATCTTGGTCTCTGTTGCGAGTTGAATGTGTCCCCCTGAAAAGATATGTTGATTCAGGCAATGATTGTTAATTATCACATGAATATTCTTGTACTACTTATAATCACAGAAAATTAAAAGCAACCTAAATGACCAAAGTAGGAAATTCGTTAAATAGATTTTAGGTCACCTATAAAATGGCACATAAATTAAGTTCTTAACACCTTACGGACATATACAGGCACACACACACACAGATACTTTCTGGCGTAGGTGATACAAGCACTACATTTTAAAAGTAACAAAAGATACAATGGGGGCTTCAAAAGTTAATGAATTTCAAAAGTTAATGGGTTTCAAAGGTTTTTTGCACTAAAATAAACTCATATTTAATTCCATTTTTCCACAAACTGTTTGAAGTCCCTTCATATAATGAAACCAAGCGTTCCTTTCATCTGTATTTCCTCAGAGATAATTACTATTTATCAGGATTTGTGTGTTCTTCCTGATATTCCAAGCAATTCTCAAAGCATATGCATATATATACTTTTTTAAAAGAATTATTTTACTTAACTTTATTTATTCATTCATTCATTTATTTATTTCAATTTGACCAGAGAGGGAGAGAGCAAGAGTGAGAGGGTGAGAAGAAGAGAAAGTGAGAAAGCAAGTCACCAGGTCCAGAACCTGAACCATGGTCAGCCATTTGAGAGTCCAACACCCTCAACCACCACACACCACCCGCCAGCCTCCATATATATATATATATATATATATATATATATATACTTTTAACATATGAGTATGTATATTTCACACAAATGAGGCTTTTACACAATTTTTAAATTAATTTTTCGTTTCTTCTTTTTTGTGTGTGCTAGAGGTCCTATATGTATTCTCACCAGGGAGACACAGAGAAAGGGTGAGGGATAAAGCACTTCCCGATGGGGCATAGTCATGTTGGAATCTCTTCTCCATCCTGCTGAGATTTTGGGCACACACACACTTGGCAGATCAAGCTGTGTGGGGCTAGATCCGAACCATGGTCAGCCACGTGAGAATGGGCTCCCTTAACCACCAAACCACAAGGCCAGCCCCAAATGAATCTTTATGTAAATATTTATGTACCCATTTGTTCTCAAGCTGTACAGTTAAAAAAAAGTAATTATATGTGAACTACATAATAGAGCTGACTTTTTAAAAAGTGAGCTATGAAAGAGCATTTACAGTATGATTCTTTTTCATTTTAAACATAGAAACATATACATTATTAGAAAAAAAATGCCAAAGTGATATCAGTTTAAATTTTCTTTCATTTATCTTAATTTCCAAATTTTTCTGTAATCAAAATGAACTGCTTTTATGCTAAGAAAAAGTTATTTCAATTGAAAATAAACACAGCTTTGTACAGATCTTAATGGCATTAAAATAAATCCAGGGAAACAAACAGAATTTCAGTCTCTACAATTTGAAATAAACACTCAAAATTTCCAGTATAACATACTACTTTTCTTACTCCAATGTTCAAAAATCAATGAATTATATCACTTTAAAATGACAATCTCAGGGACCAACAGATGGCATAAAGGCTACGTCACTGGATGCCCATGTAGTCAACCCCAATTCGAGTCCTGGACCTGGCAGCTTAATGACAAGAGCATGTGCGCACATGCCCGAGATTCCGAGAGGAGAATGGAGAAGGGATTGCAGCATGGTCTTTTCCCCCTGTGAGGTGATTTCTTGCTTTTTGTCTCTCTGGTGAATGCATGTACCTGATAGCAAAAATCTCTTTTAAGAAAATGACAATTTCATAGATCATGTTTTCAAACATTATTATTTTACTTTTAAAATGATTATTTTTGACATAGGGCACATGCACTTGCTGGAGAGAGAGAGAGTAATCTGCCTGCTATTACATTACCAGTTAGCAGCAAAGTGCTACTCTTAGTAGTAGACTAAGATGCTGATCCCAAATTCAAGCTTCTACCTTCAGGGACCAAACCACAGCACA
The DNA here is from genome assembly GCF_000334495.1 of Tupaia belangeri chinensis. Taxonomy (NCBI): domain Eukaryota; kingdom Metazoa; phylum Chordata; class Mammalia; order Scandentia; family Tupaiidae; genus Tupaia; species Tupaia belangeri. The sequence continues at coordinate 1,292,967 of NW_006159514.1, forward strand.
ATCCTTCTGGCTCTACGTGCTTTGCTTTTATCACACTGTTGTCTTTACTTATTCTCTGTATTTTAATAAGAATACTACCATTTTGAGAAACAGTTTTTACGATAACTCAGTACCACTGATGGCTAGTTTTAAAATTATTTCATAGATTCCTATTAGCTTATTAATTAAATATATGAGGTATTACTGGTGCTGAATTTTCATAAAAGTGCCTAATTCAGCCTTTCTCTGGTATCTAAAAACTTGAGTAATTTTAGAATATTTCATTTGAACTTCATGAATAACTTAAGTGTCTATATTGAATTCTCAACTTTTACAATGTCATATATTGACTAAAAAGTAAATTTTCCATTTCTAACAGTTACATTTTTCCTTTGTTTTTTGATCTGTTAATGATATATTAAATAATAATGGTACAAAATAAATCATCCTATTCTACCTGTATTAGAAAAGCTTACAGTTTCACCTAAAATATATTATTGGATGGAAATAGAAGGAAATGCCCTCAACATGATAAGAAATGAGTCTTAATAATCTAAGAATAAAAATAAACAGATACTAGGAAAATAAATTATATTTTTACTTTTACTTCACTCGTGTGATTTTGATATCTATTTGTAAACAATAAACAATCCTTGGACTCCTCAGATGAATTCTAGCCATGGTTTATTTCTTTTAATATATACCACTATATGTGAGTAGCAATTGATTTCTTTTTCAATAAACTGAATTTGATAAGCTAGTTAAATACAGAACATTTTCACTATAAAGATCTGTGTATAATTTGCTTTGTCAATCATATAGTTTACCAGGAAGTTTTCACTCTATGTTCAGATGAAATGATAAATAGCATTTTCCTTAGGAAACAGTTTTCTTAGAGATGAGTGAATTTCACAGAATTACAAAATATTAGGTTTTAAGGGAGTTAACATAGTACCATCATTTTCCAGATAACGAAATCAAGGATCAGAAAGGTAAAGTGACTTGCCAAAGGTCTGTGCCCAAAAAGGCCCAGCATTCCCAGGGCTTTGGTTGAATGAATAACTGGTAGATTTTTCTTGATGCTTATTTAATAGCAAAGACTATACTGTATAGGAGGAGTAAAATAAATTTGATCTGTAATTAAGTAAGAAAAACATTTGGATGATTACCATTAATAATTATTTATATGACTACTTATTTCTTAAGGTGAAAAAATAGCAGCCGTACCTGTGATTTTAATATTACAAGGAATGCCAAAAGGAGCCTCTCCTACAGTTCCAGTAGTCCCACCCCATCTGCATGCACACCCTAAGTCAAGTTTCTGCTGCATGAACTAAAAACAAAACAAAATAAAAAGGGTGGCTTTAGCGCCTATTTATTTGCTGGCTGGAGAGAAAAAAAATCAAATCATATGTATATGACAGAGAAAATGTCTATTCAAAGGCCTTTCTGTTTACTTTCCCCACCCCTCCCTTAAAGGTTGTTTTTCTGCATTTGTATGGTTTTGTAGAGTTGAAATCCATATGCATGCCCTCTTAATAAAACAAAACAAAACAAAACAAAACCCTATTTCAGTTCAAACCTCAAGCTAGTTATAATAAAGCAAATTTAATTTTTTTCTACCTGTTCAGTGATGGCTTGGAAACTATAGAGTCTGACCAGTCCTGAGCTGTACATCACAATCAGTATTCCATGAGACAAAGTAGCATCTGTAACATTCCCGAAAATCTGGAGGAAAAGGAAGATATCACCTGAGAAAAGACCATAAGGCCAATCCTCTAAGTGTTCACAGTGATTTGTACTTTTTCCTAATATTCAGGACACCACAACAATGCTGCTGCCCAGCATTAAAACTTAATTACGATTTAGCAACTTGAGGATAAGATATTACTAGGGGTGAACAGTAAGCCACTGGAGTTTCAAAGCAAGGCATCAATGCAAATGCAGCACACACCTCTCAAAAATAATTACAGCAGGATTTATTTGCTTTATTGTTTCATCAATATCTACTAATAACAAATCCTGGGCAGATAGCGTAATAGTTATGTCACTGGACTCCCTCTGGAGGGATGGCCACATAGCAATCCCTTCTCCTCCATTGTCCTCTAAGGATTTTAGGCACACACACACACACGCCCAGTGTGAGCTGTAAGCCAGAGGGTCCAGTACTCGAACTGCAGTCGACTACGTGGGAGTCCAGTGACATAATCATTATGCCATCTGCTGGTCCCAAGCCCATTACCCCATGTTTGATTTTTTACCAAATGTGTTAAAAGACTGAACAGAGACAACACAGCCAAGCTGACCTGGAGTAAGGCTTTGACTTATGGTTTGCTCCCTTTCTGTTTTTATTCTGCACTGGATCCTGTCATGATTCTCCATGAAACTCTGGAGAAGAACTTAATTCTGTGCCTGTTTTAATATCTGACAAAAGCCAACATAGGCAAATATTCACAGCAATGAAAGAACAATTAGAAATGAAGTAAAAAATATCAGGTACCATTTCTATTCAAGACAGATTGCTTAATGAAGATTTACTACCTCAATAAATGAAATACATTCTGAGCCTGGCCCTTGGTAGCCTTACTATACACACTAGGTAGAAGATGTACTTCAATCCCAAATAGCCAAAATTAAAACCAAATCCCTCAAATGATTACCTTAGACATATAAAAATAGAAAAATAATTTAAGACTTTGCTAAGTGTTCATTCTTATTGTAAAATGTAATAAGCATTAATTTACTTGCACAAAGAGAACAATTAAATTCCTAAGTTGTGCTCTTTTGGTCATCTTTAGAAGGATAATTATGTTCTGCTTTGATGTTGACTAGCTCATGACATTTATTTTTGGAAGAATTATTTATTTAATTTATTTAGCATTATTATTTTTTAATTTGCTACAGGGCACTGTGTTCACCAGAGCAGAACAATAGTAATGATAGTAAAACCTAAAAGTGAATGAGTTGGAAATTTACATAATAAATTAGGCTTGTTTTACATTATAAAGCAAATTTCAGACCTATATCTTGTAATTAAATTGAGACATTGTGCTGCAGTTTTTTTTTTTACCTTCCGTTAATGATCATTTTAAGAAAAAAATGGGATAGTCCCTCTGAAAAAAATACCTTTGTCATTTCATAAATTTTATAAAATAGTAGTTTGTTAATGACCAAAACTTGAGAGGCATGGAAACATGCAGAGAGATAAAGGGGATAATCAGGCTCTTTTCCAAAGTCAAATGTTCTCACGTATGTTGATATAAAATAACCAGGCCTATGAACGTTCTATAGTCAGGGGAATGTTCCTAAGGAAAACACTTAATCAATAATTATGATTACATCTTATTGTTAATAAAATTAATATTACGATTAAATAGGAAAGAAGTTATTACCTTTTTGTTGATCTCCAGGATCCCTACGAGTGAAAAAGGAAGAACTCGGAACACTGCGAGGTATAGCAAAACAGGTTGTTGAACACCTGCCTGGAAGGAAAGATTAGAATCACAGGCAACTCTCAAACATGCTTTAGACACATTCTGCTGTCAGGAGTTGAAAACATTCATCCTAGCATGCAGCTATGCAGACACAGTCAAGGACTAAAAATATCCATCTACGCAGATTGTAAAGTTACTTACATAGGAAGGCAAACATGTTCAAAATATGTCTAAACCTCAGCCCTTCAGACATACACACACAAAAAAGTCTACAAAAGTAAACATATTAGTAAACAGTCCTTTATTTCTGTAAGCTTATTTCTTTCATGAGTCAGACAGACAGAGAGACTGGTACTCCCAAGAAGGATCTTTATGCCACAATCCACTCCAAGCCTCAACCAGCCAGGATCATGGTACATGCTTAGCATGTACAGGGAGCCTTGGGGGACAAACCCAGGACCTTGCCGTGTGGTAATGCACACTGCTGAGTGCTGCATATCACTGCAACACTGCAGCTGGCTGACAGTGAGCACTCCTTAGCAACAAATGTCATGCATTTGTAATATAAATTGGCCTAACAACAAAGAGCTTAATTGAAAGACATATAGTGAGGCCAACATTTGGCATGCTGGTTAAGGTGCTGGACTCCCACATGGCTGACCAAAGTTTAAGTCCCAGGCATGATGGCTTGAAAATCATGCTGGGCACGTGTGTATGTGCCCAAAATTCTGAGAGGACAATGGAGGAGAAGGGATTGTGGCATGGATATTCCCCCCTCAGGTGGTGATTTCTCACTTTCCCTCCTTGTCCCTGTCTCTATCTCTGGCAAGCACACACACACACATGCCCTATAGCAATATATACATATATCCTAAAAAAAAAAATAAACAGGAAAGACACATAGTTGTTATAGTCATATCATTTGCAGTAGCATTGCATCGCACTGGCACAGCTATATGAAAGAAGAGAAAAATATCCATAATTCCAGTTTGAGTGATTTCTCTGCCTGAAGAGAACAGTTTGCTCACTTTGGAGGATAGGGTCCAGTCAATTTCTTTCCGCTATAAAATAGAAAAATGTCTGTTATACTTCACCAGGACAAGCTCAAGGGAATTTCTTACATTTGTGGTAGGCAAAAGTGTCTGTTCTATCACAGAATGTGATTCAAGAAACCCAAAAGGCTAAAGCATCAAGATCACCAATCAAAACTGCCATAACTATAAGTTAGAAAACAAACAAAAAAAATTAGACAGTGATGTTTAAAGCCCAGGAGATTCTCCCTTTGGATAAATTTTTATTAAACTGAGATCTTCAAGATATAAATGAGATATCCTCCATGTTTCTGAAATGCAAAAGTATAGTTTATATATCCCAACCAAGAGCTACTAGTTGTTGGCTAGAGATCATGGGAAACCAGTTTAAAATGCAGAAATGCTATCAAGACTCGAAATAACACCAGCAAATGATGGTACTTGAAAAACCTGAATAGACAGTATTGTGTATATAAACAGTTCAGAGCCAGTAGATGGCATGAGATTAAGACAGGTACATTCCACATGGCTGACAGTTTGAGTCCCAGACCAAGCTGCTTGAAAAGCATGCTAGATACATGTGTGTGCATGCCCAAAATCCTGAGAGGAGAATGGAGGAGAAGGGATTGCAGTGTGGCCATCCCCCCTGGGGAGTGCTTTCTCATTTTCTCTCTCTTTCCTCATCTATCTGCATCTAGAGAGTGCAATTACCCTACAGCAAAAAACAAACAAACAAAAACAAAAATAAAAACCAGTTCTTGCCCTTCGGGAATTTAAATTCTTAAAATGAAAAGGCACATTAGACAAGGTACTTTTAAAAGTTTATATTTATTTATTTCTTCCACAGGAGAGAGAGAGAGGAGAGGGCATATCTCCAACAGGGTCCTTTTGACACTGCACTCCACCCCTAGCCTCAGCCACTCCTGGATCACGGACAAGCATGTGCCCACCATATGAAGAGAGTCTCTGGTTGAACCAGGAACCTTTCCATGTGGGCTTGCCTCACAGAGCATTGCATTTTACCACTGCCACTCTGTGGCCTCAAGACAAGACACTTTTGGAACTCTCATAAGAAGTTTTGTTGTTGTCTTACACTACTTCACTTTTGTGACTCTTCCTTTACCAATGTGTAGAGGGCAATATAGTGAGTGATGATATAAGGAAAGAAGTATTAATTTGAGAAAGCACTTCTTTTTCTTAGACTGGCATACTCAATAAATCAGGAAAAGGTTGAGGAGATTCTAACAAAAAGCATGCAGTTATGTTATTAATGTGATGGGGCAAGATATGCAAAAAGGGCAGAAAAATATTTAGAGATAACCATGGTTAAAAAAAAATCAAAGTAACCACCAATTTACTTGGCGTTAGTAGGATACAGAAAGAGCAGACAAAGAGCTGAGGGAGGAAAGAAAAGCAGAATTCACTGGCCCAGAATGAATTGACAAGGAAATGCTTGATGTGGTTACCTAAATAAAGTAGTATCAGCAGAAAAAAAAACTACTTAACTTTTAAAAGACACTCTAGAATTCTATATAAAATTTACCTAGTCAGTGTCACAGAAATTTCAAGGGACAGCATGGTAAAGTGCATAAGAACATGTATCTCTGGAGCTAGACTGAGTTTGAGTACAGGTTCTACCACTTACCGGCACTATGGCCTTGGGTAAATTACTTAGTCTCTCTGGGTCTCGGTCTGTAAAATGGGATAATAATACTATCTACTATAAGGGTTGTGCTCAGGGTTAAATGATTTAACACAGGAAAAACACTCAAAATAGTATTTGGCTATTTTGTAATCAAGGATATTGGTGAGAAAAAACTAAAGTAATTCAAAATAAAAATGAAAAAGAGCTAGAACACAAATTCTGCCAAGAACATACAGGAGAAAAGTATGTTTTTGCTAGATGTCCTGGAGTATGAGGAAAAAGAGAAACCTCTAAAAGCAGAGTCTATTAAAAGAAAAAAAAAACTTTTATAATATTTCCCCTTTTATAGTGATCAACAAACTTGCTTAATGCATGTTTGTAGACTTTATAATGTCTTTTAAATCTTGGGTAATTCTTTAAAAAAAAAAAAAAGGGAAAGTGTGTGTGTGTGTGTGTGTGTGTGTGTGTGTGTGTGTGTGTATTTTTAAGTCTACTCCTTTCTCTCCTCCATGAGCAAGAGAGATGGAGAAAAATAAGGTCTCCAGACATGAACCCAAACTCCAATGTGTATCAGCCTCACAGAGCATCGTGTTCTACTGCAGTATTGCCATTAGCCCCTGAAAATCTATTTTAACAGCATGCTTCAGAAAAACGTATTCACCTACCAATTTCTATAGCATGTTTCAGAAATCAAAGACCATTTGTTCTTTTATAACAAATCTGTAGGCAAATTCCTACGGAAACAAATTTTTCACTTCTTGAATATTAAAGAAGTCTACCTGCCGAGCCACCACTGAGCCTTTGTTCTGAGCTGACTTGACTGCAATGACTTCTTGAGGAGTGTCCCAGCTCAAGTATCTTTTAAAAGAATGAAGAGAAGTTTATTCATTTGGGTCAGTTTCCTCTTACTTAAAATAAAAAGAATACAGATATTATATTTTATAAGTGAACGGTTTTTTAGTTATTTATAAAAGCAAAATAGTCCACTGTAAAAAACAAATAGCTAAAAGAATTCCCCTCAGATCCCTATAGAAATATATCCCTATGTCATATATAAGATGATTTCTTAAACACATAAAACTTTAAATGATCTAGAGACTTAATGAATAAAAATTGGTTTTGATCTAAGAGTACACTGAAAAAACAGTATAATCATTTCTGCTTTAAAATGGAAGTTATAAAAAGCATTAAAAATATTACTTTCATATCTTATATGCACATAATCACTCCAAAAACTTATATCTAATTTATAAAACAAATAGTTAAAGTAACTGTTCTTACACTGTACTAAACAGATAATTTAAATGAAATTGACAAGCCTTCAGGAAAATCTAACATAAAGTGCATGCAATATAGGAAATAAGTAATACTACTTATAGAGAGAAAACAGATCATTTTTTAAAATGTTTTTTCCATAGTGCTTGTATGCCTCATTGGAGAGACAGAGACAGTGAGAGGGAAAGTGAAAAATCCACCAACCCCACCCCCACCCCCAGGGATGGCCATGCCACAGTTCTTTCTCCTCTACTCTCTGCCTGGGATTTTGGACATGCACACACATGCACCTGGTCTGAGTTTCAAGCTGCCAGGTCTGGGACCTGAACTGTAGTCAGCCATGTGGGAGTCTAATGCCTCAACCATGCTATCTGCTGGCCTCAAACATAGGTAATTTTTTAAAAGTTTATCTGTCAACTACTTATGAGAAGCACAAAAATAAATGATGGTAGTCTTTTTTTATTTTTGGAGAGGTTTATGCCATAGGGCGTGTGTGCTCGCCAGAAGGATAGAGAGAGACAAAGAGACAGAAAGCAAGAAATCACCCCCTGGGGGATGGCCACACCGCAATCCCTTCTCCTCTATTCTCCTCTCTGGATCTTGGGCGTTGGGGCACGCACGCACCCAGCATGAGCTTAAATCAGCAGGTCTGGGACTCAAACCATGGTCGACTACATGGGAGTCCAGCAACCTAGCCATTATGCTAACTGCTGGTCCCAATGATGGTAGTCTTTATCACCAGCTTCTCAAACATAGTCATTATGGGGGGAAAAAAAAGAGTAGGTTCATACATATATTGGAAAAGTGGGAGAGGAGACTAAATGGGAATGCTTAAAATTTCCTGAACCAGGACCAGCAGATGGCATAGTGGTTATATCACTGGACTCCCATGTAGTGGACCACAGTTTCAATGCTGGACCCAGTGGCTTAAAACTTTTGCCAAGTGTTTGTGTGTGCAAGCTCAAAATCCTGAGAAGAGAACAGAGAAGGGGTTGCAGCATGGCCATCCTCCCTGGCAGGTGAGTTCTTGCTTTCTGTCTCCCTGGAGAGCATATGTGCCCTATGACAAAAATCTCTCTCTCAAAAAAAAATTTCCTTGGGAACCAGCAGTTAGCATAATGGCTATGTCGCTGGACTCCCATGTAGTCGACCGCGGTTCGCGTCCCAGACCCGGTGGCTTAAAACTCACGCCGGGCGCATGTGCGTGCATGCCCAAGATCCCTAGAGGAGAATGGAGGAGAAGGGATTGCAGCGTGACCATCCCCCCTGGGGGGGTGATTTCTTGCTTTCTTTCTCTCTGTCTCTCTCTGTCTGTCTGGTGAACGCAAGTGCCCTATAACAAAAACCTCTCCAAAAAAAAAAAATTTCCTGAACCAGAAGTCTCAAATTATTATGATAAAATCTTGAATAATAAACCACAGCTAATACCTGAATTTACAATAAGAAGCAAGATATATTTTCTCAAGGATATTTCCCGTTGTTGCTGATATTCGAAGTAGCCAATTATGAGCTGTCAGGGCTATGAGTGAGGATTTATAATCTGATGGATTGGGAAGTATTTCCCCCTAAAAGAAAAAAATGAGATGCAAAATGCTTGGTCATTAAAAATTTGCAGTAATTCATGTCTACAGAAAATAGCTAAATATTTAAACAAATAGTCAAATAAGTAAGCCAAAGAAGAAATGTTAAATGCACAAGTAGAAAACTAAGGGAGGGTAAGATTGTGGGTAAGTATTTTAATCATTAACTTACTAATTTATTCAAATAAAGTACTTGAAGAGGATGAAGTAATTTATATTTATCACTAAGTAATCAACAAATGTTAACCAATCATAATAACAATAGCAAAAGCATTAATAATAACGCTGCTGTGATAATGTTAACACTACCAAGTGTTAGTGAAATCATCTACATCACGGCAATTAAAAGTCACTTGCAGGGCCAGTGGGTGGCATGGCGTTTGAGGTGCTGGACTCCCACCCACATGGTTGGCCATGCTTCAGGTCCCAGACCAGGCAGCTTGCTTTCTCACTTTCCCTCTCTCTCTCTCTGTGTCTCTCTCCGGTCAGATAAAATGATAACACATAAAATTTAATAAATATTTCTTTCAAAAAACCCCTAAAATTAAATGCTAAAAAAGATGTTCATATTTGTCCCCTTTTTTGACTTTATTACAAGACTTGTTTTTCATTAGTTGGACATCAAAACAGTAAAGTGCAAATTGCCTCATTATGCACTATAGTTTACTCTCGAACAAAAGCTAGAATCCAGAATCAAGAAGGAACAGAGGATGAACCTGGTTTTAAAGATAACCAACACCACCAAAGAATCACCCCAGAAAAGGGAAAGGATGGCTGCTTGGGTGCTCTTGTCACTAAAGAGCTACCACAAGGTGGAAGTCTAATACAGGAAGACACAGTGAAGCAAAGGTCCCTATTCTGATTTACGGAAGAAAAAGGGAATTATAAGGAGATAGTTAAGAATAGAGAAACTGAAATTATGAATAATATTTAATCCAAAAATTAAATAGAAAATAATAAAGGCACAGTTATTTTATATATGTTCCTACAGATTTATCTTCCCTTTCAAATGTCATGGCAAAAAATTTTTTTAATCTTAACTTTTTTTAACTACTAGGAGTCTTTTTTTTTTTTTTTAGGTTTT
>NW_006159514.1:1303640-1305093 GCF_000334495.1 Tupaia belangeri chinensis
TTAACTTTTTTTAACTACTAGGAGTCTTTTTTTTTTTTTTTTTAGGTTTTTGCTATAGGGTGCGTGCACTCGCCAAACAGACAGAGACAGACAGAGAGATAGAAAGTGAGAAATCACCCGCCAGGGGGGATGGTCATGCCGCAATCCCTTCTCCTCCATTCTTCTCTCGGGATCTTGGGCACGTACGCACATGCGCCCGGTGTGAGTTTTAAGCCACCAGGTCCGTGACACGAACCGCGGTTGACTACATGGGACTCCAGTGACATAGCCATTATGCTAACTGCTGGTCAGGAGTCTTATACTGGATTCATAGACAATGATATAAATACCGTTTTTCTACAATGTTTTATGTATATATTATTTTGTGAAGATTTTAAGGTTTTTAAAAATGTACTATTCATGCCTTACCTATTAAAAAAAGAACTCTGAAGCAACATTTATAATGGATTTGAACTATTTTCCTGAACTAAAAGTTGTATTTCATATGTTGTCTTAGAAGAGTACTAATTTAAAAGTAGTTTTATATCTGTAGGTTAACAATACAATGTTTCTTAGTTTTTCTTAATGAAAATCTTCACTCCAAATGAGAACAAAGTATTTAAAAGAGAGAATGGGAATTAGACTACTAGAAACTTTGTTTTGTAGCACAGCTCTAAATCTTTGGTGTTTTATACCAGTGTATTCAAAACTTTCCCAATTAAGAAATCCACCATCTCTCCCACAACCGCCCGAGTGAAAGTGAATTAAAAAGCTTTTAAACTGCTATGGGAACAAGATATTTTTAGCTTTCAATCAGGGGTTGAGGAAGAAAACAGAAATAGAACATTCAGATTTTTAAAAAGGAATCATCAATGAACACAGTAAGTATATAAGGAAAATGAAAACCCAAGTGCAGATAACTACAACTATATGAAAAACAATCACCTTAAAAAAGAAAAAATAGCAAATTTAAAGTATAACCATTTATCCTTTAAATACTGTTTTTAGTCACATATTATAAGCACTATTTTTCCAAAAGAATCACCAACCAGATTCAGGGACCTGATTAATTTGCTGTATTATCTTCTAGGTATATTTCTTAGAACACTGGCCTCACGGAAAACTAATCTATTAATATCCCTCAAAAGAGGAAGCTCTGTAATCAGAAGTTTGGCAAAATGTTTGACAATAACCGTGTATACCAATATTTTTGTAAGTATTAAAGGCTCCAAGAATTCTACAAATAAACTTCTTTTAACTTAGCATGTCCCAAACTTATTGTTCCTTAGCCCAATTTCTAGCAGCTTCTCTGACATCTATATTCCTGTTAACAACCCATGAAAATAGTGTCCTAAAAATTACTGGAACAATGGGCCTGATGGAATGAGTTTATCTTACTAATTTTTATCTTATTATTTTCCTAACGATATTACTTGAGTGAATTTATAAGCATTCACTTTTTTTTTTTTTTTTT
>NW_006159514.1:1305486-1332730 GCF_000334495.1 Tupaia belangeri chinensis
AGACAGAGAGAGACAGAGAGACAGAAAGCCAGAAATCACCCCCCAGGGGGAATGGTCACGCTGCAATCCCTTCTCCTCCATTCTCCTCTCGGGATCTTGGGCACGCACACATACGTGCCCGGCATGAGTTAAAGCCACCGGGTCCAGGACTCGAATCACAGTCGACTACATGGGAGTCCAGTGACATAGCCATTATGCTAACTCCATAAGCATTCACTTTCAAAGAGTCATATATTCAATAACTTAACTGTTGTTCTAAATATTTTTTAATCATTTTAGTATATTAAATGGAATATCTCTTAAACACTAATTATAAACTACATTATGTTGCTTATAAAACTTACTTTAATCTAGTTACTTTAATCTTACTAACTTTTTCTAGTTTATGAGATTTAAAAGACTAACTTAAAAACCATATTCATATTATTATTACTATTATTTTGTTTTAGGTCTTTTTGCCACAGGATGTGTATGTTCACTGGAGAGACAGAGAGAGAAAAATCAGCCATTCCCAGGAGGAATGGCTATGCTGCAATCCCTTCTTCTCCAATTCTCCTCTTGGAATTTTGGGCAGGCATGCACATACACACAATATGTTTTTTAGGACACCAGGTCCAGGACTTGAACTGTGGAGTGGCCCATGTGGGATCCAGTGCCTTGATTACCACACTACCAGCTGGCCCAATATTCATGGGTTTAAAAAACAGAAATTATTGGGGCCAGTAGGTGGCGTGGCTAAGTTCAAGCCCTGTACCTGGTGGCTTGCTTTCTCACTTTGTCTGTCTCTCTCTGTTGTGTCTCTCTCCAGCCAAATTAAAATAAATGAATGAATAAGTAAATTTAAGTAAATAATTTTTTTAAAAAAGAAAAAAAAAAAGAAATTATTGGAACCAGCAGATGGCATAATGGTTATGTCACTGGACTCCAACATAGTCGACCGTAGTTCAAGTCCCACACCTGGTGGCTTAAAATTGACACTCCAGTGTAATGGCTATGTCACTGGACTCCCATGTAGTCAACTGCAGTTCGAGTCCCGGACCCAGTGGCTTAAACTCACGCTGGGTGCATGTGTGTGCGTGCCCACAATCCCGAGGAGAGAAAAGAGGAGAAGGGATGTGGCATGGCCATCCCCCTGGGGAGTGATTTCTGGCTTTCTGTCTCTCTGTCTCTCTCTGTCTATCTGGTGAGCACATGCGCCCTATAGCAAAAACCTCTCCAAAAAAAACCCAAAAAACAAAAACACAACACTCATACTGGGCATGTGTGTGTGCAAGCCCAAATCCCAAAAAGAGACTGGAGGAGAAGAGATAGTGGCATGGCCAACCCCCCTGGGGGGAGTTGATTTCTCACTCTCTGTCTTTCTCTCTCTCAGGCAAGCACATATGCCCTATAGCAAAAATCTCTTAAGAAAGAGAAATTATTTCAAAAGGGGGCCAGCTCTGTGGCCTAGGTGTTAAGGGAAGCAGATTCCACATGACTGACTGCAGTTCAAATTCTAGCCCGAGTGGCTTGAAAAACATTCAGAGTTTGTGTGTGTGCCCAACATCCCGACAGGATGGAGAAAAGGGGAGAAGGAACTGCGGCATGACCATCCCCCAGTAAGAAGTGCCTTCTCTCTCTCCTTCTGTCTGTCTCTCCCTGGCAAGTACAAATGACCTGACAGATTTAGAAAAGAAATTATTTCACAAGGAAAACTGATAAATGATACTCTCTTCTTAATAGCATTAAGAATTCAGAAATCACTGTTCCTCAGCCCAATTCCTCCCAGCTTAAATGTTAAAGGAGTATTAAAATCTATTCCTTTATACAATATAACAATCATGCATTGCTTAATAACAGGGATACATTCTGATAAATGTGTTGCTACGTGATTTCACTGTACAATCATAGAATGTACTTACATAAACCGAGATAGTAGAGCCCACTACACATCTAGGCTATATGATATAGCTTATATGCTCCTTACGGGACTGTCATACTATATTGGTTCACTGCTGACCAAAATGTTGTTATGCAGCGCATGACTGTATATTAACAATAACCAGTTCTTCTGAGCTAAAAATGCTTTAGAAAAAAACACTCTAAAAATAAATCTTACCACTGGGCATTCCCATAATAATGCATCCTCTATTTTTTCTGCTTTGGAACATTTTGGCATTTCATAAAGTTTTCTTGGCTCTGCTGCAATACTAAGAAAAAAGAAAAATAAGTGGTTATTATTGATAAGTAAGAATTTGCTTAGGCTTGAGAGGCTTTTTTATTCACAGATTTGGAATGCCAAAATACAATTTGTTATTTGCCTTGTTCTTGTTAACTGAATGCTAACATATTTTTCAGATTATAAAATTAATAATATATACACATAGAAACAAGAATCTGAAAAATATAATAAGATTAAAATAGTTTGTAATACTATAAAGGTACCAAAAATAACCACTATTAACATTTGGTTCATTTCCTTCTAGTTTTTCTTTATACACACGTATCTACCTAGACACTGTTTTCCAAAACTGGATCACACTGAATTCTTTTTTTATCCTCATTTACTATGAATATCTCTGTTGGATTCCATCAAATTCATAAAATATTGTTTTGTTATTAAAATAAAAATTAGTAGATAAAAAAGGTTCCATTATTTTAGAATGAAAATCAGTAGATAAAGAGGAAATACCCATTATGATTTTTTTACTCTCAGGTTACCTTTCAGAGAGGTTGAATAAGTTTATACTTCTGCCAGGACTGATTATTATATCTTTGATGTGAAAAATAGTCTTCTAATTTATACTTCTCTGATTAGAACTGAGATGTAATCATGGATGTTCTTTTAACTGATCAACTTTAAAATTAAGCTACCACTGAAAGGGAAAACAATTTTCAGGATGACAATTTTATTTCCCTTGATGTTCTCTCTCTGATTTAAAGGTTTAAACAAAGGTGAATTTCACAAGAATGAAAGCAGCCTCATATGTGATTCTAGCCTATGGGTAAAACATCCCTGGTTGGCACATTAAAGAACTCCAGTACTTTACCATTAGAACACAAATCAATTCCCCTTACTCTGATTTTTTAAAAAACAAAACTTTCAAAAGTTTGTTTTAATTGAGAGAGAGAGAGAGAAAGAGAGAGATCTCCCTAACAGGGTCAGCAGGTTCTTTTTTTTTTTTTTGGAGAGATTTTCGCTATAGAGCGTGTGCGCTCACCAGAACACGCTCACCAGACAGACAGAGAGAGACATAGAGACAGAAAGCGAGAAATCACCCCCCAGGGGGGATGGTCACGCCGCAATCCCTTCTCCTCCATTCTCCTCTCAGGATCTTGGGCATGCACACACACGCGCCCAGCATGAGTTTTAAGCCACCGGGTCCAGGACGTGAACCACGGTCGACTACGTGGGAGTCCAGCGACATAGCCATTATGCTAACTGCTGGTTCCCAGGGTCAGCAGGTTCTTTACACCACAATCAAGCCCCAGGCTCAGTCAGCCTGGATCATAGGCATATGTGTGCACTCAGTAAGTACACAGAGGCACTGAGATGCAAACCTAGAACTTTCCCATTTGTGTCCAGTTGCATTACTGATGAACAATTGTTTGGCACTTAAATTTTTTAAAAATTCAAACAAGTAACCACTAAATTGGGCAAGTTATGAATTGGGTATTAAATAATACCAAAAGGGACCAGCAATTAACGTAATGGCTATATCGCTGGCCTCCCACGTAGTCGACCGTGGTTCAGGTCCTGGATCCGGCGGCTTAAACTCACACCGGGTGCGTGTGCGTGCATGCCCAAGATCCCAAGAGGAGAATGGAGGAGAAGGGATTGTGGCATGGCCACCCTCCCGGGGGGGTGATTTCTCGCTTTCTATCTCTCTGTCTCTCTCTGTCTTTCTGGCAAGTGTACACGCCCTATAGCAAAAACCTCTCAAAAAAAAAAAAAAAACTAAATGATACCAAAGAATTAGTACTAGTTTTCTAGGTGTGATAATGGCATTATGATCATATAAGAAAATGTCCAGATTTCACTTTCAAGAAGAGAGCATGAGGAGGTCTGTGGACATACTCTTCAGCAAAACTGATGCAAATTTTAAAAGGATAACCATTGAAAGTCTTTGGAAATGGTCCTGGGGACATACAATACATAAAGAAACATTTATCCAAGAAAGTCTGCGAGTTCAGTAATAATGGTTGAGAGTCTGTTGTGTTAGAACCAGGGCATGCTCCTTCTCTGCTCCTAGCCCAGCTAGATAGAAACTCCATTCCAGAATGGTGTGATCAAGAGCACAGGGCTCCCTCTCCTGCCATTTCCTGGCTATCTTCCCAGGAGGGGCAGGATGATAGTATTTCTCATCCAGCTGCCAGCAGCCTATTGTTAGGACTAAGTCCTGGGTGAGTGCAGTCAGGAAGTGGGGCTTCCTTCTACTCAGCTCATGGGATGGAGGCTCTACCTTAAGCATGACAGGCAAAAATACTGGGGCCCTGACTGGCTTTATCCTTCCTCAAGATACAGTGATTTCATGCTGAGAGCGGCAAACTGAGAAGATCTGAGATTAATGTTCTCTAAACCTCCAGTGCTTAGTTTTTAGAGTAGGGAAGTAAGTCAGAAAGAAGTATGCCTTTGATTCCTGCCCCTAGTCTTGTTCCAGAAAAAGTGATTTGATTTGCATCCTTGATTCCTACCAACAGTTCCAGAGCCTTAGCTCAAAGATTTTGCCTGGGGAAAGAAGCAGGCCTTAAGACAGATAGCCCCTAGTCTTGTTCCAGAAAAAGTGTTTTGATTTGCAACAGAGTGTAGAGAAGTTCAAAGCAAAGAGCACTCTTACAACCAATGGAGGGGCCAGCAGGTGGCAGGTGGTTAAGGTGCTGGACTCCCACGTGGCAGATTGTGATTTGAGACCCTGATCTGGTGACTTGAAACTCAAGCCAGGCACTTCCAAGAGGAGAATGGAGGAGAAGGGATTATAGCATGGCCATTCCTCTTAGAGGGTGATTTATCACTTTCCCTCTCACTATCTCTCTCCAGCCTTTCCAGAATGCATGTGCCCCATGGCAAAAACCTAACAAAAACAAACAAACAAAACCAGTGGAAGGTGGGCCAGCAGGTGGTGTGGTGGTTAAAGCAGTGAATCCCACATGGCCAACTCCACAATTTGAATCCGGGACCCTGTGGCTTAAAAAACACTGCAGGCGCATGTGCATATGTACTCAAAATCCTGAGGATAGAATAGAGAAGTGATTGCAGTATGACCATCCTTCCCACCCCCAACGAGGGTGATTTCTCACTTTCCCTCTTTCTGTCTCTCTCCTATGAGTGCACACATCCTATGGTAAAAAATCTAACAAACAAAAACCAAAAATCCAGCAGAGGTTGTGGTGATAAGCAAATGGGAAAGACTGATAGATTATTAGAGACACGGCCAAACGGTAGGCTGGCTAATTTCCCAGAGACAACTACATAAACATAGCTGAAAGGAGTCCCCTGGGGTCAGAACACATCTCAAATGCTGACTGTACACTCTCACTTGTTTCTCATCCTACATGAAAATAGTACAGGACTTGTCATTCCTGACCCCAAGAAAAATGAACAAATTGAAAATCAACAGCTCTTCTGCGATTCATTAGAGAACTGAGATCACAGGACAAAATGTTGCCCCCGAAACAGACAGAGAGGTGGATACTGACAATTACAGTTTAGCAAGAAATGCCCAAGATCAAGGTGCCCAGAGCCAGTAATGAGGTGACAATAATAAGGACAATAGATGAAGGTTTTTTTGAGAGGTTTTCGTTACAGGGCACGTGCGTTCGCCAGAAACAGAGAGACAGAGAGACAGGAAGTGAAAAATCACCCCCCAGGGGGAATGGCCATGCCGCAATCCCTTCTCCTCCATTCTTCTCTTGGGCACACATGCACATGTGCCCAGCATGAGTTTAAGCCACTAGATCCAGGACTCAAACCACATGAGAGTCCAGCAACATAGCCATCATGCTAACTGCTGGTCCCAAAATATTAACCTTTGATACTTAACAGATGTAGGAAACAATAATCATAGCCTAACCCCTACCAGATAAACAAAAATCATCTCACTCTAAAGGCTTTTTCACTTCAATTCCCTTTATCCAATAGTTCGTATACAGCTTTCAATAAACAACAACAAAACTGCAAAGCATGTGAAAAAGCAAAATAAAAAGTTTGAAAAGACCAAGTAAACATTAGAACTAGACTGAGATTTTGGAATTGATAACTGATCAGGAACTTAAGCAACTAAGATTAATATGCTAAGAGTTTTTGGGTTTTTTTTGGAGAGGTTTTTGCTATAGGGCGCGTGTGCTCACCAGAAAGACAGAGAGAGACAGAGACAGAAAGCGAAAAATCAACACCCCAAGGGGGGATGGCCACACTATAATCCCTTCTCCTCCATTCTCCTCTCAGGATTTTGGGCATGCACGCACACGTGCCTGGCGTGAATTTAAGCCACTGGGTCTGGGACTCGAACCGCAGTCTACTACATGGGAGTCTAGTGACATAGCCATTATGCCAACTGCTGGTCCCAATATGCTAAGAGTTTTAATAGATTAAGTGTAGACAACATGCAAGAAGAGATGGGTAAATTAAGCTAAGAGATGAAAATCCTTATGATTAAAATGAAAAGGAAATGATAGAAATCAAAAACACCATAACAGAAATGCTTGCCCCATGGCAGGCATATGTGCATGTGTACCCAAAATCCTGATGGGATGGACAAGTAAAAGAAAAAGGATTACAGCATGATCATACTCCATTGGGAGGTTCTTTCTTTCTCTTCGGTGAACAAATGTATCCGTTAGCAATTAAAAAAGAAGAAAAGATATAATATATACAATAACAGGAATACCAGAAGAAGAAAAAAGACAGGAGGAAAGAGAGGAAATATTTAAAATAATCATGACTGAAAACTCCCCAAAATTAATAACACCAAACCCATATGCAAAAAGCTCAGAGAACAGCAAGCAAACCAGATATGAAAAAATCTACACCTAGATATATCTTACTCAAACTGCAGAAAATAAAAAATGAAGAAAAACTAGTGAAAGAAGTTAGGCAGAAGGGGAATACCTTAACTATATAGGAACCAGGATTAAGCATCACAATGAACTTCTCTTCAGAGATGATATAAGTAAAGAGTGGAGTAAAACATTGAAAGTATTGAAAGAAACAAAAACAAAAACCACACTCCAACCCAGAATTTAATATCCAGAGAAATTAACCTTCAGAAGTGAAGATGGGGCCCAGCTATGGTAAGTGTCCTGCTGAGATTCTATGCTCTACAAGCTGGGACCACATGAGGCTTGGTTTAATTTCCCAGTCCAACCTAAAAGCTGGGCACAGTGGTGCACAACCGTAATCTCAGTGATTCAGGAGGCTGAGGCTAAGGCTGGAAGATCACCAGCTCAAGGATAACCTGTGCAACACTGTGAGACCCTGAACACAGTGGTACCTACCTATGGCCCTAGTTACACAGGAACTGAGGCAGATCATGACCCAGTGAAATTCTGTCTTAAAGGAAGAAAAAAAAAAAAAAGTGGAGACATAAAGGAGAGATTTGACGTTCTAACATAAACAGTGAGGGAGGCCCAGACACTACAGCACAGAGGTAAAGCAAACGCTCTACAAGGCTGAAAGCTACATGGCTGACTACGGGTTCAGATCCTCAGGTAGGCTTGAAAACATGCTAGATACACATGGGTACCCAATCTGAGGAGCTAGAGGAATGGTGAAATACAATCATGGCATGATAAGATCTGTTGAGGGTCTTCTCTCTCTCATACACAAACCATCCATGATAAAAAAATTTTTTTTAAAAGTGAGGAAAAGTGTTGCTAGACCTGTCTTGTAAGATAAGTTTTTCATAGAGAAGAAAATAACAGAACATCCCTAATTCCATCCTCCTCTCATTTATAACATTGCCATTATTCATTTTACTTGTCCACATGGTATACTCACTACTCTCTTGCTGTTACTATTTTGAACCAATTTTATCTGTTAAATCAATAAAGAGACTTTGTTTTACCTTCATTTATTCCTTCTCAACATTCCCATTCTTTATTTAGATCTGAATTTCTGACATACATCACTTTTAATGTCCATGGGATCAATAATGATTGCCCATCTTTCATTTCTCATATCAGTGATTTGGGTCATTTTTTTTTTCATCTTTTTTTCTAGGTTAGCCTAGAGGTTTATCAATTTTATTAATCTTTTTTTAGATTATTTATTTATTTAATTCCATTTGTTATATATTTTAAATTTTGACCAGAGACAGAAAAGAGAGAGAGAAAGGGTAAGTGAAAAAGCAAGCCACCAGGTCCAGGACTTGAACCACGGTTGACCATGTGGGAGTCCAGCGCCGTTAACCACCACACCACCTGCCAGCCCCAACGTTACTAACCTTTTCAATGAAACAGTTTTTGGTTTTATTGATTTTCCCTACTGATTTTTGGTTTTCAACTTCATTGATTCCTGACCTAATTTTTATTTATTTTGTTCTGTTACCCTGGATTTAATTTCTTCTTCTTTTCCAACCTTCCTATGGTTGCAACTTGGGGTACTGACTTCAGGTGTTACTGCTTTTCTAATTTATGCATTTTAATGCTATAAATGTCCCTCTAAGCACTGCTTTTGTTGCATCTTGCAAATGCTGACATGCTGTATCTTTGTTTTCACTTGGTTAAAAACATTTTAAAATTTCTCGAGACTTTTTGGATCCATATGCTATTTAAGTGTGCTGCTCAATCTCCAAATACTCATGGATTTTCCAGATATCATTATGTTACCGACTTCTAGTTTAATTCCACTATGTTTTGAGAGCATACTTTATATTATTTCTAGTTTTTCAGTTTGTTTTGTTTTTCAGAATTATTTATTTAATTTTCTTCATTATCATTATTCTTTACTTTGACCAGGAAGAGATAAGAGAAAGAGAGAAAGCAGGCCATTAGATCTAGGACTCACGCTGCAGTTGGCCATGTGGGAGTCCAGTGCCCCAAACACCATGCCACCTGCTAGCCTCTTGTTTTTAAAAATAAGGTCTTGCCATGTCTTTTTTTTTTCCTTTCTTTTTTTTTTTTTTTAAGAGAGAGTGAGAGAGAGAGAGAGAGAAAGTGAGGAAGCAAACCCCTGGGTCTGTAACTCAAATCATAGTCAGCTATGTGGGAGTCCAGCACTCTTAACCACCATGCCACCTGCTGGCCCCTTGACATGTCTTTAAATCCTCCTGCCTCAGCTTCCCTAATGGCTACAATCACACGGCCCATAGCACCATGTCTGCTTCTTTCACTAACCTTTCCTAAGGTCAGCCTTGAGCTCCTGATCCTCTTTACCTCAATCATCAGGAAAATGCAAATCAAAACATAAAGGAGAGGGGTGGTGGTTGGGGTGCTGAACTTCCACATGGCTGACCTGGTTCAAGTTCTGGACCTGGCAGCTTGCTTTCTCATTTTCTTTTCTCTCTCTGTCTCTCTCTACTCAAGTTAAAACAAAATAATAATAATAATAATAATAATAATAACAAATAAAATAAAAACAAATAATTCTTATTAAAAAACAAAACAAAACAGAAAACCTCAAAGAGATATCGAAGTCAGGTAAAAATTGACAAAGACATGGAAAAATCAGAACCCATACGCTCTGCTGATGGGAATATAAAATGAAAAACCACTCTGGCTGTTTCTCAAATTATTAAACATAGTTACAAAGCTATGACCAACCAATTCTACTACTAGCTATACATCCAGGAGAACTGAAAGCTTATGCTCACACAAAAACTTATACATGAATGCTTATAGCAGTCTTACCCTTAATAACCGAAAAGTACAATCCCAGTGTCTAACAACTGAAGAATAGATAACAACATACGGTATATTCAAACAAAACAAAATTGTTCACTATGTAAAATAGTGATACATCCTACATGGATGAACCTTGAAAACACTGCGCTATGTGAAAAAACACCAAAGATTACATAATATATCATTGTATTTATATAAAATGTCCAGAATAGGTGCATTTAAGTACAATCCCGGTGTCTAACAACTGAAGAATAGATAACAACATACGGTATATTCAAACAAAACAAAATTGTTCACTATGTAAAATAGTGATACATCCTACATGGATGAACCTTGAAAACACTGCGCTATGTGAAAAAACACCAAAGATTACATAATATATCATTGTATTTATATAAAATGTCCAGAATAGGTGCATTTAGAGAGACAGAAAAATACACGAGCAGTGGCGGAGGCAATGATAGCACTGGGGTAAATAGCCAACAGGTATGCTATTTCTCTTCGAGTGAGGAAAATGTTCTAAAAATGGTAGTGATGCTTGCATATATTTGTGAATGCATTAAAAATTAAATTGTACAGTATGGGAATTATACAAGTGTATTTCAAATAGTCTCTAGAGAACAGAATTAAAAGTACAAATTAATTTTGGTGCAAAACATTTTTGAGATTTTACACAGTTTTTTCATACTGTGTTCTCCACAAACTTTTTTAAGATCCCCAGGTCTTTCAATAAAGCTCTTACAAAGAAAATGCCCATTATGAAGCTAGCAGATGGTGTAGCAGTTACATCACTGGATTTGCACATGGCCAACTGTAGTTCGAGTCCCAGACCTGGCGGGCTACATGTGTGTGCGTGCCCAAGATCCTGGGAGGAGAATGGAGGAGAAGGGATTCTGGTGTGGCCATCCCCCATCAGGGTGATTTCTCACTTTCCTTCTCACTGTTTCTCTCTCTTTCTTGCTCTCTAAGGCAAAATCCTCCTTAAAACAAAAAGAGAAAGAAAGAAAATGCCCATACTTTTTAGAGATGAAAACTGATGTTAAATGTTTAGAGTATACGTTAAAATACTTAGCAAGGACGTAGAGGAAAAGGGGGAGCAGATAATGGAATAAGGTGAGGGTGGCAATTCTTGATAGTTTTTTAATCTATCAATAGATCTAGGGAATCACTCCAATATTCCCTGTGGCCTCATGGTGTGAATGATGCTTACAATAAACATTTTTTTTTGAGAGGTTTCTTGCTATAGGGCGCATGTGCTCGCCAGACAGACAGAGAGAGACAGAGAGACAGAAAGCGAGAAATCACCCGCCAGGGGGGATGGTCACGCCGCAATCCCTTCTCCTCCATTCTCCTCTAGGAATCTTGGGCACGCACGCACACGCGCCTGGCGTGAGTTTTAAGCCACTGGGTCCAGGACGCGAACCACGGTCGACTATGTGGGAGTCCAGCGACATAGCCATTACGCTAACTGCTGGTCCCACAATAAACATTTGGTTCCATACTATACTATGCTTCTGTTAGAAAAGAAAAATAAAAACAAAAAACTAGCATAGCCAGAACAAAATACAGACATTCTTCTCCAAAGCAGCATTATTTGCTACCTGTTTTTCCTAACTGGTATCTTCTGAGCAGAATAAAATATTAAACAGTACTGAGTAGTCTATCACTTTTGCTTGCACTGTAGTTTTCTTATAAATTGGTATGTACAAAAATGAAATCTACAAGTTTATACTTAAGATTTTTAAATTACAGTTTTTCACCAAGTCTTATTTTGGACTCATCTTTCTATTTCAACTTAACGTAGACATGTGATTCCTTAAAATCTAGTTTTTATTTAAAAAAAAATCAACAGTGACTTAAAGGAAAAATTAACACTAAAAAGTTACCTGCTGACACAGCACCGATAATTGTCAAAATATATTCTTCCTCTCTCATAGGATATAGGTGACTTGGAATGAGTTGTCCAAACATTCTTAAATTTAGTACTTTCCTGAAAGATATAAGGAATTTCAGTTTAGGAAAGAACTCTACTGTACACCAGTTTTAAGTTGGATAGTTACATTTAGTTTCCAGAGTAATTCCACGTATGTCATTTAAAAACATTATTTACTAGGTGATCAACTTTTTGAGAGTCTACTTGCAGGAGGAAATGGATAAGAAGTTTTTAAGTATCTGGTGGCCCTATTAGTAGCTATTTACTAATGCCCCAGGTTCAGGGCTGTACCCCTTCCCCATTTCACGTGAGCCTCATAACGTGATCACCGCCCTAGCGCGTCAAAGCTGCAATCCCGCAGTAGGCTCAAGCACCAGGCATCCCGGCCGGGAGCGGTCACCTGGCACACCAGCGCCCGCAGGACGGCCAAGTTCGTCCTCTGCACCACGCCTGCGTCGCGCGAGAAGAAGCCCAGTGCTCGGCGACTCAGCCTGCGGCACACGTTGGGCTTCCGGGTCGGGCCCATGGCTGGGCCGAAGAGGGGTGCGTCCCTTACTCTCGTGCGGGCCCGCTGCCGCTACTCCGAACCTCAAGGCCCGGACTTTTCTGGTGGGGCCCAGGAAGAGCTGACACAAGGGACCGATCGAGGGAAAGCGGAGCCGGCCCCGCCTCAGCGAGGAGACGAGGGAAAGAAACACCCCCTTCCTGGCCTGTCTCTCAAACTCTCCGGCTGCGGGACCTGCACCGAGCGGCCGGCCCGAGACGTCCCAGCTCACCCTCTGAGAATACAGTCCCCACTACCCTGTAAGGGAGCCTGGCTTCCACCCGGAACTACAATTCCCGTCAGACACCGAGGAACAGGCCCCGCCCGGCCCCACCTTCCACGCACCGCGCCCCGCCCTTAGCCCCGCCCATCCCCGCCTCCTCCGTGTCGGTGCCCAGCAGTCCGGCCTCCTACCGCTCCTCCGGGCCTGCGTGGTCTAGCCGGGGCGCTTTTCCGGGTCGGCACGCAGCGCGCGTGGGACGACTCTGGGGGCGCTGTGCTGCAGCCTCCTGCTCTCCGTTCCTTCTGCCCACTTCGAGTTTAGGGATCGGTTCCTTACCAATCCGTAATCCCCAAGCCTCTCAGTCCCTGACCTCCGCTCGGTGTGGAGTGCGACCCCCCTCAATGCAGCGTTCTGTGTTAAAGGTACGCCCGGCGGCTTTCCCTTCAGCCGCACGTTGGACGTTGTGGATGACGTTGACGCTTAAACATTTGGGGTATATAAACACAATGCTTTCGTGTCAAGAATTAGTGGTGGAAGATGCCGGCTTTTTCCAGGATTGAATTACTCCTTCCCAAAGGCCTGCCCTGTGTGGCCCATGGAGACATTAGTTGGGTTCGCGATAATCGCTACATTGTATTTCCTGTCGTCTCCATTTTTTTCCCTTATAGGGCGTAAAAATGCTTACGTTCTTACTGGACTGCCTAAGATAGCCCACGCTGATTTCTCTTAAGTAAAGGATAGCTTAATGCTTAGTTAACCAGCCCTACCGGTGACAAAGTTCCCAGTACACGAGTAGTCCATAATCATGCACCACCGCGCGTCCCATAGCATTGCTGTAGGTCCTTTGAGGGTGGTGTCTTTGCGTATCTCACGTGGATTTGGTGTGCTTACCTCTTGTTCATAGGTGCTCAAGGGAAATGAGTGATCGCATCTGAGTGGCAGAACAAAAAGTACAGTACTGGGTGAGTGCTTTGGATCACAATGAAATGTTTAGTAAAAATTTATATCTTTTTAACCCTGCTAAATTTTCTTCAGGGCCTGGGCTTCTGCTGATTTTTCATGACTTATTTACAGCCTACAGTAGAGTGTTTTGTATATTTTTAGAGAGCGCTACAATAGTTAATTTGGTAATTCATGAATGCAGCTGTCACTGAGAAAACTGGAACCCAGAAAAGATAGCTGGTTTTCTTTGGCTGAAATGAAATTCAAATCACTCCTGATTGAATTCATCTGTCTCTTTTCTCATCCTCCCCACCCTCTTTGTGTCTTCCTGTGGTCTTTATCTCACCACCAAGTCACCAAAGTAATAGTCTTTCTAAATGCCCTGCATTTCTTAACCCACGATCAAGTCCCTTTGGTTCTCATCTTCATTTCATCTGAGTAATTGATGGTCTCATCATTTTCATCACATAAAGCAGCCTCTTTACTCTTCCTGCCTTTCTTGGGTACTTTCATTTGCAACCCCCCACACTACTGCCACAGTGATTTTTTTTTTTTTAAATCACACAGCTGTCACTTGCCTGTTACAGTCTTTTACAGTGACTCCTAATCACTAATAGCAGAATTTCTTAATCCCCAGTAGAGACCTAAGATCCTCTATTGTTAACTTAAAATATCTTTAATATGTTACATTTATGCAAGTATAAATCTCCTTATGCCATATATTTTATACAGCTGCAACACCCAAGCATTTATAAGTTAAAAGAAGTCAAACTATAAAACCAATACATTCAAATAAATTCTTATCCTTGTGAC
Organism: Tupaia belangeri chinensis; assembly: GCF_000334495.1. Lineage (NCBI taxonomy): Eukaryota > Metazoa > Chordata > Mammalia > Scandentia > Tupaiidae > Tupaia > Tupaia belangeri. The sequence continues at coordinate 1,319,761 of NW_006159514.1, forward strand.
CAATGAGACTGTTTTGGTGGACCTAAAGAGTTCTTTAAAATGAATGTATCCTGTCCTCCATGGCATAATTCCTTACAGAAAGGCCTGTCCATATGGCCCTGAGAAATTACTCAATGCTCTCACCTCTTTTCTTTAACACCACTTACTTTCTTTGTTCAGTATGTTCTGACTTCATTTTACCTTCACTTGACAAGCACTTTTTTAAAAAAAATTATTTATTTAATTTTATTTATTCATTCATTTATTTTAATTTGACAAGAGAGAGTAAAAGAGAGAGAGGGAAAGTGAGAAAGCAAGCCACCAGGTCCGGTATTTGAACCACAGTCGGCCATGTGGGAGTGTCCAGCGCCTTAACCACCATGCCGCCTGCTGGTCCCCAACAAACAACATTTACACAGAGTAGTCCCCATTTCTTTCTTTATAACCTGCACCAATGATAAATTGTACCATTGGTTTAGTAGTGCAATCCTAAACACAAATGTATGAACTGAAATTGTGTGACAGCATCCAATTAAAAGGTGGCCATGGAGACCAGATGGTGGTACAGCTATAAAATGTGACACTGTGAGGCAGACCCACGTGAGAAGGTTGTCAGTTCAAGGCTGGAGACCTTAGGGGTTAGATCTCAGTGTCAAGACCATGTGAGGGGTGCTGTATTTCCATCTCTCTTTTGATCTCTCTCATGGAATAAGTAAATTAACTTTAAAATCAGAAAAAAAATGTTTTTTATTCCAACCCCCACAAAAAAAGGTGGCCATCCAGATGATCCAAAGTATTATTTTGTTAAAAATTTTGTTTGTTTTTAGATTTTTATCAAATTGAAAAATAAATTTCTCCTAGAGAAATCTCATAGTCCTGAGCTACCTTGCAGGACAAAATCTTAGTCTCTTAGAATAGTATATGCCCACATTTTACCCTCATCTGTTTGCCATCCTCATTTCTACTGTTGTGATTCTGACATATTTGTCCATTTTCTCAAGCCAACACACCTTTTACACTTGAGATGTTCTTTATCTGGAAGCTCCCTTCCTCTGTTCCTCTTACCTGTTTAGATCACAACTCATCCCAGACATTACAATTCTACTCAGACCCTTTTCCTTAGCCTTCCACAGCTTAATAGCCTTTCTGTGCTTCCGTGCACTGTATTATTAGGTCATCGGGAAAGTCATGATGGTGGTTTTATGTTTTTCTATGCAAAAATACATCATGACTTTCCCAGCAATCCAACAGACTTGTCATGGGGTTCTATCTCCTTAGTATGTGGTTAATGCATATGTGTGTTGAATGAGTGAATGGTCTATAAAAACAATGTTTGTATAGAATCTGTCATCATCCATTAGGTACTTTTAGCACAGATGCAGATTTAGTCTCACCTTATTCTTTCCTCTCTTTAAAAAAATTGGCTATAGGACAGTTATACTTGCTGGAGAGAGACACATAGATTGAGAGAGAAAGAAAGAGAGAGAGAAAGTGAGAAAGCACCCCAATAGGGGATGACCATAACACAGTCCCTTCTCCTCTAAGGATTTTGGGCACACACTGACACACACCCAGTGTGTTTTTCAAGCTGCTTGGTCTGGGACTCAAACCACAAAGTCGGCTATGTAGGATCCATTTACCTTAACCACCACCTGGCTGACCCTCACCTTATTGTTTAAACCACTAGAAAACCTCAGTGTTAATAAAAAGAAATAACTTTCAAAAAGCTGAAATCCCAAGAGTTCTGCTTATACTGTAAACGCTTTCCATTTGTTGAAGGTATGGGAACCTGAACAGATGTAGTTTATTATTGGAAAATTATTCCTCTTATTTTGGGGCATAGAACAAACTTGGTTCGTTTTTATTTTGCCATTCTTTGTGATATGTTTACAGAATACTTAACTCTCCTAGCTATGATATTTTAAAGACAAGGAAGAGGAAATAAGATTGAGAAGTTAATAAAAATGCTTTTTGTTCACATGCTTTGTTTAAAGCAGCACGGTATAACTGAATAAATACAGCACTCAGGTTATTAAACTTGAGCATTTGTTCAGAGACAAAGGAATTTGAACGAAGGCCACAGGGGGACATTCATTCAACACATAAGTATTTCTCATCCATGGTGTGCTGGGAACTATTTTGGCATAGAGTTCTATAACAAACAGAATAGGCAAGGTTGGGGGAGAGAGACAGTTCATACATACATGAAAAGATAAGATTTTAAGATACTAATCAGTGAAGAATATTTTAAAGAGGATATGCTAAAGAGTAGTGGGAAGCCCTGCTTTAGGCACAGTGGATGAGAAAGGCTTCTCTGAAAAGAGGCCTTTTTTTTTTTTGGAGAGGTTTTTTTGCTATAGGGCACATGCATTTGCCAGAGAGACAGGGAGACAGAAAGTGATAGATCACCCCTCCCCCCCCCAGAGAGGATGGACACAACACAAACCCTTCTCTTCCATTCTCTTCTTGGGGTCTTGGGCACACACGCATACACGTCCAGCATGAGTTTAAGCCACCGAGTCTGGGACTCAAACTGCAGTTGACTACACGGAAGTCCAGTGACATAGCCATTACACCAACTGCTGGTTCCAAGAGAGGCCTTTTGAGCTGAGCCCTGAATGATGATGAAGAGCTGATATATATAGTATAGGCAAAGTATACTCAAGTATAACAAGGTTGGCTTATTCTAAAATAGTCAGAAAGTCACTGTGGCTTTTTTAGGTTTTGGAGGAGATAAATCTTGGAACAGTAGGCTGAGACCAAGTCATGTCAGTTATATGGGCTATAAAGGATTTTGGATTTTACTCTGTTGTGATGGAAAACTATAGGAGGCTTTGAAGAAGGGATTAGCATGATCCTATTTGTGTTATGAAAAGGTCATTATGACTATAGTGTAGAGAAGGTTGTATGAGGGCATGAATAATTGCAAGGAGACAGGTGGTCATTGTGTTGGACTAGGTAAGAGGTGGCAGTGTTTTAGATTGGTAGCAGAAGAGACAGAAGTAAACAGATTCAGGATATATTTTGAAAATAGAGTTGACAGGATTTCTAATGTGGATATTAGGGCTGAGGGAAAGAAAAGAATTGACTGAAATTATAATAAAGCAAAACCACACATGAACATTCTTTAACTCCTTAGGACAAATGAGAAACTGACAACCATTCATGATGCAATGACAATAAAACAATGCCTGAATTTTATTAAATATAGACATTAGCGCTAAAGAATGTTAGGATCTGTTCCATGGCTAGGGTGTGTTGGAAGGAGAATAAAATCAGATTCCAGAAGTAGGTAGTGACCAGAACATGTGGAATCATGGGAAAATGATAAAAAAAAAATCATAAGGTTGATATTATATCCACTCTCGGACTCTTTAAAAAAACATTTGCTAGAGGGACCAGCAGTGAGCATAATGGCTATGTCTCTGGACTCCCACGTAGTTGACCATGGTTCAAGTCCCAGACCTGGTGGCTTAAACTCACACTGGGCGCGTGTGCGTACGTGCCCAAGATCCCAAGAGAATGGAGGAGAAGGGATTGCGGTATGGCCATCCCCCCTGGAGGGTGATTATATATACACATATGTATATATATATATGTATTTGCCATGTGCTCTCCAGAGAGAGGCAGAAAAAAGGAGAAAGTACCCTCCAGTCGAGCCCACGTGGTCATTCTGCAATCCATTCTCCATTTCTCTATCCTGTCAAAACTTTGGGATGCATGTACACGCATCTGGCGTATTTTTCAGTTTCCCAAACTGAGATTCAAACTCTGTGGTTCATCATGTGGGATCTAGCTCCCTTAATCACTAAGCCACAGAACGGGTCTGAAATTTTCTTTAAACAGATCCTTGAGTGCAGCATCAGGAGCAAAAGTGAAATACATGGTGACCTGTTCACAGGTAATTATAGGAGGGCAGGTGAAAGTCACTATGGGAATTTTTTTCTTTAATTATTGAAGCTTTTGACTATAGTTTGGTTCTTATGTTTCCTTTCCTATGTATATTTTAATATTTGTCTGATTATGTAGTACATTCATGCATGTACAAAGTTAAGAAAGATTTGGGTTTAAAGTAAAGGTTGATAGTTTTAGTTTTAAAATTATTTATTCCAAAAAAATGTGCAGATAGCATGGCATAATATAAAAATAATACTTATATACTGAATACCCACATACCTGTCATCAACTTTTAAAAAAAGAAAATACTACCTAAAATTTTGACTTCTCCTACCTACCACTCCTAGTTCCCAGATCCTCTGTCTTCTTTCTATGAATAAAATATTAAATTTTGAAAATTTTTAAAGTTCATTTCTTTTATAAGAGAGAGAGAGATACGAACTTTAGTATGTCTGGTGTGTTCAGGTTGACCCAAGATCTGAACACCCCGCCTTCCCATATGGCTCTGGTATCATGCAGTGGCATCCTACCATCTGTACCACCATAGCTGAGCCTTGAATTGTTTCGAATATCATATAAATCAATCATACTGTATATATATACTCTTCTGCAGTTTGTCTTTAACATCATATTTGGTAATGTTCCTCTAGTTCCTTTGTTTTCACTTCTGTATAGTATTTTATTACTGTTTATTTATTTTCTATTTGCTGAGATTTTCTTTCTTTCAGGTTTTTATTCCTAGAAAAGTATTGCTATAGACATTCTTATATCTGTCGACTGGTATACACACTAAAGGACATATTAGTTTTCATTTGCTATATAATGATTACCATGAATTTAGCAGTTTAAACCAGCACCCATTTATAATCTCATTTATTCTGGCCTATAGGTCAAATGTCTTGACACAGCCTGGTTCTCTACTCAAGGTCTCATTAGGCTGAAATTATGGTATCCACTGGGGCTGCCATCTCATCTATGGCTCACATTCCTTTTTCACCCACTAGTTGTTGACAGAATTCAGTTCCTTGCAGCTGTAGGATTCCTAGAGTTGCCCACGGTTCCCTGCCACATGGCCTTTTCACAAAAACGGAAATTTGCTTTTTCGAGGCTAGTGGGAGAATTTCTTTGCTTCTTCTAAGAAGCTAAGATAGGGTCTCACACAAACGTAACCTAGTCAAGGGAATGGCTATCCATCATGTTCACAGGCCCCATCCACACACACTCCAGCACTATGCAGACTGTGTACAAGGGTAAGAGGGTAAGAGGAAGGAATGCTGGGCATCTCATCATTTGTAATTCTGCCTACAACAGAGAGTCAGGGAATATTCCCAAGTGCTGCATTATTGGATTATATGGTATGTGCATTGTCAGCTTTAGTGGGTAATACTATGTTGATTTTTAATGTAATTGTATCAATTTATACTCCCACCAGCAGAATATAAGACTTCTCATTATTTCACATGCTTGTCAGTGCTTGTATTGTCAGACTTTTAAGTTTTGCCAATCTAGTGACTATAAAATTATATCTTACTTGATGTTATGTATTTCTCATAAATACAGTTGTGCATCTTAATGTTACTAGTTATTCATGTTTTTGCTCATCTGCAGAGTCTGATGGATCATGACTTTTGCCCATTTTCTATTGGAATGTTTGTCTTTTTGACTTGTAGAATGTTTCTGCGTACCAATCCTTCTTCATATGTGTTGCAAATATCTTTTCTCAATTTGTGGCATATTTGGTATTATAAAGAAAGGAAGTCTTGAGGCCACACAGTGGCACAGTGGTAAAGTGCAGTGCTCTGTAAGGTAATCATACATGGGAAGGTTCCCAGTTCAAGTCCAGAGATGTCCCTAAGTACACTGTGCACGTCCTTGCCCTTCATACAAAGCTGGCTGAGGACTGGTGGCATATTGTAGGGTTGAGAATGTATTGGGGGGCTGCTTCACACTCAGAAGAAATAAATAATAAACTTAAGAGAGCAAGGAAAAAAGTCCTTAATTTAAATGTAGTAAAATAAATTAGTATTTCCCTTTATGGTTAGAACTTCTTGCCCTTGTTTAAAAAAAATCCATAAAGTCATAAAGATATTCTCATGTATCTTTTTTTCTAGAAGTTTTAAAATTTTGCCTTTTCCACTTCAGTCTTGAGTCAAGAACGAAGTTGATTTTGGAGTATGGAATAAATTAGAAATTCTTTTCTTTTTTTTTTCATACGTGAATAGCCACTTGTCTCAGTGGCTATTTACTGAATAGTCCTCATTTCTTCACAGATCTGCAGTGCCAGCTTTGTTGTACATCAAGTCACATACATAGTCAGGTCTATCGCTAGGCTCTGTTTTCTGTTCCATTCTTCTGTTTTTCTTTCCCTGGGCTGGCCACTTAATCACTATCATTTTATAGTAAGGCTTGAGAGCTGGCTGGTAGGGCAAGTTCTTACTCTTCATCAAGAGTTTCGTACATTTCTTTTGCTATTTGTACTTTTGTATATATTTTTAAATCAGCGTAGATTCAAAAAAAAACTTTTTGGAATTTTGAAAGGGAAGATTTAAATCTGTACATCAATTTCAATAGAATTGGCATCTCTGCCATATCACATTATCCATGAAGACAACATATATATTTTTTAAAGAATTATTTTATTGAACTTTATTTATTTATTTAATTTTAATTTTTACCAGAGAGGGAGAGAGAGAGAGAGAAACAGAGAGAGAAACAGAGGGAGAGAGAGACAGAGACAGAGAAAGTGAGAAAAAAAGAGAAAAACAAAGCCTCTGGGTCCAGGACTCAAACCACAGTCAGCCATGTGGGAGTCCAGCACACTCTAACTACCACACCACCTGCTGGCCCCATGAAGACAATATATTTTTAAAGAATTATTTTATTTAATTTTATTCATCATTGTTATTATTTTTTTTAGTTTGACCAGAGAGAGACAGAAAAAGACAGAGAGGGAAAGTATGGGATTGGCCATATTTGGTCGTGTGGGAGTCCAGCACCTTAACCACCATGCCACTTGCCAGCCCCCTGAAGACAATATGTTTCACTATTTAGTTATATCTTTTTGTGTTTTATATTTTATTCATCATTGTTATTATTTTTTTTAGTTTGACCAGAGAGAGACAGAAAAAGACAGAGAGGGAAAGTATGGGATTGGCCATATTTGGTCGTGTGGGAGTCCAGCACCTTAACCACCATGCCACTTGCCAGCCCCCTGAAGACAATATGTTTCACTATTTAGTTATATCTTTTTGTGTTTTTATATTTTAATTAATTAATTAATTTTGCCAGAGTATGCATGCTTGCATGAGAGAGAACCCATGGAATGTAATCATAATGCAATCCTTTTTCCTCCATTTCTTTCTCCATCCCAACAAGATTTGGAGAATATATGCCTGGCATGTTTTTCAAGCCACTAGCGGCAAGGTTTGAACCACAGTTGGCTATGTGAGATCTGGCTCCCTATGGACAGTGCTTTAACCATTGTGCCATGGACAGTCCATTCTTTAGTGTCTTTTAATGAAGATTTATAGTTTTTTTCTTTATAGGACTTGTATATTTTGTAACTTTCTACATACATTATATTTTTAGTTGGTGTTATAAATAGTATATTTTTAAACTACATTTTCTAACTGTCTTTGCTAGTATATGAAATTGCAATTTTTTTGGTACATTGATCTTTCATTTAGCAGTCTTGCCAAACTTTGTCTTTAATAGTAGTAATCATCATTTGTAGGGTTTCCTTATGTAAATAATCATGTCCTCAGGGAATTCTGACTATTTCATTACTTCTTTCTCAACATCATTACTTTTTATTTATTATTCTTCCTTACTGTCATGGGACATCCACTGCAGTATGGAATAAAACCATTGATATTGGACATCTCTTGTCTTACTCATGTTTAAAATGGAATGTTTCTAATAGCTCACCATTAACAATGACACTAAGTTTTTGGCTGCTACTTTTTTGAAGTTAATGAAACTCTCTTCCATTTTACTTTTCCTAAAGGTTTTGTTTGTTTGATCTTTAATCATGAATAGTTTTTAAATTTTATCAAATGCTTTTTCTGTATCTGTTAAGATGATCATACAGTTTTTTTCCTTTAATCTGATAATGTGAAGAATTTAAAAATTTATTCTCTAATGTTAACTCAAACTTGAGTTCGTTTATATACATTTTTTTTCTTTATTCATGGTAGATCATGTGCACATGAAGAAGGCGGCTGAGGATGAGCACCTTGCATGTGGTATAGTCATGCCGTGATTGCCTTTCTCCAGAGCTTTGACACTTGCACACCTGCCCAGTGTGTTTTTCAACCTGACCATGCTAGGAATCAGAACTGCAGTCACCATATGGGATTTGGCTTCTCTTGAGCAGAGCATTACTACTGCACCAAGGAGCTGGCTCATTATTTAGATAACATTTTTGTGATATATATATATTGAGAGAGAGAGAGAGAAAGAGAGAGAGGATAAGGGAGAGAGAGAATGAAAGAGAGAGAGAGAGAGACACCTAGTAGAGTTTTGGGCAGTTACTGGCTTCAGTGCACATTCAGCCCTGGATTTTTGCTAGCTTTTGGTCTCTGAGGACTTCTCTTTCTTACTGGCTCCATAATATATTTAACTTTAAAAAAAAAAATAAGACAGAGAGAGGCTACATGAGAGCATGCACTAGACAGAGAGACAGGTGGACATTTTTGATAGTTTTGCCACACTGTAATCTTTCTGCCCCACCTCCTAGTTAGGACCACAGGCATGCCTGACCTGTTTTTCAGTTTGGGATGGGAACTGAATCCAGGGCTCCCATGCAACTCTGGTCATTTCACAGCAGTGCCAGGATATTTTTAAAAATAGATTTATCCAGCCTTTGGGGGTTGAAGGGTTTGGGGGATATCAACTCTACCAACTTACCAAACCAGGATTCTGCCTTCTCATATTTTTAATGTGAATATTTCTATCAATGTAAGATATGGTGTAAGTGAACACTTACTACCATTCGGCCTTTTCTTCTTGTCTTTTAAAACAACCTTCCCCCTTTCTGCTGAAAAGAATGAAGACTTATGTAATGGGAAGAGCCTCATACCAGGAGGATGAGAAGGAAAGGAAGAGAAGCAGTGATAGGAAAATGTTAGGAAACAGGGAGTTTAGGCAGGAGAGAAGATTGATCAGGCCACACAAAACTTTTTTTAGAGTGGTAAAACTATTTCATATTATACCATAATGGTGAATACATGACTTTATGCATTTGTTAAATCCTTAGAGCTTTACAGCACAAAGAATGAATCTTAATTAATGTAAAAATTTAAAAATAATTCAAGAGGAGTAGGAATTCTGGCATGAAATGTAGTCTGTGACAAAATAATCTAACTGTATTAAAGATGTACCCAGTCACCTCACTGAAAGAGGCCTGGACAAAGGTATTGACCTGAGTAACTTTATTTTATTTTATTTATTATTATTATTTTTTATTTGGCCAGGGAGAGAGAGAAATCAAGCCACCAGGTCCAGGACTCAGACTGTGGTTAGCCATGTAGGAATCCAGAGCTTTAACCACCACACCACTTGCCGGCACTGAACTGAATAGCTTTGGAAAGGAGATTTTAAAGCTAAAGGCATTAGGAACTGTACATAAGCACTATGCTGTAGTTGATAAGGTTTCTCACAGAGGCATGAGCTATGATTCTGAAACCACTATGCATGTGTACTGGAATTGAACAATTAGAAATTAGGTGTTGGTATAGAAACCAGATTTGGCACTGTTGTGGGGAAGATTATAGACAGGCATGAGGGGAAGACTGGAGTCATGTGGGTAATGAATTAGAGTTAGAGATATTAGTATGAACTCTAGTTGAGTTTTACATAAATACATGTGGGTACATATAGAAATATTTATATAGGTAGGTATGATTCATTGTGCACACATACATTTCCTTGCTTTGCCAGTCAAGAGAAGACCTGGAAGCAAAGAAAACCTAATAAAGGGAGCACACCTGCTGCTCAGACTGTTTTTCTAATAAAACGAACAAAGGTTCTTTAGAGAAGTGTCTAATTCTAGGACTAGATCAAGGAATAAACAAGGTGAGGTCACAGCATCTTGTAGTGCTAGATAGTAAGGAAAGGCTCAAAACAAAACCAAAAAAAAAATAAAAATTGATGGTGCAAGTATGCCAAAAGGATATAGGAACCAACTGAAAGAACTCTTAATGGCCAAAGTTAGAACAATTTGAGCAAAGTAAATAAAATACTGAGTTCAAACCCAGAGTTTAAAATAAATAGCCACAGGGAACCAGCAGTTAGCATAATGGCTATGTCGCTGGACTCCCACATAGTCAACCGCAGTTCGCGTCCCGGACCCGGTGGCTTAAAACTCACACCGGGCACGTGTGCATGCATGCCCAAGATCCCGAGAGGAGAATGGAGGAGAAGGGATTGCAGCGTGACCATCCCCCCGGGGGGTGATTTCTCGCTTTCTGTCTCTCTGTCTCTCTGTCTGGCGAGCACACGTGTCCTATAGCGAAAATCTCTCCAAAAATAAATAAATAAATAAATAGCCATAGTCCATAGTACCAAATAAATGGTTGAATAAATAAATAGATGAGGGAGAAGAGACAAATCATCAATGCAAAATAGTTAATGGGGAATATTTTATGTAGATACTCTATCCTTACAGAAATGGAGCATAACTTTTTTTTTTCCCTGCCAGAAGGCGTATGTGCTTTTGGGGAGTGGGGAAGGGAGGTGGTGGAAGGGAGAAAAGAGAAAGAGAGAAAGACTCTGCCATGGGAAATGGTCATGCTATAATCCTGTCTTCTCTGTTTCTCTCTCCTTTCAGGATTTTGGGCATGCATGCATATGTGCCCAGGACGTTAATGAAGTTGTTGAGTATGGGACTCAAACCATGCTGTCAGTCATACGGAATTCGTTGTCTTAACCACCAGGCCATGGGCTGTATCCTCCTTTTTCTTCTCTTCTCTTCTCTTTTCTTTTCTTTTTGTTTTGTTTTTTAGAGATTTTTGCTATAGGGTGCATGTGCTTGCCAAAGAGACAGAGACAGAAAGCAAAAAATCACCCTCCCCCAGGGATCATGACCATGTCGCAATCCCTCCTCCTCCATTCTCCTCCCAGGATCTTGAGCATGCATGCACACGTGCCTGGTGTGAGTTTCAAGCCGCCAGGCCTGGGTCTCAAACCACGGTTGACGGTGTGGGAGTTCAGCAATGTAACCATTATGCCATCCACTAGTCCTGTCCTCATTTCTTTCTTTCTTTTTTTTTAATATGAATGTTTGCTATAGGGTGCATGTGCTGGCCAGAGAGACAGAAAGACAGAAAGTGAGAAATCACCCTCAGGGGGATGGCCGCATTGCAATCCCTTCTCCTCTTGGGATTTTGGACATGCATGCACAAGTGCCCAATGTGAGCTCAAGCCACCAGGTCTGGAATGCAAACCTTAGTGGGCTGGGGACTCGAACCACAGTTGATTACATGGGAGTCTAGCAACTGACCAGTATGCCATCTGCTGGTCCCCCCATCTTCATTTCTGAAATGTGGGTTCTGTACATTGGTTTTCTTCCAAAGAATATGAAAAAAGGTATTGGTAAAATAACTTGACAGTGGAGAACTCTATTAAACATTACCTTAGCCAGGTGGTAAGGATTTACATCAATAGTAATAAGTCATGTTAATAGCATATGCCTTTGATATAATATGATAAGAATAGCCCTTTTCATTCTTTTTTCAATTAAATTTTTTTAATTAATTAAGTAATTTTGCATTCATTCATTGAGCATTGTCACAGCATAGAAAATGTGATTTCCCATCCAGAATATACTGCATAGTGGCTTAATCATACATGTTATCATCGACAATTTTTTTTTCTTTTTTTGGAGAGGTTTTTGCTATAGGGCGTGTGCACTCACCAGACAGACAGAGAGAGACAGAAAGTAAGAAACACCCTCTAGGGAGGATGGCGATGCCACAATCCCTTCTCCTCCATTCTCCTCTAGGAATCTTGGGCATGCACGCACATGCACCCGGCGTGAGTTTAAGCCACCGGGTCCGGGACTCAAACCACGGTTAACTACATGGGAGTCCAGCAACATAGCCATTACGCTAACCGCTGGTCCCTCATCGACAATTTTCCACATCTAGTTTCATATATATATGTGTGTATATATACTTACCATTCCCTTTTCCCCCCATATTTTATTTATTTATTATTTTTTAATTTTTATATTTTTGGAGAGGCTTTTGCTATAGGGCGTGTGTGCTTGCCAGAAAGACAAAGAGAGACAGAAAGCGAGAAATCATCCCTATCCAGAATATACTACATAGTGGCTTAATCATACATATTACCATTGATAATTTTCCATTTCTAGTTTCATATATATATATTTTTCCCCTTATTTCTCACCCTCTGCCATTCTCCACCCTCCTCCCACACTAACTCTGGTGTCTAGAATTGTTTTCTATTCCTTTTCCCGCACATTTTATTGATTCCCAAAATTTCTTAAATAATCTAACTACTTTCAATAGCTAGTTCAACTGATAGATACATATATGTGAATACATGTCTGACTTTAGGCTTGAAAATCTGAGTAGAATGAATATACTATAAAGTAGCACCTACTTGATGCTACATAGTCATTAAATAGGTATTTTTTAATATATTTTTTAATTTCAAGAAAAGTAATTTTAGCTTTAATAAATCAGAATAAAAGAAATGCTAAGAGAGCTTTGCTTAAAGCTTAAAGCCAGGCTTAAAGCCAGGTTAGGATTCTGTTCAAATAGTAAGTACATGAACCTTTCGGCAGCTCAAGACAAGAAAAAAGTTGTTAAAATGGGAAAACAAAGCCTAGAAGAAAATCAGCAATGTTTTGGTCAAAAATCATTACAACTGTTTCACCAGTTCAGTCTCACGTACTTTGTCTTCTGTTGTGGTCTGATCTTCCCAATTAAATTCTGGGATATAACATTCAACTCCAGACCTGCCCCTACAATTAAGTTTGGCCATTTTTTCTTAGTGTTTTTTTTTTTTTTGGGGGGGGTGGGGGGGGGTTTTTGCCTACGGGGACCTGTGGTCACCAAGCAGAAAGGGA
>NW_006159514.1:1332804-1347186 GCF_000334495.1 Tupaia belangeri chinensis
GGTATGGCCACGCCGTAATCCCTTCTCCTCCATTCTCCTCTCTGGATCTTGAGCACGCACGCACAAGCGCCCACTGTGAGTTTTAAGCCATTGGGTCTGGGACTTGAACTGCAGTCAACTACATGGGAGTCGAGTGACATAGCCATTATGCTAACTGCTGGTCTCGAGTTTTTAAACTCTTATTTCTGTGTGTCTGTATTTGATTTTCTTGGTATAGCACTCCCTTGAGAACTTCTTGGTGAATTTTTTCAGGCTTTGTTTATCTGAGAATGTTCTTGTCTATTCTTCCCATATGAAGGATAATCTTGCTGGGTACAGTATTCTTGGTTGAAATTGCTTTTCCCTTAACACTTTGAATGTATTTTGCCATTTTTCCCTTGTTTGCATTGTTTCCGATAAGAGGTCCACTGTTAGCCTGATGGGATATCTTTTGTAGGTAACATGATGTTTCTCTCTTGCCAATCTTAGTATTTTGTCTTTGTCTGTGGTTTTGGTCAATCTGGCTATAATGTGTCTTGGAGAAGATCTTCTTGGGTTGATTCTGTTTGGGGTCTTTTGAATTTCTTGTGACTGGATCTTTGAATGCCTCTCTAGGTTTGGAAAGTTTTCTTTCAGGATTTCATGGAATAGATTATCAATTCCCTTATAAGTCTCTTCACCTTCTGGGATACCAGTTATATGGATGTTTGGATATTTGATTGTATCTAGTATTTCTCATATATTCTCATTTTTTGGGGGCAATTTTCTTGGTCTTCGTGGTAGATTTTTCTAGGTCAGTGATTCTATCTTCTACATCTGAGATTTGATTTTCTGTATGATCTAGTCTACTTTTAATATTTTCAAGGGAGGCTTTGACTTCCTGTATTATAGTCTTTATCTCTAACAGGTCCATTTGATTCTTTTTTCTAGTGTGTATTTCCTCTTTTAGATCTTGCAAGAATTTCCTCACCTCCTGGAACTCATCAGCTCCTTTCTCCTGCCTCTTCTGTAGTTCAAGTGCATTGTTTCTCTTCTCTTCCATCTCTGTTAGCTTTGTCACTATGAATATTCTAAATTCTTTATCTGACATTTCTGTGAGTTTCATTGTATTGTCTGAGTATGAAGAGGAGCTATTTTTTTCCCTTGGAGGAGAGGTATTTTCTTGCTCTCCCATATTTCTTGTGACTTTGCAGTGATTTCTGATCATGTGCATTTCTTCCTAATTCTTGAAGTTCAATCTGAGCATTCAGAGCACATAGGAGGAGGTGATCTCCAATCTCTCTTCTGTTCTGTTTTTTACTCTTTGTGCAACAGATTCAGTGGGAATTGAGGAATATTCCACTAGAAATGAACCTGGAGGGAGAAGTCTCAGCAGAAAATCTTCATTTTTTGTCAATGAAAGCAATATTTCATAACTCAAGTTCAGTAGCCATCTCAGGAAGGGTTTGTTGTACCTTTCCTACTAGAAATTAATCTGGAGGCAGAAGTCTCAGCAGAAAAATCTTCATTTTCAGTCAATGAAAATAATATTTCACAACTCAATTTCAGTAGCCATCTCCAAGAATAGCACTTTTACCTCTGTGATCTTCTTTCATGAAACCCAACTTAATCTAATCTTGAGAAAATCATCTGATAAATACTAGTCGAGGTGCAATCTACATAAAACCTGGCAAGTACTCCTCAAAACTGAATTTCCTAAAAAACAAGCAAAATCTGAGACATTGGAGTCTATGAAGGCATGATGACTAAATGTTGGGTTGTTAGGAAAGTCATCATGTATTCTCCTGTGCTTTTCTATGCAAAAATGCATAATGACTTTTCCGACTGTGATCCAATATAATTTGTCCTGGATGGGATCCTAGAATAGAAAATAACGTTAAATAATTACATAAAGGAAATCTGAATAAAGCATGGGAACTTAAGTTTATATAATGTATTATTATTATTGTGATTTTTAACAGACCATACTCATGTAAGATTTTAATAGTAGTGGAGACTGTTAGATATATGGGAACTCTCTGTATATTTTTTTTTTTGGAGAGGTTTTCGCTATAGGGCACATGCACTCACCAGACAGACAGAGACAAAGAGACAGAAAGCAGAAATCACCCCCCAGGGAGGATGGTCACGCCACAATCCCTTCTCCATTCTTCTCTCGGGATCTTGGACACGCACGCACACGAGCCCGGCGTGAGTTTAAGCCACTGGGTCCAGGACGCCAACTGCGGTCGACTATGTGGGAGTCCAGCGACATAGCCATTATGCCAACTGCTCATTCCCAGGAACTCTCTGTATTATCTGCAACCCTTCTGTAAATGCAAAACTGTTTTAAAGCTAAAACTTTCCTTCAAAAATGTAACAAGATTGTGGTAGACACCACCGTGTAGAGGCAGCACTGCTTGGTAATCAAGATGAGCCCAGGTACCAGCCTTATCTTTTGGGACAAAGCTCGGCCCAAAGTGCAGACTCTTAGAATCTCAGTTCAACATTTAAAATTTCACTGATATTTAAAACAAAAATAGAATATTATTATGGTTTGGATAATAGTGTTCCCCCTCCCCCCACACACACATCCCAAAAGTTAATGTGTTCGGATTTGGCTCTATTGTAAAGTGTTAAGGGAAAATGTAATCCCCTCATAGTGTCCTAGATTGGGGCCTTTCGGTGTGATAAAGTTATTAGGATGGGACCCCTATGATTGGGTTCTGGTGTGTTTATAAGCAGAGGGAATAGGAACAGACCAAGAGAGAGAAACTATGCTCAGCTGAAAGTTCTGCCTTCTGTCATTTTGTGATGACTTTGGACTTTCCAGCTACCAAAATAATGAGTTTTGCAAATAAGCCTCTATTTTCACCTATTCTCAGGTGTTTCTATTAGCAGTGTGATAATGGACTAAGACAGATATATCATGGAAACACTTTAGGTCTCGTACATCTGCGTACAACACATACCAACTCTAGAAAAGTCCTTATGGATCAACAGCTCAGGTAGAACAGTGTACTGAGTAGAATACAGAATATGGAGTCAAGTCCTGCTTGGAAAGTGCACTCTGACTATCTAGGTGACCTGGGTGACTCATGTAATCTATCAGAGCCTAATCTATCTGAACCTCAGCACCTGAAGCTGTAAAGTGGTGGTAACAGAAATGATCTTCCTGTCTTCCTCCTTCACTCACCAGAGTAAGGCCAAGATGTGAAAATGAATATGAGAGCTTTTTACAAGTTTTAAAATCCATCCAAATATCAGTTCTAATTATCTCAGGTAATATCTCAGAGTAAGCCCTCTTGTAGCTGTACCATCACATTAGGTGTTGCAGTCACCTGGACACCTTTAATTATTAAGTGAGAGAATGAGATCTTTTGAACTTAAAATGCTTTTTTTTTTTGATGGGCTGTTTTCCCACAGTACTTAAGTTTTTAGGATGTTTTTCTTTGGTGTAACAAAGGAAGGCATTGTTTTAGTCTGGAATCATCTCTTTCAGGTGGCAGTTTGAGGAAATGGTTCTCAAACTCTTCACTGAAAGAGGAATTAGCTAGGGATCACAGGGGCAACCCCTGCAGTTTGGAAGTCGTCTCCTTCTTGTCCTGCCCTGGAGCTGACCAGCAGAGGGTGCACGAGCTTTCCAAGGAGCAAGCTTTGGCTTCAGCGGCGAGGCTGGGCAGACCTGACTGGTGCCATCTGTGTTTGCTGACTGATGATTAACAACTACTATAAATGAAAAGATCTTGGCACATCGGAAACCCAGTTACCAAATGGAAAGGGAGAGCAGCCATAATGTCAAATGGCAATGCAGCAAGTGCCTGCCATGATTGGTGGATAGGAAGTTTCTAGATAACTGGAATTTGGCATTCTAGTTTAGGTTGTCTATTTTCTACCACCTTTTGCTACTCTTTTCCTTTTCTAAATTTTTTTTTTTTTCTATTTTAGAGTTCTTTGCCCTTCCTTCATCAGCATCTGAATTTGTCTTCCTAGCCTGGTGTAACACATCAGGGTCTTTTCAGTAACTGTTGTGTGGATATCTTTGTTCCTAGGGTATTCGAATCCTGAATCCAGCATCCTGATTAGGTCTTATTAACCAGGCTCTTGGAAAGTCAACACCTTTTTCTCCACGTAAGTGGATGACCACCAGAAAAGTTCTGAAACCCTTCTAATGTTACTGTCACCTGCTGCCAATAGCCTTTTTCCCATTTCCTTCCTTAGCATAGAGTCTATTGGTGAATATTACATAGAATCTACATTTAGCAATTTAAAAAATATTGTCACATTTTCTGATTACTCAAGTTTTACTTAAAAATAGAGAAAGATAGTTTTGAGATATACTAAGAAAAAAATATAAACTGCCCCTAGTTGGTGGTGCAGTCGTTGACAAACTAAACTGCAGTGCTAGAAACCACATGACTGACTGCGGGTTGGATCCTTGGGTTGGTTTAAAAACACACTGGGTGCATGTTAGATGCCCAAGATCCAAGTGCCCAAGATCCTAACAAGCTAGAGGGTAAGGAAAAGAGGATTATAGTGTGATGAGATACTGTCCAGTGTGCTTCTCTCTCTCTCTCTCTCTGGCTCTTGCATGCATGTACATGCTCTCTATTATGAATAAAATAAACTTAAAAAAAAAAAGGATCACCTGTGAGGCTTTCAATTAGAAATAACTACTATAAAATTTTTCAGACCTTTGGGGCCAGCATGTGGCATAGTGGTTAAGGTACTGGACTCTCGCACAGCCAATCACGTACAAATCCTGGACCCAGTGGCTTGAAACTCACACTGGGTGTGTTTATGTGTGCTCAAAATCCCAAGAAGAGAATGGAGAAGGGATTATGGCATGGCCATCCCTCCCAGGGGTGATTTCTCACTTTTTCTCTCTCTCTGTCTCTCGAGCAAGCACATACACCCTATAGCAAAAATTTCTCCCACCCCCCCAAAAAATTTTTATTCAGAACTTTTCTGTTCATATGTCTGTTTCTTGGTTGCATATATATTAATTTAAAAAAATAAAACCATACTATAGATGTTATTTTGCCCTTGACTTTCTTTGCCCACTCTATAAATTATGAACATCCTTCCATATCAATAAATTTAGGGTTCTTTTTTTTTTTTTTTTGAGAGGTTTTCGCTATAGGGTGCGTGTGCTCGCCAGACAGACAGAGACATAGAGACAGAAAGCGAGAAATCACCCCCCAGGGGGGATGGTCACTCCGCAATCCCTTCACCTCCATTCTCCTCTCGGGATCTTGGGCACGCACGCACACATGCCCAGTGTGAGTTTTAAGCCACCGGGTCCAGGACGTGAACCGCGGTAGACTACGTGGGCATCCAGCAACATAGCCATTATGCTAACTGCTGGTTCCCAATAAATTTAGGGTTTTTAGCAACATTTTAGAGTGGCTAGATAATTTTCCTTTCTATGGATGTGCCATAATTTAGTTTATCCTTTAAAGATGAATATTTGTATTGTTTGCAGTTTTTCAGTGTAATGTACAAAGAATGCTATAACAAATTATTTTTTCATATTTATTTAATTTTATTTGTTGTTGTTATTTAATTTGATGAGAGAAGGAGAGAGAGAAAGTGAGAGAGCAAGCTTCCAGTTCCAAGACTTGAACCATGATCAGCCATGTGGGAGTCTGGCACCTTAACCACCCCTATGCTACTTGCTGGCCCCAACAAATTCTTAACATATTCTTCTGATTACATTTTAGGCTATATTTTTGGAAATGAGATTTTTCCATCATATTTTTTCTTTGAACTTTTTAATTTTTACTTGGGGATCTTCAAAAAGGTCATGGAAAATGCATATTACAAAAATTTTGTACCCAAATAAACTGGTACTTTAATTCAATTTTCCCACAAACTTGTTGATATTCCCATATATTCCTCATAAGAAAAATGTCTCATTTCAGTGCCCCTCACAGTGTGTGAGATGCCCTTTTCTGCATATCCCTGGAGCTCAGTGTTTCACCTTTGCCAAAAATGACACTGAGATTATTATATTCTGTGTGTGGGAATAGTGAACTTTCCACTATCCACATCACCCTATAAAATTAACCTCCACCTACTGCTGGACCCCTTGCCACTCTGAAAAATTGCAGAAGTCCCAAAGAGCTTTTGTTTATGTGGGTCATAAATTTTACTCTGTCAGAAACTAATCCTGAGGAAAAAATTAAATATTTATTCATTAGATCATTTAAAGATATCAACAAACTCAGTGCATATTAGTATGAATAATTGTATAAAAAATATTTTCAAAAAAAATTAGTGAGAAGAGTGGCATTGTTTTACATTTTTGCAAATGTTCTTAATAGCTCACCCAAGAGATGACTGGGTTGTTATGTCTGCTTCTACATTAAGTCTGTCACGATCTTTTGTTCTTCATCTATTGGTATAGGTATGTAAGTAGTTAGAACGGGAAGGAGTGCTTTCAGAGTCTCTTCAGGTGTGTGTGAATATTCTACTTTGATTCCATACCAAATCCCATTAAGTCTAATTGCAAAATACAATTTGAAACTATATCAGTGAGCTTCTCATATTCTGGTACAGTCAAATCCGCTGGTCTGTTTTGCACTTTGCATGGACCTTTTACTCATGTATGATTTTATAACATCATGTGTTGGTCATTTGGAAAATGTGGTTCACTGAGTTGTACAGGTCTTAGCAATGTTGGCACATTTCATTGTATAAATAAAAAATACCTTATTCTCATCAGAATAGCATGTAAGTATTAGGAAGTTGTTAAGCTTAGAGTACTGGACACAGGTTTTCCAGAATGCTAATTTCTGCTTAAAAGCTTATATTTTATCAAAGACAATAAATTGTGTCAGTTGTTTTCATGACAAACTTTGTTTATTTTAGAGAAAATGCCAAAGTAAAAATAGTGCTCCATGAAAACCATTTTTTTAATGCTTTATCAGAGAAATGTATAAGTGAAACACTTTTTCCTTTCTTTCTGCAAATACTTGGTATGTGAAGAAGACTTCGGTATAGTTTGGTGCAACTGCTTTGATTAAGGCTACCGTGCTAGCACTTTCATCTACATTGCCTGTGCATTGTCAGTGCAAATATAGTAACAGTTTTAAAAAGGCAAATAATGTGTTCTTATTATTATGAAAATAATTCTGGCCTTTTGAAAATCCCTGAAAGAATCTTGGGAAGTCTCTAGGGATCCATGGGCCAAACTCTGAGAACTTCTAGTCTAAGATAATTATAGCAACCTGTTCTCTAACCAGAAGTCAGTTTGGTAATAGTTTGTGGCCCAATTCTAGCCAGTGAAATCTGAAAACAAGTCTGATGTGGAGCTTGTCAGGAAGTTCCTTTATCCCCAAAAAGATACAAGAAAGAAATGGTCCTTTTCTTCCTCTGGATGTTGATGTCAGGTGATGCTTGGGACGGTTGCAGCTGTTTTGTAATTGCGAAGGGACCCAGCCTTAGGACAAAGGTGATGCTGTGAAGAGCAAAGTGGGGAAATGGAAGGACCTGGATACTTGATGACATAATAGAACTAGGGATGAAACCATCCCTGGAGCTCACCCAACCTCTGGACATCTGTTATAAGAGATAATACTCTCTTATTATTTAAACCAGTTTGAGTAGTACCTTTTATGACTTGAGTCAAAAGAATTTCCAAAAGACATTTGTTATTACTGAGATGAACATTTTGCAAGTGTGTGGAGGCCATTTGTATTTCTTTTTGAATGCCTTGTTTGTGGCATTAGCATATATATATTTTAAACAGTTATTTATTTTAAAAATGTGTTATTTAATTTGGCCAGAGAGAGACAAAAAGGGAAAGTGAGAAAGCAAGTCGCCAGATCTGGGTCTTGTCCAACACCTTAACCACCATACCACCTGCCAGCCCCATCATATTTTATTTAACTTTATTTATTTATTCATTTTTTAAATTTGACCAGAGAAGGATAGAGAGAGAGAGAAAGAAAGTGAGAAAGCAAGCCACCAAGTCCAGGACTCGAATTACAAACCCACCAAGTCCAGGACTCGAATGGGGGTCAGCCATGTGGGAGTCCTTAACTACCACACCACCTGCTGGCCCCAAGCCCCATCCTATTTTTGACTTAGGTCATGTCTACTTATTTTCTAAGCATTCCTTATATATTAATAACATTATCAAATATATTGTAATATTTTATAGATATTCCTACCAGTGTCTTTGTAGCATACTTCCCATATATTTTTATGTAAGCAGTCTTATTTTTAAAATCATTTATAGCTTTGGTTTCATGTTTTTTTTTTTTACCTACCATGCCTTTTTTTTTTTTTGAGAGATTTTTGCTATAGGGTGCATGCGCTCTCTGGAGAGCCAGAGAGAGCCAGAGAGACAGAAAGTGAGAAATAACCTCCCTGGGGAGATGGCCATGCCACAATCCCTTCTTCTCCAGTCTCCTGGGATTTGAGGCATGCACGCACACACAACTGGCGTGAATTTCAAGCCGCCAGGTCCAGGACTCAAATTACAGTTGGCCATGTGTCAGTCTGCTACTCCATCTGCTGATCCCACCCTACTATGCTTTTTAATAAATATCCACCTGTATTTTTTTCTAGTCCTATTAAGATAAAATTCTGGGGGCTGGCCCCGAAGCACAGTGGTTAAGTGGTATTCATGGGAAGACAGAGCCCACATGGCTGACTACAGTTTGAATCCCAGCTCTAGTGGCTTGAACAGCATCCTGGGTCCATGCCCAAAGTCCTGACAGGATGGGAGAATGGAGGAAAAGGATTGCAGCACGACCATGCCCCGTTGAGGGGTGCTTTCTCCCTCCCTTTCTCTCTTTCTCTCTGGCAAGTGCACATACACTCTAACAATTTTTTAAAAGATTTTTTTTTTAACTTTTAAAAGTTTAATTCATCTGGAATTAATTTTGTTGTTAGATAAGGCATAGAGATATAATTTTTAATTTTTTCCAAATGAATAGCCCATTTTGTAAATAGGCCAGCTTTAATCCATTGATTTGAAATACTAGCTTTATTACAAGTGGAATTCTTACAGTATTTCACTTAGTTCCTGGACTTTCTATTCTGTTCCGTTTGCTTTGCCTATATGTCCTGGCATTAGAGGCAAGGCCAGGATTTGCTTGTTTTATAGTGTGTTGTAATGTCTGGAAAACCAAGCACACCCTCCTCCTTCAGCCCCACCCTACCACAGCCATCACTCTTCCCATCTGGTATTTTCCTGGCACTTCTGCATGTTTATTCTTCTTAGATGAACTTTTAAATTATTTGTTCAAGTTTCTCAAAACCATTTTTGAAATTTTGATTGGAATTACTTTAATTTTGTAGATGATTTTGGCAAGATTTTACATTTTTTACAATATTGAATCTTCAACTCCAGAAACCCATGTACTGTCTTCTTTAATAAAACTTTCTTTCTTGTTCCTTCGTAGAGCTGTGTAGCTTTGTTCATACCGGTATTCTACATTTCTGGATAAATTTATTCCTAGGTATTTATATTAGTTTTGTTATATTTGTACAGGGAACTTTGCTTCCCTGTATATGTTCTATTAAAAAACAAAACGAAACAAAAAAACAAAAAGCAGAAAACACACACACACTTTAAAAAACATTCAGCTCATATTTCCAGTTAGTTTTGGCTTCTTAAAAATGAGTATGCACTAAGGATACTATCATTTGTGGTATTACGGTATGTACTATGTGAACTTCACTTATGAGTTATGAGTATTTAAGATTGTTTAAGGAAATAGAAATACCAGAGCTGTATCTTAATGAATATGATCTTTCCAACCTAGTTTTGTTTGGAGTTTGTACATTTATGGCAACAAGAACAACTTACTGTGAAAACAAAGGGTATTATCGTAAAGCAAAGAGGTTTCCACCATTGAGGATATGAAATAGAACAATAGCTTGCTATGAGAACATGATCTGAAAATGGAATTTCAAAATGCTTTGCTATTATTAGAATAAATACTAATCTCTTAAAGTGACTTATTTGAAGGAGCAATACTCTTTTGAGGTACAAATTTAGTTTTTTGTTAAACCACATTTACTAGACACACCTTATGTTACCAGGTGGCAAGGAAATGGCTGACAGGTTTTATGTGTTTTGTTGTTGTTTTTTAAAAGAATCATCATTTAATCGGATTGCTTTTATATTAAATAAGATTCAAGTTGCCCCAGGCAGTATGGGTTGGCAGTGTTTCAGCTACTTAGGAAAATGGAATTTGCCCGTTTTCTAAGACCATTTAAAATAAACAAACACATTTCTTTTAATTCACAATATGGATTTAATAAGCATGAATGGACTAGTCTGAGATCTTAATCACCATTTGAAATGTTCCTATAGAAAATGTGGTTCTGAGCTCTTAACAACTATCTTAAAAATGATTTTAGGAATAAGACCTTTCATAGATTGAAGATTACCAAGATTTCTCTACATCATATGTTCCTTGGAGATTAAGAATATAATTAATATTCTCATTTAATTCTTACGTGACTTGTTGTGACATTGTTCATGGGCTTTCCTAAACCATTCTTAAATGTATTATTATTTTTTAAGTTTATATAGTTTCTTGGGATATAGTTTATTGTGTATTGGGTAAAGAATAATTATATTTATTTTCCCTTTGGTGGATGGAATCTGGCTCCAGATTGAGATCATATGTGTGATCTTTAAGGCTTTTTCTGTGCGACCTCATAGGATGAAGCGATCTTCCTACATGAGATGTTGCACAGCCAGTGCATTGCAGTTTTCTAGAAGGATCGCAGTCAAGAACTCAGTCTCCCACCCCCTAAAACAGCTATGTTCATGGGTATGGCTGCATTAAAACATATATATATATTTAATTATTGTACATCTTTACAGCATACAATTTGGTTTTAAAAGCATATATTTATTGCTCCATTTCTAGCCCAGGTGCTTCCTTCAATGGATTCCTTTGGGGGTGGGGGCTCTGCTGAGACGTTTTCTTCACCTACCATTCTACTCCGGCTCTCCTCTCCCATCACTCTTCTTGCACCCCAGACATTCATAAACAAGCAGAAGCCTTTTATTTGAGTATCTTTGACCATGCGACAACTTCCCCATCAAGTTCTATATCCACTTGATCCTTCCTTACCTATTATCATTCAATGGGAGGAAAATGTAGCATGGAATAGCTGGCTCCTCTTTTATACCTGCTTGCACTGTTGCAGTAAGTTAAAAACTTGATGGTTACTCTCAGTTTGGCTTGTCCTAATTGCCCACCTCAACCCCTGGTTACTAGACAAAGAGAGGTGGGGATGGGGCTCCTAATTATTTATTAATCTTACTGTGCACCTGTGCATATGTGTGTGTGTTTTTTTTCTCAAGTTTTAAGAGGTGCCCTTTAAAAATGTTTGTGAGATTCACTGAATAGTAATTTGACTTTATATTTGTGACGCAGTAAGTAGTTTATATGTTCTTTTTTTTGCAGTCCCTTATCCTCCATTTTCCTCATGGGATTTTGGGCACACACACACACACACACACACACACACACCCCTGGCGTGAATTTCAAGTCACTGGGGCCAGGACTTGAAACGTGGTTGGCCACGTGTGAGTCTAGCAACATAACCATTACACCATCTGCTGGTCCCATAGTTTATATGTTATTTGTAAGAACTTTGACTCAATAATTTTGAGTTTTACAAATGAGCCTTAGGCAAAGTAAGAGACTCCCCAAAATCATGTATTCTAGGTGGCCAAACCAAGACTTGAATTCAAAGCTTAGTTTCAGCCCTTGTTCTACTATTCCATTTCATTGGTAAATTGGTCTTTTACCTTCTTGGGAAGATAGAACTACTCAGGGGTATTTACACTAAGAAGCATCTTAGTGGAAGGCTTGATCCTCTGATATTTGTGAAGCCCTGTGGCAGCTGTAAGGAGAGCCAGGCTAACAGTAACAAACAATAGTATCAGGTAGCATTTATTGAACATTTCATGCACCCAGCTCTGAGCTGTATATATATTACTTCTTGGAAGCTTACTATATTTTGAAATAATCTTATTAGCCACATTTTACTGAGGAAATTGAGATTAGCAAAGCCTAAAATCATGCCAGAGGTTGTCAAACCAAGGCAGCAATGATGGCAAGTGGCAGAACCTAGATTCATCTTAGTCCATTCTTCATTCTACCTGAAAATTCTCTTTCTGAAGAGAATTGAGGTAATTCTGTCCAACATGGGGATATTTCTGTTATTACAGAGGAGTAAAATTAGGATTGTCTGTAATAGAATCTTCTAGTAGTATACTTCTCTGTGTCGAATATAGCCTTGTATTTAAAAGAAAAAAATTCTCAGACCTCTGAGTTGACTTTGAATATTTTTATTATATTGTTAATAAACACAAATCAGTAATAGATCTAAGCTCTTTGTGTATATAACACTTATTCAGCTATAAAAATAATGAAATAATAGAGTTGGCCCTGTGGTCTTGTGGTTAAGGGAACTGGATCCCACATGGCCCACCAAGTGGTTCAAATCCTGACAGCTTGAAAACTTGTCATATGCATGTGCTTGCATGCCTCAAATCCTAACAGGATGGAGAAATGGAAGAAAACAGATTGCATTGTGACCATACCCTATTGAGAGGTGCTTTTTCCCTCTCTCTCTCTCTCTCTCTCTGGTGAGCTCATGTACCCTTTGGCAAAAATAAATAAATAACTATAAATACAACCACAAAACCAATAAAGCTCAAATTAACAGCATTCTAGTGTGGTTGCTGATATTTTACCAATACTAAATAGCAGCACCATTGTGAACGAAGTATTGACCGTTACCACATATGTTCTTTTGGCTTCAGCCCATCTGTGCTATTGTGTGCTCTGTGTCTTCTCAATTCCCTCACTGCTTTTCTCAATTCTCTATTTCCTGCAGAATCTTTTTACAGTGTGCTGTATACTCAGATGCATCATTTACATATTACATCTGTGCTGCCTTTTGCCAACAAGATCATAAATGCAAACACAGGCATTGAAATTAAATAGCAGTTATACGTGTGCTCCTACTGATTTTATTTTTAGATTATCTTTGTCATAAAAATACAATTTTAAAAATTGTCATAGGACCTTAGTTTTCCAGGCTCTGTTTTAGTGGATGTGTCCAGGGGAAAACTATTCCCGAAGAGTCAGGGAAGGAGATCTATTTTAATGACCTTCAGAAGACCAAAATGAGGTGATGAATGAGAGTTTATATTTTAGCTTTTGTCAGTGCTAAAAATGTTTCTTTCGTAGGTGTCTGTGGCCTTGTGGTTTTAGCCACACTGTAAGAGCCTCTCGTTCGCAGCCGTATTTCTTTCTCATTGTTATTGTGCTACTGTTTTTGTTACTAGGTGACAGGGGTTAACGCAGAAACTCAGAAGGACTAATTACTAACCAGTAACTCCTGTCTGTCTTCCCTTCCCCTTGTTTCTATTAAACCCAGACTACAACCACAAGTCTATCCCTCCTATTCTTTCTCCTCTATTATTTTCCGAGTCAGCAAGACTTACTTCATGGTTCTCAGTTATATTTTCCTTTCATTCCACTATCCTACATCACCAGTACTTTCTGTCCTTCTAGCTTAGATGATCTGATCTGGAACAAACCAAATATTTTGCCCAAAGATGCCAGATGGTAGAGGAAATCAATAATTGCTCTGTCAGGTTACTTTTAGTTGCAGATAACAGAAAACTCAGACTGGCTTCAACAATTAAGGCAACATGTTGGCTCAATAACTGAGGGGAAAAAAGCAGATAGGACTGGCTTCAAATGAAACTTGATCCAACTACTTATTAATGGGACCTAACTTCTTTGTGTCTTCCTAATTTTCCTTCCTCGTTATTGGCTTCATCGTAGAGTTGTTTCATAATGCCAGGCCCACAGGCCCACTCATGGTTCCAAGATGGTTTTCATTATGGACTGCATTGTGTCCTCCAAAATTCATGCTGTTTTTTTTTTTTTAAGAGGTTTTTGCTATAGGGCGCACGCACTCACCAGAAAGACAGAGAGAGACAGAAAGTAAGAAAGCACCCCCCAGGGGGGATGGCCATGCCACAATTTCTTTTCCTCCATTCTCCTTTCAGGATCTTGGGCATGCATACACACACAGCCCATGTGAATTTAAGCCATCGGGTCCAGGACTCGAACCGTGGTTGACTACATAGGAGTCCAGCAACATAGCCATTACACCAACCGCTGGTCCCCAAAATTCATATGTTAAAGCCCCAATTCTGACTGTATTTGGAGATAATCCCTTTGTGGTATTAATAAAGGTTAAGTGAGACCATGAGGGTATGACCTTAATTTAATAGAACTGATATCCTTCTAAAAGAAGAGGAAGAGATCCCAGAGCTATTTCTCTGTGAATGTATAAAAGAAAGGCCACGTAAGGGCACAACGAGAAGGTATCCATCTCTAAGCCATGAAGAGAGCCCTCAGC
>NW_006159514.1:1347217-1376811 GCF_000334495.1 Tupaia belangeri chinensis
TGAAATCAGCCAGCACCTTGATTTAGAACTCTCAACCTCCAGACCTATAAGGAAATAAACTGTTTTTTAAGCCATGCGGTCTATATTTTATTGTGGCAGCCCAAGCCGACCCACATAGCTTGCAACACCTTTGGGCACTTCACACTTCTCTTTACTACATAACAAGTATACGAAATCATCTTTGTCTACAAATCTCTAATAGTAGAACTAAGGTGCTCTCTCTAGGACAGCTTGGTCATGTACTCACTGAATCAATCGCTATGGTCGGTGGTTTGGAATATGCCAATGGGCTTAGCATAGGTTATAGAGTCCACCTCTGCTTCAGTCAGCTCCACTCTAGCTTCTCTGCACACTTGAAGATCCCAAGCTTTTGGACATGAGGAATGAATGATGGGGAGGGAATCAATAAGTGGTCTCTAACTTGACTGCAGCTTCAGATGGGTAGTTTATGTTGTTTGGCATTCAAATATTTATTCAAATATTGTTGGTTCTTTTCCTGCTTTTTTCTGTTCATCATTTCTTATACCCCTCTACCTTGCAGCCTCTTACTTCATGAGGAGAACACTGGGGGAAAAAATTCAACTGTCTACTCTTCTACTACAAATTTACCTCTTTCCCCAATCAGGGCACAAGATTGTTCTCAGTGCTTTATGTGCTAATGTGTTTTCTATACATTTATTCTCCCTCTCTTACACTCATTTCTTCTCAAAACTTGTTTCATCAGTAATTTCATTTCTCTGTAGATTTTTTAAAAACAATCTTGGGTTTTCTGTCTGCAAAGATACTTAAGATTCTTTGCAGTTTAACAAACACCCTTCTTGGGACCATCAGGTGGTGTGGTGGTTAAGATGCTGGACACTCCCACATGGCCGACCATGGTTCGAGTCCTGGACTTGGTGGCTTGCTTTCTCACATTCTCTTTCTCTCTATGTGTCTCTCTCTGGTCAAATTTAAAAAATGAATGAATAAATAGAATTAAAAATAAACAATTATAAAAAAATCACCCTTCTTTGACTTAAGTGACTTCTTAAGATAGTGCCCATCTTCTTTCCTCTTCTCTGCCCATCAGAGTCATCCACATTTATTACCTCCTGTATTCCATTGACCTACTCATTCCTCAAATTCTGCATTCGATTGGCAGAAGCAGGATTCAGATTACTTTGATAAAGATCAGTGATCTCCTATTCCAATCCAATTGTTTATTTTTCACTTCTTTTAATATTCTTTAGTGTTCAGTTTTATACACTGTCTCCTCTTCTGCTCTCTACCTGCCCCCTAAATGTCAGTATTACTATGAGTTCCATCTGTTCCTTTTTTTTCCTAGATCAATTCCTCTTGACTTTAAATCCCTGTAAACCAAGGTTTGACTTCCAAATCTATAATACATCTATAGCACCTGCCACATGAACTCTCCAACTATCTATTAACAACATCTATTTAAATATATTGTGAGATCCTTAAAATGTGTCATATGCAAACTAAAATCAGTATCTTCTCTTCCCTACTTCTGTCCCACTTTATCCACCATTTTTTCTGAATTCTATCTTGAATACTGTTATCATCCACCCAGCTACCTAAGCTGAAAATCTGCATCTCATATTTGGCTTATTCCTACCTTTACATCTAGTCATTACAAAGAAACAAACAAAAAACCCTCTTGATTTTGCCTCTGAAATGTGTCTTATATCTGTCCCCTCCTTGATTCTCATAGTCACTCCTTTCTTTGGTTTTCATCATCTCTAGTAGACTTTTATTGTGTGTTGCCCTGGTCCTCTTCCTTTTCTAATTATTTCTATGTAAGAGAGGTTCTTAGTCCTCAATGTGCACCAGGATCATATGTGAGAATTTTAAAAGCAATAGATGTTCCATCCAGTTCCAGAGCTTTGATTTTCACTGATCTCTTGCTTGGTAGTATAATCTATGATAATCTATGAGTCCAACTTTAGTTTTCCTGTTATAGCACTCCCTTCAGCACTTCCTGGAGAGCTGGACTAGTGTTGGTAAATTCTTTCAGATTTTGTTTATCCGAGAATATTTTTGTCTTTTCTTCCCACATAAAGGAT
Source organism: Tupaia belangeri chinensis (assembly GCF_000334495.1). NCBI lineage: Eukaryota > Metazoa > Chordata > Mammalia > Scandentia > Tupaiidae > Tupaia > Tupaia belangeri. The sequence goes on from NW_006159514.1 coordinate 1,349,281, forward strand.
AATCTTGCCAGGTATAGAATTCTTGGTTGAAGTTGTTTTTCACTCAACACTTTGAATATATTTTCCCATTCTTTCCTTGCTCTCATTGTTTTTGATGAGAGGTCTGATGTTAGCTTGATGGGATATCCTTTGTAAGTAACTTGACATTTCTCTTTTGCCAATTTTAGAATCTTGTCTGTCTGTGGTTTTGGTCAATCTAGCTATGATGTGCTTTGGTGAAGAACTTCTTGGGTTGATTCTATTTGGGGTCCTTTGTATTTCTTGGGTATGGATATTTAAATGCCTCTCTAGGTTTGAAAAGCTTTCTTCTAGGATTTTGTGGAATAGATATCAATGTTGTTATTAGTTTCTTCACCTTCTGGGATACCAATTATCTGGATGTTTGGATGTTTGATGGTATCTAATATTTCTCGTATATTATTTTCATTTTGTTGGGTTATTCTCAGTCTTTTTGGTGAATTTTTCTAGGACAGAGGCTCTAACTTCTATGTCTGAGATTCAATTTACTGCATGATCTAATCTGTTTTTAATACTTTCAAGGGAAGTTTTGATCTACTGTATTATAGCCTTCACCTCTAACAGTTCTATTTGATTCTTTTTTATGGTGTGTATTTTCTCTTTCAACTTGTGCAAGAACTTCTGCACCTCCTGGAACTTATTGACTCTTTTCTCCTACATCTTCTAGAGTTCATCGTCTCTCTTCTCTTGTATCTCTGTTAGCTTTGTTGCTACAAATGCTCTAAATTCTTTATCTGACATTTCCATAAGTTCCATTGTACTGTCTATGTATGAGGAGTTGTTCTTTTCTTTTGGGAGAGAGATATTTTCTTGGTTTCTCATATTTCTTGTGACTCTGCAGTGGTTTCTGATCACCTGATGAATTATACATTTCTTCCTAATTTCTTGAAGTTCAATCTGAGCGTTCAGAGGCATGTAGGAGGAGGTGATCTACAATCTCTCTGCAGTTCTATTTTTCTCCCTTTATGCAGCAGATTCAGTGGAAATTGAGGATTATTCTGATCTTAATAGTAATCAGATGTTTGGCTACTGTGCACCTAGACCTGTCCAGATAATCAGTGTATGGAGGCTGTCTGGTGGATCTTGGTGTTTGGAGGGTGAAATCTAAGCAAAAACTCTCTAGTTGTCTTAGCTCCTGAAAGGGATTGCTCACAGCTCAGATGCAGATGACTTCTCAAAGGGCCTAAACTTTACCTCTCCTATCAGTCTGGTAGATCTTGGTGTCTGGAGGGTGAAATCTGAGTGGAAACTCTTCTGTTGTCTTAGCTCCTAAAAGGGGTTGCTCACAGCTCAAAATCAATATACTTTTGTTAACTAAAGTTCATAAGTTATTCAGATTTCTTAGCTTTTACTTAATGTCTGTGTTCTTGTTCTAAGCTTTCATCCAGGATACTACATTTAGTCATAATGGCTCTTTAGGTTTCTCGTAGGCGTTGACAGCTTCTCAGACTTCCCTTATTTTTGATGACCTTGACAGTTTTGAAGAGCACGAATCAGGTGTTTTGTAGACAATCCCTTAATGTGGTTTGTCTGATATTTTTCTCATGGTAAGACTGAGGTTATGGGTTTTGGGGAGGAAGAACATAGTGGTAAAGCGACTTTCTTCTCACATCATAACAAGACACATACTGTCACCTTTCAGCATCACCTATCACTGCTGATGCTGAGGGTGTATTTGCCAAGTTTCTTCACTGCAGAGTTATTTTTATTTCCCCAACTCCTTATTATATTCTTTAGAAGGCAGTCACTGTGCTCAGCCTACAATTAGTGAATGAGGAGTTATGTTCTACCTTCTGAGTCAAGGTATATAAATTATTTGCAATTTTTTTTCTTTTTCTTTTTTTTTTTTTTTTTTTTTGAGAGGTTTTTGCTATAGGGCGTGTGTGCTTGCCAGACAGACAGAGAGAGACAGAGATAGAAAGCGAGAAATCACCCCCCAGGGGGGATGGTCACGCCGCAATCCCTTCTCCATTCTCCTCTTGGGATCTTGGGCACACACGCACACATGCCCGGTGTGAGTTTAAGCCACCGGGTCTGGGACTTGAACCATGATCGACTACATGGGAGTCCAACGACAAAGCCATTACGCTAACTGCTGGTCCCTTATTTGCAATTTTTTTGCATGGAATTTTTCTCCCTAATTTATTTGTTTATTTATATAAGTATGAATACAAAGACACTTACTTTATGCTTTGGATTGTAATCCAAATTTTTAAAAAATGTTTTTTGCCATGGGGCATGTGTGCTTCTTAGAGAGACAGAGAGAAGGAAAGTGAGAAATCACCCCCCAGGGGAGATGGCCCACCACAGTTCCCACCACAGTTCCTTCTCCTCCAGTCTCCTCTCTGGATTTGGGGCATCCATGCACATGTACCCAGAGTGATTTTCAAGCTACCAGGTCCTGAATTTGAATGATGGTTGGCCATGTGGGAGTCTAGAGCCATGTGCCTTGCCCATCCTCCTGGCCCCTAGAACTGCTTTTTATTCTGTTGCTCAGAGTGTTCTAACTTTGTCCACTGGGAGCTCTGTCAGTAAACTCTTTCAACATATATTTGTAAATTATTTTTTACTTTCTGACATGATAGGATACTCTGGGCTCATCTTATATTCTCTGCCCCAGGCCTAGAAGCAGCCAGTTCTCCAAGGATCTCTAGTTTCTTTTTTTTTTTTTTTCTTTTCTTTTTTTTTTGAGAGAGGTTTTTGCTATAGGGTGGCGCGTGTGCTCGCCAGACAGACAGAGAGAGACAGAGAGACAGAAAGTGAGAAATCACCCCCCAGGGGGGATGGTCACGCCGCAATCCCTCCTCCTCCACTCTCCTCTCAGGATCTTGGGCACGCATGCACACGCGCCTGGCGTGAGTTTAAGCCACCGGGTCCAGGACTCGAACCACGGTCGAGTACGTGGGAGTCCAGCGACATAGCCATTACGCTAACTGCTGGTCCCTCTGGTTCCTTTTTGATGTCATTATAAACCAAGATCTGGGTGCTGAGAATGCTTGTTGCTTCTGGGGCGCAATTGCCCTCTCAGCTGACAGAAAAAGGAAATTTATGTGTGTATACTCACCCATGAATATACACATATCCACCTATGTCTGTGGATTTAATTTATATTAATTTATTTATATTAAGCAAGTACGAGCTCATACTGATGACTCCAATTCTGTTCCATTACCATATGGATTATTTTAGCTTTCTTCTCTCACTTGTAATCTGCCACTATAACAATGCGAGAAACCTGACTTCTGCCATTGATCATCTATTTATTAATCCTTCAGCTTCAGTTTACTTATAGTGGTTTCAGAACTGTTACTCTTTATCAACTAGAGTGTAGTGCTTATTACATTTCTATTACATTTCTATTACTTCTATATAGATTACTTGTATCTAGAGTCAGCACCTTTTTCCAAATTACTTTTTTTTTCTTTAAGAGAGTTTTTTGCTATAGGGCATGTGTGCTTGCCAGAGAGACAGAGAGACAGAAAATGAGAAATCACCCCCCAGGGGAGATGGTCATGCTGCAATCCCTTCTCCGTTCTCCTCTCAAGATTTTGGGCACACACACATACTTGCCAGGCATGAATTTTAAGCTGCCGAGTCCAGGACTCAAACCATGATCGACTCTGTGGGAAGTCAGTGACGTACACATTACACCATGTGTTGGTCTCACTTTTTTTTTTTTGTAAACCAAGCTTTTGTATGTCATGATTCCCCTGCCTCAGCCTGCCAAGTAGCTGGGACTTGGAAGTTCACCACTTTTTGTAGAGTAGACCAGTAATTGAACCCAGGACTGCCATGTGGCCTCACCCTGCTGAATAGCAGCATCAACCAACTTGCCTGCCACAGCTGAGCCCAGATTACTGTTTGTTCTCTCAACATTCACACTTTGTTATTTGTGCTAATCCCTCTACATGAGATTCCCTGGCTCTCACCCATATCTTCTTAGCATATTCCTACTCACTCTTATAGACCCAGCACAGTTACGGCCTCTACCAGGGAGCTGCCCCTTGCTACCACCAGTAGACTGTCATTTATTCCTTTGTGCTCTAATAGCATCTTATTCTTACCTCGATTATACATTCTATCAGGACTCTTACTTGCTGGTAAGGTTCTTGAGAGGAGGGACCAAAGGATTTGCCTCTGAATTAGAGGATTTAACAATAATGGCTATTGTATGTTAGAATCCTTCTTAGATATAAATAACAGAAAAACCTAATAGTGGCTAAAATAGATAAGGGTTTATTTTTCTTACCTAGCAAGAAGTCGAGAGGTAGATGGTAATTTACGTTTGTATATCTGTACAGTAATGCCATCAAGGAATCACACTGTTTTCCTCTGTGCACAGCATCATGTCTCAGTTGAAGAAAGAGGCAGGGTGAATTGGTGCCGGCAAGCTATCCTCTGGCCCCTTTCTCTTCTATGAGAAACCCTAGACTTGAGCTCGTTAACAGGCTTCTGTCAGCCAGGATGTAGTCACATGTCTCTCCAGCTGCAAGAGAATCTAGGAAGATAACTTTTTAGGAAAAATAGTCTTTCAAATAAGAACAATATATTGGACTTGGTCTCTATGTAATCAGAAGGCCACTGCTCTACCTAAAAAGTCAATAGGAAACCAGGAATCTGTTTCTTATTGGACAAAAGGCCTGAGGGTAGAGAGGGGACCAGTCCAAGAAGGAACACAGTGGGAGCGGAATCTGACTGTTAGCTGATGGAAAGCCCAGATGCATCTTACAAGGAATCTAACGTACTCTGGCCACCCTGCCCGTAATTCCATAGAATTCTCTGTCACTCCCTTGTAAACTTTCAATTTGCCTTCTCATATGGAAATTATATTTCTCTTATGAACTTTACTTTTGCTTCTATGGAACCTTTTCAGATTGTGTTGAACCACCTTTGTGTGGCAGCCACACTTTTACCACATATTCCATGGTGCATTTTGTATTTTTTTCCAGTTAGTTGTAGTTCTTGAAAGTAAATTCACACAGTGGTATAACCTCTACTTAGTTGAATCCTGTGTTCTTTTGAAATTATGGAAATATATTCTTTTTGACACTTTTATTCACTGATATTATAGTTTAAATTTTTTATATCTAACATCCATTTATGACTTGAAGTTTTTATACTTTTACATTCTCATGCAGGAAAGCCTTATTGATACATCAGTCCAAACATGACTAAGTAAACCCTGTATACCAGTGCACGCATCTCCTGCGAGCTGTGGTACCTAGAGACAGAGAGCTCCGCAGTGACTAAGGAAGCAAAAGTCTTAGTAAGGGCAGAACTCTATTAATCTCATCTACATAGATTATTTTAAAAATTATTTTATTTTACTTATTATTTATTTACTTTTTTAAGAATTATTTTATTTAGGGACCAGCAGTTGGCATAATGGCTAAGTTGCTGGACTCCCATGTAGTTGACCGCAGTTCGAGTCCCGGACCCGGTGGCTTAAATTCACACCAAGTGCATGTGCGTGCGTGCCCAAGATCCTGAGAGGAGAATAGATTGTGGCATGGCCATTCCCTTGGGGGGGCGGGGGTGATTTCTCTCTCTCTGTCTTTCTGGCAAGTGCAGATGCCCTAAAGCAAAAACCTCTCAAAAAATTGTTATTATTACTGTTATTATTTTCCAATTTGATCAGAGAGAGAGAGACCAAAAGTGAGAAAGCAAACCACCAGGTCTGACACTTGAACCATGGACAGCCACGTAAGAGTCCAGCACCTTTAACCACCACGCCACCTGACAGCCCCTAATTTATTATTATTTTTTAAGTTTGCGGTAGGGCAGTTATGCTCACCAGAGAGACAGCGACAGAGAGATAAATTGAGAAAATAAGCCGCCAGGTCCAGGGTTTGAACCATGGTCAGCCATGTGGGAGTCCAGCACCTTAACCAACATACCACCTGCTGGTCCCTCTATGTGGATATCTTAAATACACTTTTAAGGACTAATAACATAGAAAGTGTGAGTGTAATTTAGTCTTTATCAGCCCACCAAATTTGGTTAATGCCTCCAAAAGTTGCCGTCACACAGACAAATGTGAAATGCCAGGTGAATGATTTAAAGCTGATCTCATTTTTTATCTCATTTTTATTCAGCATAAAGTGTTTGGAGATAACTTCCAGAGTCATTAGAGTAAGAGGCCCAGCCTCTGTGGCACCATCAATAGTGTACACAGGACTGTGGAGGAGCTGGAAACCACAGGCCGACTGTGGTCCACATTCCCTGCCCAGTCCGCCTGAAATACACTGGCCATCTGCATGGGTGCCTGGGACCCTGGCAAGCTCGAGGACTGGACAGAGGGAATCAGAGTGTCATCAGGCTGAGATCAGGCGTTGTGTAGAGCACTTCTCTCTTTCCTTCTCTGTTTCTCTCACACATGTGGGCACACATGCACTATCATGAGCTAAACAAACAAACAAACAAAAAAAAAAAACAAAGAATAGTACACCCTTCGGATATTTTGGATTGAGGTGGCTTTGACATGGGCTTAAAGTAATAACATCTGAATGCAGGTAGCCTCTTTCTGTATGAATGCTTCCTGGGGCCACCCTCAGGCAGTCACAGAAAGCAAGCACTAAGCTTGAGATTCCCATTTTGCATGAGCAAAACAAACAAACAAACAAAAAAAAAAAACAAAGAATAGTACACCCTTCGGATATTTTGGATTGAGGTGGCTTTGACATGGGCTTAAAGTAATAACATCTGAATGCAGGTAGCCTCTTTCTGTATGAATGCTTCCTGGGGCCACCCTCAGGCAGTCACAGAAAGCAAGCACTAAGCTTGAGATTCCCATTTTGAAGCTTCAGCGTGACTGACGTCACAGTGTGATCAAAGTGCTCTGCAAATACTTACTGTAATTATTGTTGTTGTTCTGTTCTTGCTAATAACCTTATTTATACCCTGAAATTATAATCATCCAAAGAAAGATTAAAACAAGATGTGCAAGCTGCCTCAGCTTTTTGCCTTGCAGATGGTCACCCTTGGAGTCCTCTAAAATTGCCAGGGTTAATTGAAGCTTCGTTTTCATCGCAGTGTAGTTGATACTTAAGTGTTTCTTACCTGTCGGCTTTCACTCTCCAAAACAGTACAACAATAGCACTTTAATTTGTTTTCATTAATGCTAGCCTCTCAGGTAATGTTTAGTGCAGCTTTATCTAAATGATGTTTGCTCCTCTGAATGAAACCTAAACCTTTCCACCAGCTTCCCAGCTGAGAAGAAAAGCTAAACAGTTACAAAGGTAAAAATGTGACTGTCTCACTGATGTATTTATTTAGAGGATGTTCAGAACCCAGGAAACATTGAAAGGGAGTTAACATTTAAGTGGTGGGCAGGCATCTACTGTATGATTAACAGCAGTTTCTCTTGCTGGAGTTCCAGTGAACTGAGACCATTGGGAATCATTCTTGAGGAGTTACAGGGAGTTTTGCCCAGGACCAGCTAAGTGCTCCAAGGATAATTGTTATAGATTCCAACAGCAGTACTTTTTGCTCTAATTCTTTGTTGCTGCTCTAGTGGTATTAAAATGTAAGAGAGTAGCCTTAGGATCAACTTTAAAAAGCAAGGGAAATAAGAAGCTCTTCTTTGCCTCTATCCTCGGTTGTGCAAACGCAAAGACCAGTGAAAATAACTGGATATTAACGTTACATTAGTTAGCTTATGCAAGAGCACTTTGCCTGTATCTTGGGATGTGAGTACTGGAAAGAGAATGACTTCTCTCCTCAATCTGGGGACTGGTGCCTCCCTATGGCATTGCTGGCGATTTGATTAAACCCCAAGAGAAGAGACAGTTGAGAGAGCTGAAGGGAGAGAAGGAATTCTGGCATCCTTAAGTCATTTGCAACAAATTAGCAACCTGAGTAAAGGCTGGAGAATCATTACTATAGTCCTTGTATATGTGGTGTACCAAAGTAAAATGCAAATGGGTAAATATATGTGTGTGAATAATGAAGCTGTTCAAAACAAAGATGGAACACGAGCTACCCAGTCAAACTGCTTATATTCTTCTTAAAAAATTATTTATTTAATTTTATTTATCATCATTATTATTTTTCTATAATTTATCATAGAGCACCAGAGAGGGAGAAGGAGAGAGGGCGAGGAAACGCATGTGCACGTATGACTGAGCCACCAGGTCTGGGACTAGAACTGTAGTCAACCAAGTGGAAGTCTAGCACCTCAACCACCATGCCACCTGCTGGCTCCAGACTGCTTAAATCTAATCAGATTCCATCGGTTTTTGGTCGGATGACCTTAGTTAGTTTACTTCATCCTTTTCTTAAGACAGTACCCTATGATAGGTAAATGGAGGTTAAATAAGATAATACATGTGAGTGCATAGACTAGGACCTCACACGTGGTAAATACTTAACTTTAAAAAATTGAGATTTACATAAATGATAATTAGAAATGGTGTTTTACTTCCTAAAATACTTTTCAAAAATATGCTATGGGGGTAACCAGCAGTTAGTGTAATGGCTATGTCTCTGGACTCCCACGTAGTCGACCGCGGTTTGCGTCCCGGACCCGGTGGCTTAGAACTCACGCTGGGTGCGTGTGCGTGCGTGCCCAAGATCCCAAGAGGAGAATGGAGGAGAAGGGATTGCGGCGTGACCATCCCCCCTGGAGGGTGATTTCTCGCTTTCTGTCTCTCTGTCTCTCTCTGTCTGTCTGGCAAGCACACACGCCCTATAGCGAAAATCTCTCCAAAAAAAAAGCAAACAAAACAAAGTAAAATATGCTATGGGGTATTTCCTTTAAAATTCTTTTTATTTAAAGAAAGTAATTAAACCTGTTGCTCCACAAAAATAAAATTTGCAATTATTTAAAAAGCTTTCTGCATGTGTATAACATACATCTTACCTATTCTAGTAAAATATATTATAGTTTGTTGATATAGTCAGGGGTGGGATCATTGTGAAAAGGGTGCCATTTTAGTGGGAAGCAAAGCATAGCCAAAATTTAGAGTTGGAACAGAGAACTTTTCCCATAAGTTGTTCTTCCGTATCAAGGTACCTTCTTTTCCTGCTAAGAACAGTTAGTGGTGATTGGCCCAGGAAACCTGAAAGTTTTAAAAAACCATCTGCTGGGCTGGCTCCATAGCACAGTGGTTAAGCATTGTGCAGAGGGAGCTAGATACCACATGGCTGACTGCAGTTTGAATCCTGGCTCTCATGGCTTGAAAAATGAGCCACGTGGGACCAGCAGTTGGTGTAATGTCTATGTCCCTGGGCTCCCATGTAGTTGACCATGGTTTGAGTCCTTTACCTGGTAGCTTAAACTCAAGATGGGTGCATGTGCGTGCGTGCCCAAGATCCTGAGAGGAGAATGGAGGAGAAGGGATTGCGGCCTGGCCATCCCCCTGGAGGCGATTTCTCGCGTTCTGTCTCTCTGTCTTTCTGGCGAACGTACATGCCCTCTAGCAAAAACCTCTCAAAAAAAAAAAAAAAAAGAAAGAAAAATGATACCTGGTAGCTTAAACTCAAGATGGGCGCATGTGCGTGCGTGCCCAAGATCCTGAGAGGAGAATGGAGGAGAAGGGATTGCGGCCTGGCCATCCCCCTGGAGGCGATTTCTCGCGTTCTGTCTCTCTGTCTTTCTGGCGAACGTACATGCCCTCTAGCAAAAACCTCTCAAAAAAAAAAAAAAAAAGAAAGAAAAATGAGCCACGTAAGGGACAGTGTGTCCAGTACCTTGACAAGATGGAAAAATGGAAAAAATAGACGAAATGGATTGTCACATGATCAGGCCCCATTTGGGAGTGCTTTCTCTCTCTGTTCCTGCTCCCTTCTTATGTGCCCATGTACCCTCTGACACACATACACAAAATATCCTTGGCTTATCATACTATATGCTAAACCCAAGTCATTTTATACATTTGTTCCTTTTTTACATTCTAAAAGTGGCACATACCTATGGCTACCTAGGGCTGTCAGGAAGTCCGCCAGCTTTTGGTTGCATACCTCTGTAAACTTGGTAGCATAATAAATGCTGTTGATAATAACACTGTCAATCTAATGTTCACTTGAGCATCAGCTTCTTTCTGGGTCTGTTCCTTAGAAATTGCTTTAGCCAGTTGACTATTCATGACTGAGTCTTGGCATTGAGATTTTAGAGGGCCATGGTCCTAAAGCCATGCACATTCCATTTCATTTTGGCCTTTACGGGTTTCAAGAGGGAGAACCACAATAGGTTGGTGAGCTGAAAGTGCGAACCTGTAGGCAAAATAAATAAAGGAAATACAACTTAATTATGTGGACTCGAATTTGATATGGCAGAATTAGTTTAAGTTTATTTTCAGGAGCTTCCAACAGTAAATAAAAATTAAAATACCTCACCAGGATTTATAGAAATTTTTTTTGTCTTTTTCATATTTCTGTGCTCTGAACTGTATCAGCCTCAGCAATTAAAGCAGACAAAGAAATGCCTAGAAAACTGCTACCCAAGTTCACTCCCTTCATAGGTCCTCAAATTTTATTCCTGATAAACACTTGATAACTCGAAATTGCAATGGGAACCACCAAGTCTATGGAAAAACTTCAGTGTAACCATGTGGCCAATATGCAGACCTTCATTTTGCACAAATGAACTACTTATCTCAGTTATGCTAGCCTCATAAATAACAAGAAGTGTTCTCTGTTCTATTTTCTGAAAAGTCTGTGTAAGATTTATGGTGCTTCTTCCTCAAGTATTTGATAATCACTAATGAAGACGACTGGGTCTAGTTTTTGGTAATTTTTTTGTAGGAATGTTTTTGTTTATTTTTTATTATGGTAAAATATTCATAACCTAAAATTTACTGTTTCATAGTTTTTAAGTAAACTATTGAGTGACATTAAATATATTCACATTGTTGTATTGAAAATTTATCTCTAGAACTTCTCTTTTCTTTTATTTTTTAAGCTTGCTAAAAGGTACTCACCAGAAAGAGACAGAAAATGAGAAATCATCCTCTAGGAGGGATGGCCACACCACAGTCCCTTTTCCTCCTTTCTCCTTTTGTGATTTTGGACATGCATGCACATATACCCAGTATGTTTTTTCAAGCTTCTGGGCCCAAGACTTGAACTGTACAGTCAGCCATGTGGGATCTAGTCACCTTAACCACCATGCCACTTGGCTAGTCTAAAATTTGATGTTTTTAAGGGTTCATTATTGTTCAGTTCAACATATTTTCTAATTTTTCTTACGATTTAGTCTTTGACCCATAGGTAGTTTAGAAGCTTAACATTTCTAAATAATTGGAAATTATTTTTGAGATACTTTATATTATTTTTATAAGTTTTGATAAAAAAGCAAGGATTAACAAAATGCTTCCAGTAAGAGAAGCATGTTAAATATAAACACACAAATGCATTATTTTTTTTAATTATTTATTTTTTAGTTTTTTACATAGGACATGTGCACTCATCAGGGGGAGACAGAGAGAGGGAGGAGAGAAATCACCCCCTGGGAGGATCGCCACACTGCCATACCTTCTTTGTTCACCTCCTGGGATTTTGGGCATGCACTCATACATGCCTGGCATGATTTTCAAACTGCCAGGTCTGGGACTCAAACCATGGTCACCCATGTAGGAATCTAGCACCTTAATCCCCACACCACCTGCTGACCCTGCATTGAATCTTTATATTTATATATATATACACACACACACACACACACACACACACACACACATACACCATACAAAGTTATACTAGCATTAGGCAACTGGTGAAATTATATTAATATTAGAGAAAGTAGTGCCAGCCCATGGCCTGGTGATTAAGGTAGCTGTATCCCACATGACTGACCACACAGTTCAAGTCCTGGACCCAGCAGCTCGATAACACTCCAGGCATATATGTGTGCATGCTCAAAGTCTCAAACGGTGGAAGAAATTAAAAAAAGGAATTGTGACATGACCATGCCCTATGTTGAGTGCTTTCTCGCTTTCTCTCTCTCTTTCTCTAGCAACTACATGTACACTCTGGCAAAAATGTTTTTAAAACTTAGGAAAAGGAGATTTTGAGAAAATGACAATTACAAGTGGCGAGGAACATTTATTAATAAGAGCTAATTCTTAATATTGTTATGGTCAGAAATCCTATGATTTCTGTGTATGATTTTAATATTTTTAAATTTATTGAGATTTGTTTTGTGGCCCAGCATATGTGGTCTATCTTGGAGAATATTCTATGTTCACTTGAAAAGAATGCTTATTCTGCTGTTACTGGGTATAGTGTTTTTTCTATAAATGGACATTTAGGTAAAGTTGATAGTGTTCAAATCTTTTGTATCATTACTGCTTTTTTTTTAATAACTTATTGCTGATTGTTGTTCTGTTTCTTACAGAGAGAGGGTTCTTAAAAATCTCCAGCTATCACTGTGAGTTTGTTAATTTCTTCTTTTAGAAAGTTTTTTCAGTCCAGTAGGTGGCATGAAGGTTAAGGTGGCTGTATCCCACATGGCTGACTGCAGTTCAAGTCCTGGACCCAGTGGCTTGAAAAACACATTAGTAGTGTGTGTGTGTGTGTGTGTGTGTGTGTGTGTGTGTGTGTGTTTGTGTGTGTGTATGCCCAAAAATCTCAAGAGGGGAAGGGAGGAGGTATTGTGGCATAGCCATCTCCCTAGGGGGGATTTCTTACTTTCTCTTTCTCTTCCCGCTGTCCCTGTCTGTCTCTCAAATGAGTTCATGCACCCAATAGCAAAAACTTAAAAACAAAAAAAAGATAGTAAGTTCTGTCCATTTTTGCTTCATGTATTTCAAAACGTTGTTATTAGACACATGAACATTTAAGATTGTTGTATCACTTTGATGAATTGGCTCTTATCATTATTAAATGTCCCTCTTTATCCCTAGGCTTTTACTTGAAGTCTACTTTGTTTGTATAGCCTACCAGGTTTCTCATGTAGTGATTGCAGGGTATATCTTTTTATTTTAATCTACATGGGTCTTTATATAAGAGCTTCTCTTATAGATGGTATATTCTTAGATCTTACTTTTTTATTCAAGTTAACAATCTATTCCTTTTAATTAGAGTTTATTTACATTTAATGCAATTATTGTTATGGTTAATATAAATATGCCATCTTGATCGTTTGTTTTCTATTTGTTTTTTTTCTGTTGCTTTCTCTTTCTTACCTTCTTTTGGGGGGGGTAGAATATTTTAAATTACACCTCTTTGTGTTATTTCCAATTAAAAAATTACTTATCCACACGGGTTTGTTATGTGGATAATATTTATTATGTGAATAAGAGAGTCGAGAGAGAGTACTTAGGTGGAATGAGTCACTCAAGTGGCAAAAACTAACCTCCACCAGAAGTCTATTTGCAGCTGTCCCTGTACTTCTCTCCTTTTCCAATCACAGAACGTAACAATGACCTAGTAAACCTTTATGCTAACATGGTAATTATTATATGAGGCACATACTTGTTAATCACTGTAGTCAGTATAACCGTATAGCTGCCTACATACTGTCATACACTTCTCTCTCTTCTTTCTTCCTCATTGCAAGGATCTTAGGGTTGTTCCTAGAAGGTGTGAAGTGACTTCCCTCCAGTTCAATTTTTGTCACACAGTATTTTCTTTCTTTTCTCCCTCCCCTTCCCCCCTCCCCCCCATAGAGCACACATGCTTGCCGGAGAGAAACAGAGAGAGAAAGTGAGAAATCACCCCTCAAGGTGAATGCCCATGCTGCAATTCAGTCTATTGCATTCTCTTCTTAGGATTTAGGACACACATGCACCTGTACCAGGCATGATTTTCAAGTCACCAGGTTAGGGACTCAAACCTTGGTCAGCCATGTGGGAGTCCGGCACCTTAACCTCCACACCACCTGCTGGCCCTACACAAGCATGATTTTTATGTAATCAGTCAAAAAAGCATGAGCAGCTTGGTGCTGCCTCTAGAAGCTTGCAGTTTAGTGGAGAAGGCCAGTTGGTAGCGTAGTGGTTAAGGCAGCTGGATCGCACATGACAGACGATGGTTTGAGTCTGGACCTGGTGACTTAAAAGACCTACCAGGCCTGTGTGAATGCCCAAAATCCCAACAGGAGGGAGAGATGGAGGAGAAAGGATTGTGATATGACCATCCCTGCTGGGCGGCGCTTTCTTACTTTTCCTCTTTGTCTCTGTATCTCTTTGGCAAGCACACATGCCCAAAGCAAAACTAGGAGAAAAAAAAAGAATTCTATTGTGCATTTCTCATTCCTGTACATATTCTACTATATAAAATTAAACATTTATATCTAAAAGGGATCAATACACGTGCTGTGTATGATTGTCATAGCTAATAAGTAAATGAAATAGATAAAAGTGTTTATGTGGTTAATGAGAAAAATGGCTAAGCAGGGAAATTGCCATGTTCAGGCCCTAGCTATAATGCTCTCTCCACAGGCTAGCATCCTGCAAGCCTCACACTTCCCTACATTTTTCTGAATTGCCTCCTATCAAGCCTGGTTATGTCTTTGTGTCGGACTATCTACAGAAGTTCTCAATCATTTATAGAGAGAAATTCTTGTCCTTTATTTTCCCTCCCTCTTCCTTTTCTATATATAGGTAGACCTAGATAAGTATCACATGATTGTTTGAAGAATTGAAATTTCATTTTGATTTGGCTTTCCTGGGTGGGAAACGTTTACACCATTTTACACTTTAAGCATGAATTGCCTCTCTTTCTAGGTGCAATCAGTTTCTGCTCTTCAGCATACAGAAGATTTTTATGAATAATATTCAGTACAGAAAGAGCTCTAAAAATAATTTTGTAGGTAGCATTTTGTTAGTCTTCTGTGGAACACTGACAGGCAAAAAGAACAAAAGCACATCAGAGTAAAGGTAGTGGTAGGTGGAGCATTTCATTTCATTTGCCTCCACCAAAGAGCATGCATTTAGTGGCAAAGGGAAAACAAACAAGAAACAGGAGCATCTGCACTAGCTCCTGAATGCTTCACTCTCATTGCTGTTAGTCTCCTTTGAATGAAACCATTACAGTCTTTTTGGTGTGTATAAATAAGTCTGTTTTTTTTTCCCAAAAAAATAAAACCTTGAAAAATTTTAAACCTGTGTTTAAAAGTACAATAAGATGTTTTCAACATTCTACAGTTTGTTTTGGAATTCACAGTCTTAAACATTGATTTTTCAATAAGGTGGTAAAGGTGTATGATACATGACATTTTTGTGCCTAATAGCACTTTCCAGTAGATCCTGAGGCAATTATGTACACAACACCTTTTAGCATCTGTTTCTACCTGACAGCTTACAGGATTAGGGTGAATATTGTGATGAACGACTAAAATGCCAAGTGTATTACAATGGATTTTTTTTTTCCTCTAAGGTCTTTGCCATAGGGTATGTGTGCTTGTCAAAGAGGGAGGGCAGGAGGGAGGGAGGGAGGGAGGGAGAGAGAGAAACAGTGAGAATGAAAGTGAGATATCACTACCTCCAGCCTGGCAAGGGAGATGGCCATGCTGCAGTCCATTGTCCTCCATTCTCCTCTAGGGATTTTGGGCACATGTGTGCCTGGCATGATTTTCAAACTACCAGGTCTGAGACTTTAAACACAGTTGGCCATGTGGGAATCTAGTACCTTAACCACTGCACCACCTGCTGGCTCTGCAATGGGATCTTACTGAAAGAATAAAGTTCTTTAGAGCATCTTTTTAATGTTTTGCCATAAAGATTTTTTTTAATTGTCAAAGGGTGAGTGTGCTCACCGGTGAGAGAAAGAGATACAGAGAGAAAGGAAGAAAGCACCCCCAGGGGGGCAAAGCCATCCCTTGTCCATTTCCTCATCTGGTCAGATTTGGGGCACATATCTATACATACCTGGTGTGTTTTTCAAACCACCAGGGCCAGGATTTGAACCTCAGTCAGCCATGTGGGATATGGTGCACTTTACCATTGTGCTATGGAACCAGCCCCTGACTGCTCTTAAAAATACAGATACAGGGGCCAGCAGACAGTGTGGTGGTTAAGGGCACTGAACTCCCATATCACCAATCACAGTTCGAATCCCAAATCTGGTGGCTTGCTTTCTCACTTTCCCACTCTCTCTCACTCACTCTCTCTCTCTCTCTCATTCCATCTCTCTGGTCAAATTAAAATGAATAAGTAAAGATTTTTAAAAATATGATTATTAAAAAATATATAGATACACAGGTTTTGTGAGAATTAAGAATTGCTGAGATCCTGGCTTAATACTGCATTCATTTACTTAACTAATTTTCATACTATTCAGATCAGCATGGAAAATG
Source organism: Tupaia belangeri chinensis (assembly GCF_000334495.1). Lineage (NCBI taxonomy): Eukaryota > Metazoa > Chordata > Mammalia > Scandentia > Tupaiidae > Tupaia > Tupaia belangeri. Next base: position 1,365,533 of record NW_006159514.1, read on the forward strand.
AAACTTAATAGATTAGTTTTCTTATTCTGCAACTACTCTTAGATTTCTGGACTAGTGGTCATGAAATATTCTCTATAAATGTGTCTGCCTCGTATCCTAAAAATATTAGTAAAATCACTTTTTGAAAAACTGTTTCGGGAACCAGCAGTTAGCGTAATGGCTATGTCGCTGGACTCCCACGTAGTCGACCGCGATTCGCGTGCCAGACCCAGTGGTTTAGAACTCACGCCGGGTGCGTGTGCGTGCGTGCCCAAGATCCCAAGAGGAAAATGGAGGAGAAGGGATTGCGGCGTGACCATCCCCCCGGGGGGTGATTTCTCGCTTTCTATCTCTATGTCTCTCTCTGTCTGGCAAGCGCACGCGCCCTATAGCAAAAATCTCTCCAAAAAAAAGAGAAAAACTGTTTCTTTGGGACCAGCAGTTGGTATAATGGCTATGTCACTGGACTCCCATGTAGTAGACCTTAGTTCGAGGTCTGGACCTGGTTGTTAAACTCATGCCAGGCACGTGTGTGTGTATGTGTGCCCAAGGTCTCGAGAGGAGAATGGAGGAAAAAGGATTGCGGCGTGGCCATCCCCTCTGGGGGGTGATTTCTCACTTTCTGTCTCTCTGTCTCTCTCTGTCTTTCTGGCTAGCACACATCCCCTAGAGCCAAAACCTCTCCAAAAAAAAAAGTCTCTTTGATATGCAAAATTTAGATTCTGGCCTTACATGCTTTGGCCATGTGCTAAAAATATAAAAAGTAAATATCCAGCAGCAAAGCAAAACTGGGCAAGGCTGTGGCTTATTTATAAAGAATGCCAGCCAGTGTCACCTATTTTAAATATTCTTTTCCTCCTCTCTTGGCCTGAAAAATACTTCAGGAGAGAAGCTCTCTTGTCCATCTTCCATTTGAAAAAAATTTTATTATGGAGAAAACTGTACTTTGTTTGGAATTTAAATACAATGGGAAAAGATTACCTGTAAGTCAAATAAAGTAAAATGAAATTTGTACTGGCTTATAACACTTTAATTTGAATCTTAGCCTTTATAAAACAGTTGAAAGTATAAATGTATATTTTGGGTGAAACCACATAAAATTACCAATATTTAGCTATTTAAGTTCTTCAAGATTTCACTTGGTTCATCCTAGCATTTCAAGAATAAAAATGCCATTGCTATCTCATGATATATTTATAAATATATAGCTTTTTCTGGAAATCAATATTTTTATTTACTTCAATTACATATTTTGCAACTATAGTCAACAGTATTACATCATCTGCCTCACATATGAAACTAGACGTTATCTATTTAAATTTTCTTATTTATTGTGTTTTCATTAGCAGGCCTAAATTCCACAGCTAGATGTATACTTAATACATTAACTTTGTAAAAATCATCACTTTTTTAGTTTCATGTTCTTTTTCAGGTTGTAAACATTTTGGGTCAGATTTTTGCATTAGAGAAACAATATTCTATTTAATCCATAATGACTAAATTTGTAACTTTTCAGGTGCTGCTTACAATGAATATGATTTGGAGAAATTCTATTTCCTGTCTAAGGCTAGGAAAGGTGCCACACAGATGCCAAAGTGGTTACCACCCAGTGGCCCCTCTAGGATCAAGGATTTTATCAGACCCTGCCAAAGTTTTTGAACACAACATGTGGTAAGTTTTAATTTTAGATCCAATATTATGTATATTTATTAAATAGCAACAGTGGTATTAGTTTCTTTTGGTACCAAAAAAAAAAAAAAAAAAAGACTTTTAAAGCTGATCTCTTAACTTCATAGAGATCTAAAAGCCAGAGGAGCTGATCCTATCTTAAATGTTGCCAATTCTAAATGTCTTTACAAGTGAAATTGGAAAGTGGAACTTCCCAAGTGCTTTGAGCAGCTTTGGGGTTCTTGCAGGCCCTCCCTGCTTACTTTGGATCCTGATTTGCCAGTATATCCCTGGGAGGAGGTTTAGGGTTGGTGGGGATTGTCTTTTTCTAGGTGGGGCCCTCCTCTTGCCCCATAGACTCTTCCCTCTTTAACAGGTAACTTGTCAATCAGCAAATTTGTTTCCAGTACTTTACTTACTGAGCACCAGGGAGAACACACTGCTATGACCCTGGTCCTTGCTTTCAGGAAACCCACAGTATTGGGGATGATAGGTATTTATAGGAAGAGTTGATAATTAGCAATGCAAGGTAACAAATTCTTAGAGCTTAGTGAGTATTAAAGACTATGCACCTTATAAGAACAACTCAGTGATGTAAAACCACTTCCGGTGGGCTTAGTCAGGATTTCCTAAAGTGGGGGAAACTAAGATTAGGGTTATTTATTCTGTCTCAGTGCCTCACATAATACCTGGCACATAAATATTTGTTCAGTAATGATTTGGATAGGAAAATCTGGAGGAAGTTATTCTAGCTGAGTTGAATGTCATAAAACATGAAGATGAAGAAGTAAAATCATTTCCAGGAGATAGTACACAGGGTAATTTACCTTTAAAACAAAGACTTTTTTAGGAAATTGTGAAAGATATTGTTCGAATGATGTAGGCCAGATATGGGAGTACTAATAAGGTTGTTTGTGGTCCCAATTTGTAGCTGAAGTCATTACAGAGCCACAGAAGAGAAATGACATCATACGTAGTGTATTAAGGACAGTTTGAACATCTGTAATCCAAAAGTTCAAAATCCAGAATGCTCCAAGATTCTAAGCTTTTTGTGTACCAACATGACACATCAGTGGAATATTCCACACCTGACCTCATACAATGGGTCTGAGTCAATGCTACAGTATAAAATTACCTTCAGGCTATGCATATATATGTATTAATTTATATGAAACATAAATTAATTTGATAATTACACTTGGTTCCCATCCTCAAATTATCTCATTATATATATGCAAATATTCCAAAATCTAAAATCTGAAACACATTTGGCCTCAAGCATTCATATAAGGGACACTGTCAGGCTATATATGTATTTGGTCCCACTGCACTGGACAGAGCAGCAGGGAGAATTAGAAGCAGGAAAGGGCTACTGAGAGAGTTTGTGAAGGAAAAATAAATAGAATTTGGTGCTTGTGCAGAATAAAGGAAGAAGATGAATTTGACTCTGGAGTTTTGATCTTAAGTGACTGATAGAAATAGAAAAATCAGAGGTAAATTGATGTTTCACTTTGGAAGAAAGGTGGTGAATTTAATTTTAGACATTTTGAATAGGCTTTGAGAGCAGAACATTCAGGTAAAAATATCCAGAACACAGATACTACTGCTGAGAAGAGGGAAGGAGTCAGGGCTGAAGATGTCAAGTTGGGTATGATACCTGCAGATAAAATTATTAGACTAGCCTCTGGAGCAGGGTCACTAAGACTAGAGAAGTGATTAATGGCCTCTTTATGTTTTTATTACACCAGTATATCAATTCCAGTTAAAGTCCCAGACCCAGTGACTTGAAAATCACACTGGGTTTGTGTGTGTGCCTGCCAAAGATTCTGGGAGGAGAATGGAGGAGAAGTGATCTGTGGTGTGGCCATCCCCACTAGGGGTTGTCTCTCTATCTCTCCGACAACAGCATGTGCCCTAAGGCAAAAACCTCTTAATCAAAAGAAAAAATAAAAGGTATGTGGTGAGGTCGAACCAAGATGTGCTGTAAGATTTTAAAGACTTAGTACAAAAAATTAAGGTAAAATATCTAACCATTTTTAAAAGAAATTTATTTAATTTTACTCATTTATTCTTTATTCTTCAATTTGACTAGAGAGAGTCAGAGAGAGAGAGGGAGAAAGCAAACTGCCAGGTCCGGGACTCAAACTGTGAATGGCAATGTGAGAGTCCAGTGCCCCAACCACCACACCATCTACCAACCCCTCATTAATCATTTTTCTATTGAATTATATGTTGAACAAAACTACATGTGTATTAAGTTAAATATTGACATTAATTTCACCTCTTTATTTTCACTTTTCAAAATGTGGCTACTGAAAATTTTTAAATTACAAATGCAGATTACATTATACTTTTTGGGCAGCTACTAAATTAAATCATTTGAGTGCCAGCATCAATATGGACAGGCTGTGAGATAAAATGGACCTTATGCTAGGCAGTTAAGTGTCCTAAGAAACTTCTGGTCATAGGCAAGCTCCTCTTTAGTGATATTTTTTAAATTAATTCATTTTATTATTATTTTATTTTATTTTTGCCACAGGGCATGTACACTTGCCAAAGAGAGACAGAGAGAGATAGAAAATGTGAAATCACCCCCTGGGAGGGTGGCCATACCACAATCCCTTCTCTATTCTCCTCTCTGGATTTTGGGCATGCACACACACACATGCCCAATGTGTTTTCTAAGCCTTTGGGTCTGGGACTCAAACTGCACAGTTGGCCATGTGGGATCCAGCCATCTTAACCACCATGCCACCCTGGCCGGCCCATTGGTTTATCTATACTCTTTTTCTATCGCTCTCTCTTTTTCTCTTAAGGACTTTTTTTGCCATAGGGCGCATGTGTTCATGGGAGAGAGTCAGAAAGAGGGAAAGTGAGAAGTCACCCCCCTGGGGGGATGGCCACACTGTAATCCTTTCTCTTCCATTTTCCTCCTAAGATTTTGGAGGCACATGCACCTATAGCCAGTGTGAGTTTCAAGCTCTGGATCTGGCACTCAGACCACAGTTAGCCATGTGGGAATCTAGTGCCTTAACCACTATGCCATCTGCTGGCCCCTCTTTGTCCATCTCTTACAACCTACTCTTTTGCGCAAGATTCTTGCCTAAAAACGTAAGTAGTGTTTTATCATAACCTCAGGAAAGCAAGAGTTATCTGGCCCAGCTCTTCTCAAGCATGTGCTAGTTTGGAGTTGGTTCTACCAGAATCCCTCAGGAAGTTACTGTTTCACAACTCTTTTTTTTTTTTTTTTAGAGATTTTTTTTTTTTTTTTTTGCTATAGGGCACGTGTGCTCGCCAGACAGACAGAGACATAGAGACAGAAAGCGAGAAATCACCCCCCAGAGGGGATGGTCACACCGCAATCCCTTCTCCATTCTCCTCTTGGGATCTTGGGCACGCACGCACATGCTCCTGGTGTGAGTTTTAAGCCACCGGGTCCGGGACTCGAACCGCAGTCAACTACGTGGGAGTCCAGCGACATAGCCATTATGCTAACTGCTGGTTCCCACTGTTTCACAACTCTTAAAGGTAGGGTCCAGGGATTTTTTAATTTGAAAAGACATTTTCAGTAGTTCTGTTGAATAGCTAAATTTGGGAACTCTTAATCCAGCCCAGTAGTTTGCAAATCTTTCTTTAGCAACAGAACTACTTTCAAGTCAACTGTTTAAAGGGAATTCCAATATTTAAAAACTAAAAGCAAGCCTGACTAAGTGAAGCAGACAGAGAGGACGGATACATCAAGTGTCACTTAATCTGGCAGCCTAGATGACTTTTGGCTCTGCAGAGCACAGCTTGAAAACATTGATCTAGTCTAGACAGTAGTCCTCCTGCATGATATACCCCCAACTGGTTATCCAGCCCACACAGGGATACCTCTTGTGAACCCTCTCCCAGGGGACAAGAAAGATAGTTACTTTACATCGTCTCACCACACACCCTTTTAGCCTTTATTTTCTTTCTTTAATTTATTTATGACATTTAAGAGTTGTAAATTAAGCTGAAAACTGGATTGCTTTCCCCTTTCCTCAAAGTTAAACTTCTGACTATAAGATATCATTTATTTTTCTCCCTTATAGGTAAGAATAATGTTTTCTCTCTTGCTTAATTTGGTTTTTTAAAAGATGCTTCTAGACACAAAGACTACCAAGCTTGGTTTCAGACAGTGGGATAAGAAAAGGCACAAACCCAGGCACATCCTGAGATGTATACCAGACTTGAGCTTTGAACTATTGATTTCCTTGATTAAAAATGAAGATTTACTGCTGAGACTTCTACCTCCAGATTCATTTCTAGTGGCCTCTATGAACTGTCTAGACAGATCCAAGTGAAGGATCCAAGCATCTGAATATGATTAGGGTCAGAATATTCCTCTATTCCCACCAAATCTGATGCACAAAGAGTGAAAACTGGAACGGAAGAAAGATTGCAGATCACCTCCTCCTGCATGCCTCTGATGGCTCAGATTGAACTTGAAGAATTAGGAAGAAACACCCCATCCATCAGATGACTAAAAATCACTTCAGGGTCACAAGAAATACAAGAAAGCAAGAAAATACCTCTCCTCCAAGGGAAAAGAATAACTCCTCTTCATCCACTCATAGTACAATGAGACTCATGGAAATGTCAGATAAAGAATTTAGGGACCAGCAGTTAGCGTAATGGATGTCACTGGACTCCCACGTAGTCGACCGTGGTTCAAGTCCCGGACACGGTGGCTTAAACTGGCATGTGCGTGCGTGCCCAAGATTCCGAGAGTAGAATGGAGGAGAAGGGATTGCAGCATAGCCATCCCCCTTGGGGGTGATTTCTCGCTTTCTGTCTCTCTGTCTCTGTCTGGCGAGCGCATGTGCCCTATAGCAAAAACCTCTCCAAAAAAATTTAAAAAAAAGAATTTAGAATATACATAGTGGCAAAGCTAACAGAGATGGAAGAGAGAGAGACAATGAACTGCAAAAGAGGCAGGAAAAAGGAACTGATGAGTTCCAGGAGGTGAGGAAATTCTTGTAAGATCTAAAAGAGGAAATACACACTAGAAAAAAGAATCAAATGGAACTGTTAGAGATGAAGGCTGTAATACAGGAAGTCAAACCTCCCTTAAAAGTATTAAATGTAGACTACATTATACAGAAAATAGAATCTCAGATGTAGAAGATAGAATCACTGGTCTAGAAAAATTCACCATGAAGATTGAGAAAATTGCCCCCAAAAAAGGAAAATGATATACAAGAAATACGAGATACCATCAAACATCTCGATAATTGGTATCCTGGAAGATGAAGAGACTCATAGGGCATTGATAATCTAGTCCATGAAATCCTGAAAGAAAACTTTCCAGATTAGATCATGAGTAAATTGAATCTCAGACATAGAAGTTAGAGCCTCTGTCCTAGAAAAATTCAGCAGTTAGATTAAGAAATTTTGTGAATCAATAATATGTGGGGGGAAAAAAGGAATGGAAAACAACTGTAGACACCTGAGATAGTGTGGGAGGAGGGTGGGAAATGGCAGAGGGTGAGAAATAGGGGGAAAAATATATGTATGTGAAACTAGAAATGGAAAATTATTGACAAAGATATGTATGATTAAGCCACTATGTAGTATATTCTAGATGGAAAATCACATTTTGTATGCTATGATGATGCTCAGCGAATGAATGTAAATTAATTAATTAATTAATTAAAATTAAAATTAAAAAAAATTTACAAAGATGCTTTTAGGGAAAATATATATATAAATTTTCTCTCAGAGATGTTGCTCAGAATTGTCTACAGTTCATTTTTCCCTTTAGCCTCTAGTTAGTAAGGCCGATTTACTCTATATATGGCACTCTTTTTTAAAAATAATTTTTTTTTTTTTTGGAGAGGCCAGCTGCAGTAGCACAGTGGTAATGCAATGCTTCATGATGCTGAAACTACGTAGGAAGGTCTCAGCTTTGTATCCTGGAGTCTCCATCTACATGCCTAGCATTGAAATCTTGCCCATGTTTCTGGCTGGCTGAGATTGGATTGTGACATGAAAAGCCTGTTGGGGCTGCCTGTCTTTTTCTCTCTCATGGAAGAAATAAATACACTTAAAAATTTTTTTTGAGAAAAAATAAAGATACCTTTTCTAATATCTTCAGAAAGATTTGCCTTCCAGGTCTGGATATTATTATTGCTAATACTTACCTTTTTTTTTTAGGTTTTTGTGATAGGGCGCCTGTGCTTACTGTAGAAACAGAGAGAGACAGAGGGAGTGAGAGTGAGAAATCACCCCCAAGGGGGATGACCATGCCACAGTCTCTTCTCCATTCTCTAGGGATTTTGGGCATGCATGCACATGTGCTTAGCATGGGTTTCAGGCAGCCAGATTTGGAACTCAAACCATGGTTGAGTCCCAAATAGTACATCTATGAACATGTGTGTATATGTACTTGTTCCATGTGGTAGTCCAGCACCTTAACTACACCAACTGCTGGCCCTTATCTACCTCTTTTTTATTAGCAGATGTTTTTAGGCAGCCTTGTCTTTATTAATAATTTGATGAAGTGGAATTCACATTACATAAAATTAAATGTTTTAAAGTGAACGATTCAGTGGCATTAATTACATTCACATGGCATTAGTTATATTACATTCACATGCAACCAGCACCTCTATCTCATTCCAAAACATTTTCAACACTCCAGAGTAAAACCCCTAATCCATGAATCAGTTTATGCTAGTCCTCCAGCCTCTGACAGTCACCAGTCTATTCTGTTTCTATGGATTCAGCTATTCTGGATACTTCCTATAAATGGGTGCAACTTATGACTATTTATGTCTGGTTTCTTTCACTTAGCACAATGTCTTAGAGATTCATCTATCTTGTAGCCTATATTGGTACTTTATTCCATTCTATGGCCAAATATTTTTTAGTTGTTTGTATACACCACAGTTGGCTTACCCCACGTTCACTGATGAATGTTGGGGCTGTTTTCACCTTTCGGCTCATGTGAATAGTAGTACATCTATGAACATGTGTGTATATGTACTTGTTCTAGTCCTTATTTTCAATTCTTTGGGTATGCACATAGGAGTGAAATTGCAGGGAGGTCTGGTCATTTCTATGTTTTAGATTTTTTAAAAAAATAATTTTTATTTGATTTTATATGTTTATTATTATTATTCAATTTGACCAGAGAGAGACATACAGAGAGAAAGAGACAGAGTGCCTCCTGCCACCTGCTGGCCCTGTGTTTAAGTTTTGAGAAACTGTCAAACTGTTTTCCACAGTGGTTGGACCATACTGACCTATGATCTTTTAATTATACTTAGTATATTTATCAGTTTGGGGATCTATAAACAGGATATGATACTCAAAGTGCTTTTGAGAAATGGCCCAGGGATCTGCCTATATTGAGGAACTTGGAAGAATCACTGCTTATTCCACACTCTTCCTGGTTTAAGTGTGTTAGAATTTTTTGAGGGGTTCCTGATATTAAAAAAGAAGTAGTATTGCCATGTGACTAAGCCAGCTAGGCCAGTGATATGATCCACAGTAAGGAACACAGTTTATATTATGGATCAGTACATGTATACATTACATGTACACACATATAAAATAAGAACAGTAGTTTCCTACACAGTTTTTTCCATGTGAGATATGCATTGGTATTTTTCATTTGTTCTGTTCTACTCTATTTCTGTTTCTTGATCTTTTTAAATGTTGGTTAGACTAACTGAATTGATATATGACTCACTAATTAATTTAAAAAATACTGAGCAGTAGATCCCGGGTAAAACCAATGTGTTGCAACATGATTTCTATTATATAATTCAGTTAAATAATAGACTGTTGGACCAATCCATGGCATGGTGGTGAAGGCAGCTGGATACCACATGACTAACTGCACAATTTGAGTCCCAGACCCAGCAGTTTGAGAAACATGCTAGATCATGTGCATTTGTGCCCAGAATTCCAACAGGAGGAAGAAATGGAGCAGAAAAGATTGTAATCTGACTATTCCCCATGGGAGTACTTTCCCTCTTGCTCTCTCTGGCAAACACGCATGACCTTTGGCAAAAATTTTAAAAATAATAATAATAGACTATTTCCAGAATTCCAGTATGGGTCAGATAACAAGAATTCTTTCTTATATCACTTTTCTTATATAATTATCATTTGGTTCCTCTTGTCCTGTTGCATATGTTATTCTTTAGTACAGTAAATCAGTAAGGATTTCCTTTGGCTATTTCCATTATGACAATTGTCCTGAGAGGCAGTATGGTCTTGATGTTGATAGTACAGACTTAATAGTTATCCAATGTTGGGAAATTACTTAATCTGTCTGTTGCTCAATATACTTATCTGTAAAATGAGGCAGTATGGTAAAACTTACTTCATAGGGTGTGGTGAGGATTAAGGGAGTATATATAATGTAAGAAGTCTACACACAGTAAATAAACATTAAAGAATTAGCTAACATTATTGGAAACCAGCAGTTAGCGTAATGGCTATGTCGCTGGACTCCCACAGTCGACCGCGATTCGCGGCCCGGACCCGGTGGCTTAAAACTCACGCCGGGTGCATGTGCGTGTGTGCTCAAGATCCCGAGAGGAGAATGGAGGAGAAGGGATTGCGGCGTGACCATCCCCCCTGGGGGGTGATTTCTCACTTTCTGTCTCTATATCTCTCTCTCTGTCTGTCTGGCGAGCGCATGCGCCCTATAGCAAAACCCTCTCCAAAAAAAAAAAAAAAAAAAATAAAAAACTTTTTATTGCCATTTTCTGACATGTACTTTAGTAACTTATGTATGTATTTTATCTTTATTACTAGTCTTTATGATTCTCCATAGAAGAGCTTAGATTATGTTTGTTTTATAACTATATTCTCTATATGTATTCCCAAATAATATGTTTGGATAAGTGAATCAATATGGAGAAATACAAGATCCAGCTCCTGTCTACTACTAAAGTTTATAACTAAACAAAAAGTTGCTTTTGTGTGTAAACATGACCTTCAGAATACAAAAACGCCAAATTCAAATTCTAAGTCTGTCCTTTCTAGCTATTGTTATATAGTTTTCCTGTCATAAATTCCTTCATGGGTTCTTTTGAGTATTGAAGCAGATAATGCATATAAAAGTGTTAATATAATAGTAATAAGTGATCATTAAAACACATTCTTATTATCATTAGTAAATGGAGAATTGGGATATACAACGATACTTCAAAAAGATTGTGAAAAAATAGAATTTAAGTACAAGTTTATTTTGGTGCAAAAATATTTTGAAATTCATGCAAATTTTTTCATAATGCACATTTTCCACAGACTTTTTGAAAATAATTATTTGTGTACATATCCATCAATCAATAAACAACAAGGAGTATACAAGATCACAGTAACATCATCGAATTTAAAAACCATAGAATTAAGGGGCTGGCAGATGGCGTGCTGAAGAATGCTGGACTCCCACATGGCCAACCATGGTGTGAGTCCTGGACCTGATGGCTTGCTTTCTTGCTTTCCCTTTTTCTTTCTCTCTGTCTCTTTCTGGTCAAATTAATAATAATAACAAATGGAATTAATTAAATAAATAATTCTATTTTTTTAAGGAAAGAATTTTATATTTTTATTTATATATATATATTTTGGGGTGTGAGAGGTTTTTG
>NW_006159514.1:1377197-1407368 GCF_000334495.1 Tupaia belangeri chinensis
AAAAAAAAAAAAAAAGAATTAGCTAACATTATTATTGCCATTTTCTGACATGTACTTTAGTAACTTATGTATGTATTTTATCTTTATTACTAGTCTTTATGATTCTCCATAGAAGAGCTTAGATTATGTTTGTTTTATAACTATATTCTCTATATGTATTCCCAAATAATATGTTTGGATAAGTGAATCAATATGGAGAAATACAAGATCCAGCTCCTGTCTACTACTAAAGTTTATAACTAAACAAAAAGTTGCTTTTGTGTGTAAACATGACCTTCAGAATACAAAAACGCCAAATTCAAATTCTAAGTCTGTCCTTTCTAGCTATTGTTATATAGTTTTCCTGTCATAAATTCCTTCATGGGTTCTTTTGAGTATTGAAGCAGATAATGCATATAAAAGTGTTAATATAATAGTAATAAGTGATCATTAAAACACATTCTTATTATCATTAGTAAATGGAGAATTGGGATATACAACGATACTTCAAAAAGATTGTGAAAAAATAGAATTTAAGTACAAGTTTATTTTGGTGCAAAAATATTTTGAAATTCATGCAAATTTTTTCATAATGCACATTTTCCACAGACTTTTTGAAAATAATTATTTGTGTACATATCCATCAATCAATAAACAACAAGGAGTATACAAGATCACAGTAACATCATCGAATTTAAAAACCATAGAATTAAGGGGCTGGCAGATGGCGTGCTGAAGAATGCTGGACTCCCACATGGCCAACCATGGTGTGAGTCCTGGACCTGATGGCTTGCTTTCTTTCCCCCCATCCCTTTCTGGTCAAATTAAAATAAATAAATAAAGTTAAATAAAATAATTTAAAAACATTTAAAAAAAAGAATTAAAATAGGAAGAGATTCTTGAGATGGGGATAGTAGACCAGGTAGACCATAAACCTGAGCTTTGAAGGATAATTGGGTGTAATTTAATCTGATCTTTGAAGTATGAGAAACATTCGAAGAGTGAAAATAGTTTGTTTTAGACAAGAGGTTAGCACAAAAAAAGATCTGGACTTGGGAAAAAATACATGAAGTGTATTTCAAAACAGCAAATAGACCAGCCTAGTTTCATGTTTTCAAACTGGATGAGTGACACGACAAAAGAAGTATTTAGGAGAATTATTGGGTTCTGTTGTTCAGAATACTCAAGTTAGTCATCATAGGACATGGAATAATATCCCTGACCCTCAGCATTTTACATGTATCGATGTGTGCTGCTTACTGAGAGGACTACGAGATGATCACTGCTCTAGAGAAGCTCTAGTCTATTTCATGAATAAGCCAGAGCCTGCCAGGTAAAGAAGAGGGGTGAATCTGAAGAACAGAGGACTTTTCTTTCAACAAAATGAATAAAAAGTAATAAAAGTAAGCAAAACTATGCCTACAGCAAGCCCACAAAAAACCATAAACGTGGAAGATTAGTGACCAAGGAAGGAAAGTGTAAATTCTTACATGACTAGGAGTGGCTCTTAACTCCACCTGCATCCCTTAGAAGCAGCACTGGGAAAAGGTCAGCTGGGAAATCACAAGCCTTCTTACCAGAATTGCAACAGAATTTAAAGTCTCCACAGAGCAGGAAAAGCCAAAGGGCTCACTTTTCCAGGGCTCTGTGCTGAACTGAGGAAACTATCTGAAACACAAGGGAAACTCTCCTCAAAGAACAGAATGCATCCTAACTGTGTAAGCAAAAACCTAGCACAGAACTTAATGAATCTGAAAGAAGGGGGGAAAAAAGCACTCAGTTGTGAGGCCTGCGGGTGGCATGATGGTTAAGGTGCTGGTCTCCCACATGACTGACTGTGGTTTGAGTCCAGACCTGACACCTTGAAAATTACGCTGGACATATGTGCATGTATGCCCAAAATCTCAAGAGGAGAATGGAGAAGGGATTGCAGTATGGCCCCTGAGTGATGGTTTCTCACTTTCCCTCTTACTCTCTTTCTCTCTCTGTCTCTGTCTCTGACAAGCACACACACACTATGGCAGAAAACTTAATAATAAATAAGCACTCAGTATTTCAACTTAAGCTTAGAGAAGGCCAGGTTGCAACTTTCTTCATTTATCCCACATCTGGGTTTGATTGATACCACCCAGCTGTGCCATACTGCATGTAGACATAACTGGCTGTGTCAGTGGGAAAGATGGTGTCACAGTGTCCCCCTCTGTCTGATGGTGATGATGTCTCCAAGGCAGCAATGACTGGAAGAGTATAAAGATTACAGTGAAACTGACCATTCAGGACAGGCGGGCTCAGATTGAGGTGTTACCTTCTACCTCTGCCTTGATCATTAAAGTCCTTGAGGAATCACCAAGAGACAGAAAGGAACAGAAGAACACTAAGCACAGTGGAAATATCATTTTTAACAAGATTGTCTACACTTCTGACAAACATGTCACCAGTCTTTACCCCAAGAACTGCCTAGAATTATTATTATTATTATTATTAATATTATTATTATTATTAGACAGGTTTTTACTACAGGACGTGTGTGCTCGCCAGAAAGACAGAGAGAGACAGACAGGAAGCAAGAAATCGCCCCCGGAGGGATGGCCATACCGCAATCTCTTCTCCTCCATTCTCCTCTAAGGATCTTGGGCACACATGCACACATACCCAGCGTGAATTTAAGCCACCAGGTCCGGAACTCGAACCACGTTCGACTACATAGGAGTCCAGTGACACAACCATTATGCTAACTGCTGGTCCCAGCCTAGAATTATTAAGAAGATTTTTTAAGACTTATTTATTTATTTAATTTTATTTGTTGTTATTATTTATTTTTTAATTTGACCAGAGAGAGAGATAGAGAAAGAGAGAGAAAGGCTTAGTGAGAAAGCAAGCCACTAGGTCCAGGACTTGGCCATGTGGGAGTCTACCACCTTAACCACCACACCACCTCCAGGCCCCGATTAAGATCTTGGGATAAGCAGTTGGCATAATGGCTATGTCACTAGACTCCCGTGTAGTTGACTGTGGTTTGAGTCCCAGACCCAGTGGCTTAAACTCACACCAGGCGCGTGTGCATGCATGCCGAAGATCCCAAGAGGAGAATGGATTACAAGCATGGCCTTCCCCCCTGAGGGGTGATTTCTCGCTTTCTCTCTCTCTTTCTTTCTGGTAAGTGCACATGCCCTATAACAAAAACCTCTCCAAAAAAAGAAAAAAAAAAAAAAAAGACGATCTTAAGGACTGCCTAGTCTGTGGTCTGTAATACTGATGGCCAGCATCCTCATGACATCATTGATGATATTAACAGTTTGAGTACTACAAAGAAAAATACCTTAATAAATGATCATTTTACAAAACAAAAAGAAAAAAAGGCAGACCTAAACCCTCATAAAGGCTGCCTACTAACCAGTAGAATTATCATGCCCCCAGCCCCCAAGGCTACATAAAATTCGAGAAATTGCATCATGCCTTTCATTGGAGCTTACAGGGAAAGATAAAAAGAGAGTAGAAAAAGAGTGGGTCAAGAAGAATTTACCTGCAAAGTAATAGAAGAGAAAGAAGGGAGAAAGAACACAGAATGCATTGTAGGTTCATCTGCATTTTCCAGTACTTTATAAAAGGAATTATACCATGTATATTCTTTTTGTCTAACCTCTTTCACTCAGCATAATTATTTTGAGATTTACCTATGTTGCACGTATTGATGGTTCCTTTCTAATATTAATGAAAGATGCAAAATGAGAATATGTAAATAAAAAATTTAAAAAAAAAACTCTCGGGACCAGCAGTTGGCGTAATGGCTGTGTCATTGAACTCCCATGTAGTTGACCATGATTCGAGTCCCGGACCTGGTGGCTTAAACTCATGCCAGGTGCGTGTGCGTGCGTGTCCAAGATCTTAAGAGGAGAAAGGAGGAGAAGGGATTGTGACAGGGCCATCCCCACTGGGGGTAATTTCTTACTTTCTGTCTCTCTCTCTCTGTGTCTCTTTCTGGCGAGTGCACACGCCCTATAGCAAAAACCTCTCCAAAAAAAAAATAAAATAAAATAAAATAAAATAAAATACTCTCTAGATTTAATAAAAAGAAAGGAAAGAACTCATTAAAAAGAACAAAGGATTTTGACAGACACTTAACCAAGGAAGCTACACAGATGATAAATATGCACACGAAAAGATGCTCAACATTATTAGTCATTGGGGAAGTGCAATTTAAAGTCACAATGAATATCACTACACACCTATTAGAATAGCAGAAGTTCAAAATACTGAGCATGCCAAGTGTTGGCAGGGAAGTAGAGGAACTGGAACTCTCAAAAACTGATAAGATTATGAAATGATATAACTTTAGAATACAGTTCAACAGTTTTTTAAAAAGTCAAACATACCTACTTTTTGTTTGAAAGAGACATTTTTGCTATAGGGCACATACACTTGTTGGAGAAACAGAGAACGAGAGACAGAAAGTAAGAAATCACACATTCCTCCCCAACTCCACCACAGAGGAAATGGCCACAACGCAACCCCTTCTCTTGCATTCTCCTCTCAGGATCTTGGGCATGCACACACACTTACTGATAGGAGTTTTAAGTCTCTGGGTCTGGGATTCAAACCATGTTTGACTATCTGGTAGTCCAGCGACATAACTATTATGCCATCAGCTGGCCCCCAGACATATCTACTACTGATACTCACAGCAACATGGATGAATTTCAAAATAATAATGCCGAGTGAAAGAAACTAGGAATAAAAAGTGTTACTGTACTTTCTTGAATTGTACTAGAAAATGCAAACTAATCTATAGATATATGAGGCAAAACAGTAGCTGTCATTGAGAAAGGAGGCATAAGAAAGGAGAAATGGAAGAGAGCAAGTGCAAAGAAGCACAAGCTAACTTTTTTTACTTGCCAGAGGTCATGTGCACTCTCCAGAAAGAGAGAGACAGAAAAAGAGGGGGAGAAAGCACCCCCTAATGGGACAAGATCACGTTGCAGTTCCTTCTCCATTTATCCATCCTGTTGGGATTTAAGACATGTGTACACATTCCTGGCATGCTTTTCAGGATCCTAGGGTCAGGATTCAAACCACAGTCAGCCATATGGGCTCCAGCTCTCTTAACCACTAGCCCACAGGCTGGGCCACAAACTTTTTTAAAAAAGATGCTTGCTGTAGGTCACATGTACTCCCAGAGAGAGACACACATACACGGAAAGAGAAATCACCACCCGGAAAGGATAGCCATGCCACAACCCCTTCTCCTCCAATCTCCTCATAGGATTTTGGGTATGCATGCACATGCTCCCAGTGTGTTTTCCAAGCCACTAGATCTAGGACTCGAACTGCAGAGTTGGTTATGTGGGATCCAGCACTTTAACCACCATGTCACCTGCTGCCACCCCCACATCCCAAGGAAAGTTTTGAAAGTGATGGATAGTTTCTTTACCTTCATTGAGGCAAAGATTTCAAATAACAAATTTTATCAAAATGTGGAGTTTAAATATGTACAATTGTATTACATGTCAATAATACCTCAATAAAGCCATTAAAAATATGCTTACATCCATACATTGGGAAATAATGTAGCTGTTAATAAAAGTGAGAGATGTCTGTATATTGATAGCAAGAGATGGCTCTGAAATGTTAAATGAAAAGAACGAATTGCAGGAAAGTTTCCAGTATGACCTCATTTTAGTTAAGGAATTTGTGCACTGTACTATATATATATATTCATATCTTTGTTTTGTTTCTACTGCTTTTTATTTCTTTCCTTCTTTCCTCCTCCTTCCTTCCCTCCTTCGTTTGTCCATCCCCTCCTTTCTCCCTCCCTCTCTCTCTCCTTTACTTCCCTCCCTCCTTCCTTCCCTTCCTTTCTTTCTTTCATGAGAGAGACAGACAGAGACCTCTGACAGGGTCTTGCCATGTACCTCTGAAAAGGTCTTGCCATGCCACCATCCTGACCTCAGTCCTGCAGCCCGCCAGTATCAATTCATGCATGTGGATTCAGATAGACCCAGGAACCAAACATGGCCCTTCCCATATGGCTCCTGAATCATGCAGTTGCACCCTACTGCCTGCAGCTTTGTGGCTGGCCCAAATCTTTGTTTTATATACATGGAGAAAGGTCTGGGAAGGTCCACATTATATTGCTAACAGTGTTTATCTCAGGAATGGAGATGGGGATAAGAGGTTGTATACTACTTTTCAACAATTTTGAGCCCTACCAAATCTTTATCTTTGTGGCCCCAATTCACAGCCCAGTGCCTGATGGATAGAGGTTCCAAATTAACGTTTAGTTAGAGATAGTTTCTTGTAGCAACTGGGACCTCCAATCCATTGTATGTAGAAGTGGGAAGGCAGGTCCAGCCACTGTATTGTACACTGGATGCTGCTGCTTACAGGCCAAGACCACATGGAAGGCCCAGCCCACCCTGAAAAGCAGGATTTAGAAGTCCCAGCTACTCAGGATATCAAAGCAGGGGGATCATGAAATAGTGAGACCCTATCTAAAAAAAAAAAAATACATATACCCCTTTCCACACACAAAAGAAATGGGAAGGCATTGGTTCTTCCTGTTTATGTTTTTTGTTAGACACTCATTCCTAAGAAAGGAGCTCGTTTACTAATGACAGTAATCAACTGAAATATTTATTACAACCCAAAAGAGAAATGAGCAGCCAGAAGTCAGAAATATAAATCAGCATCACTAGTAGAAAAGAAGATTTCACTGAAGTTAGTTCAATTATTAGGCAGTATGCCTATACCAGCTATTATTTCATCCATTATGAGACTCACATTTTTTCACAACTTAACAACTCTGAAATCATGACACTTCTTACAATTGATGGCATCTTAAAATTAATTGGGAGTATTTTGTTCTTTCTTACTAGTACAAAAATAATGACATTTTAGATTTGATGAAATAAGATAATTATAATTTTGTAGTATTCAATCTTAATTTGTACACTGTTTTGAGAACTATTACTCTTATTTTACTAATACAAAAACTGAGAGACACAGAAAATTTAAATGATTTCCCATTGCCATACATCAAATTAATTGCTATATTGTTACAAAAGCATTATAAAACCTTTTGCTATATGGATAAATGGACAATGCACATAGTTAGAAAATTGATATAGGAAAAAGCACAAATGAGGCTGTGGGAAAATGTTTAACAGTGTAAAAAATAGAAGTTTGGGCCAGCTGGTGGCATGGTGGATAGGAGAGCTAGATATTACATGACCAACTAGGTGTTTCAAGTCCCAGACTTGGACTCTGCAGCTTGAAAAACCCACCAGGTGCATGTTCATGAATGCTCAGAATTCCAAGAGGAGAATGGAGAAAGGACTGCACCTTGGGGATGCTTTCCACTTTCTCTCTATATATATCCGGTGAGTACATGAGCCCTATAGCTAATTTTTAAAAAGAAAAATACAAATTAAGACAATGAGGTGCTTTTTTAGATCTATTTGATTAGATTAGCACAAGAAGGAGAGAGGGAGGAAGAGAAGGAGAGAAGGAAGGAAGTTTCCTCCACATGGTTCTGTCACACCAAGATCCCCTTTCCCTAGCCCTCCAGCTCCTCAGGATTTTGGGTGCCCACATAGATAGAGGGCATGTTTTCAGGCCTACCTGGGGAACAAACCTATAGTCCACCTTGTGGCTTCCAGCACTACCATCCAGTATGCTATGTCTAGGCCAACAGTACTTTCTTAATCCTACTATTCTGTCATAATTGTTTTTATTTCATCATCTAAAATAGTCACCCAATAAGTATACAATTTTATATTATTTATTTATTTTAGATTTTTGCTATAAGATACATGTGCTTATGGGAGGGAGAGGGAAGAGAGTGAGAAGTCAGAGAAGTCATCCTTGGAGGGATGACCACACTGAAATTCCTTCTCCTCCATTCTCTTTTCGGGATTTTGAGCACACACACACACACACACACACACACACACACACACACACCTGGCATGTTTTCAAGCCACTGGGTCTGAGACTTGAACCATGGATTTGGCCATATGGGATCCAGAACCTTAATCATACTACCTACTGGTCTGAGTATGTATTTTAAACAGTTTTAATACACATACAGTTTTAGAATCTGCTTTTTTAACTTCATATTATTTCATAAATACTTTTCTATTTTATTCCATAATAGTCATATTTATTATTTTAAATATCTGCCTAAGATTCCTTTGTTACCATAATCTTTTGTTCCTCTATCACTGAAGTTGTTTCCAGTTTTTTCTATTTTATTTAGTGTTCCAGCGAATATCTTTGTACACCTATTTATCTATACAGAACTTCTTTGTTCTTTTGAGTTACTTGTCTACAATAAACTCCCTGAAGTACAATTCGTAGGCCAAACAGAATGAATCATTTTTTTTCCTTTGATTTTGGTCATTGTTAAATACCTGATTATTTCCTATCTGTTTACTAGCTATTTGTCCTGTGTTTGAATTCTATTGTAGTTGTATTACTTAGTTGTAGAAATCTGAATGATTCTTATTGCTGGCTGTTAGGTTTTGGTAGACGTGAATCAGACTTTTCTAATATAAAGAACTGTCATAAAGCAGCAGGTCTGGAGGAAGTTCCCATAAATACAGTAGGAACATTTTATAGGTTTCTGTGGGGATTCTGTAACTGTACAGTGGAAAAATCTGTTCTACAGGAGTTTAGGGCATAATATGCCTCTCATTTAGCAGTTAAGAAAATGAAACAAAATAAAAAATGGTGTAAGAATGTTAGAGCAGTTTAAGAAACAACTACATCTATTAAATACTTAAGAAGTAGCAAATTAAAACTAATAGTTTGAGACAAATGCTTAAAGCTGAAGACCATGTATACTCTCATTGTCTCACATCTTGATTCCTTATTGGGAAATAAATTGTTCTATTTTCTTTTATACTGTGGAAATTTGTAGTGAGAAACTCATTCCTAGCCTTAGTAATATATACAGAAAATAAAGCATAGTTTCCAGTGCCAGCCCCATGACCTACTAGTTAAGGTAGCTGGATCCCACATGGCTGACCACACTATTTGAATTCTGGCTCTGGTGACTTGAAAA
Organism: Tupaia belangeri chinensis; assembly: GCF_000334495.1. Lineage (NCBI taxonomy): Eukaryota > Metazoa > Chordata > Mammalia > Scandentia > Tupaiidae > Tupaia > Tupaia belangeri. Next base: position 1,386,238 of record NW_006159514.1, read on the forward strand.
ACACACTGCCTGCACATGTGTGCACCGCAAATCCCAACAGGATGGAGAAATGGAAAAGAAAAGATTGCAACATGACCACATCCCATTGGGGTGTGCTTTCTTTATCTCCCTCTCTTGTTCTCTTTCTCTGTCTCTCTGAAGAGTGCACATGCTCTCTGACAGTTAACAAACAACAACAACAAAGCTGCTAACTCCAATGTAATTGCTCACATATGTTAAAGTAAGTTGAAACAAAAATCTATCCTAATGTCATTCATTAAGACAAGTGACACAGTTGCTTAATGCTTATTTGGGTTGTAAATTGTAGGGTTTTATTTAAATACTGGTGGTTTTCATCCGTGAAACTCCAGTTTTAGAATTCTCATTGTTCTTTCTGCAGACTCCAGTATCCCAGTTTGATCTTTCTTAAAAGAAAATAGTTTCTCACCTTTCAGTGCTGTATCTTTAGCCAGGTCACTGAACTGCACCCTCTCATATCTGATTGCATAAACATGACTTAAAATAGTACTGAGCTGTCATTCCACTCAAAGCAGCTTTCTCTGTCTCTAATGCCTTTGCTTCCCTAGACACTCAGTTGTAAGACCTTGGAATCATTTCTGGCTCTTACTCTTCTTCACTTCCAGGTCATGCCTGTACTTTTTTTCTGTTTTCCTTTGCCACCATCTTAGGCCTGGGCCTCATTTCTGCTAGACCTCTGCACAATCTAATGGGCTTTCTTCCTCTAGCCCCTTCCCAGTTGATTGTGTCTTATAAACTGCTTAATTGTTCAGCCCCACATTTAAGATCCTCTAAATTCTGACTATTACTCCACTCACATCTTCATCTACAATTACACAAGAGAACCACTCAAAATGGATTTTTTCATTGTTTTTGGTACATGCTGTCCATATTGCCAGTTTGTAATGACATTGCGTAATTGCTCCCACTGCCTCCCCCCCCACCTTCCTTTTGTTTTTTAAAGTTTATTTATTTTATTCATGATAGAGAGCACATGTATATGCATGCATGTATGAGAGAGAAGCACCTCAACAGGGGCTTGTTACGCTATAGTACTCTTCCTCCAGCCCGCCAGCCCATCAGGGTTTGGGGCATGAGCATGTGCGTGTTTTAGGTCAACCAGGTGGGCATTTGAACCCACAGTCAGCCATGTGACTTCTAGCACTACAGTTCAGTACTCTACCAACTGTGCCACAAAGACTGAGCCCACTTTTCTCTTAAACCTTCCTATTTGCCCCAGCGAATATTAATTAGCTATTCTTCCACTCATGACCACATGTACTACATTGTGTTATCATTTACTTTTTGTGTACCTGCCTGCATTAGAAGACTATAAACCCATCACAGGTAAGGATGAAGTCTTAAATCTCTCAGTGACCCCACTGCCTTGGTAAACAATAATAGACTAATTGTTGAGAAGATCAATTTTGAAGTGACAGAGTCTTGGGTTTGAATTCTGGTTCTGCCATTTCCTGATTATATGACCTTGACTAAGTTAGTAAATTTCCTTATGTGCAAAGTGAGTATAATTATAACCCCCTCACAGTGTTTTGTTTTGTTTTGTTTAGATTTTTGCCACAGGATTTGTGAGCTTGCCAGAGAAAGGGGAATAGGCAGAGTAAGAAATTGGGGCCAGCAGGTGGCATGAGGTTAAAGGTGCTGGATTTCCACATGCTCGACCACAGTTTGAGTCCTGGACCTAGTGGCTTACTTTCTCACTTTCCCTTTTTCTCTGTCTCTGTCTGGTCAAATTCAAAAATAATAATAACAATAATAGCAAATGGAATTAAATAAATGAATAATTCTTAAAAAAAAAAAAAAAAAAGAAAGAAATCACCCCACCCCCACGGGGATAGTCATGCCACAATCCCTTCTTCATTCTCTTCTCAGGAATTTGGGCATGTATGCACATGGGCTCAGCATGTCCTTCAAGCTTCTGTGTCCAAGATTCAAACCAAAGTCAGCTGTGTGGGATCTAGCACCACAACCTGCTGGCCCCCTGGTTTAGAAAGCATTAAATAAAACATACATGTATGTGATGTGCTTAGGAAACTCTCTGACATAATAAGTAGTAAATCGTAGAAATTATTTTATAGTAATTATGATCTTACTAACTGCTTGTTAATGTTTGTTAGTCATGAAAATGACACCCTTTAAGAATTTTGTAGTTTACCTCTCCTCATAAGTCAAATGACAACAAATATAATGATAATAATATTAGAGGTTTTTGTTATAGTTATATGTGGAACTTGAATGTGAAGTGTGTAAATTTTTAACTAGAAAAGTTTATTCTAAGAAATTGCTTTACTCACAGGAGAACTTCAAAAAGTTTGTGGAAAATGGAATTAAAATATGAGTTTATTTGGTACAATTTTTTTAAGTCCATGCAATCGTTTTTTCATAATATGCATTCAACCATGAACATATTAAGATTATTATTCATGGGACCAGCAGGTGGCATGATGGTTGGGGCACTGAACTGCCATGCGTCTGATAGCAGTTCAAGTCTAGGACCTGGCACTTGACTTTCTTTCTGTCTCTCTCTCTCCCTCTTTCTCTCTCTTTGGTGAGCATACATGCCCCATAGCAAATTTTTTAAATAATAAGAATAATAAATAAATTCAATAATAATTTTTAAAAGATGATTATTCATGATAAAGCACATATGTCTGTGTTCATGAAAGAGAAAGAAAAATAGAGAGGCATCCTCTATAGGGTTCAGTCAGGCCACAGTCCCCTTCCTCTAGTCCTTTAGCCAGCCAGGATCGTAGACACATGCACACATACCTGGTGTGTTTTCGAGCTGATGGACTCAGTGACTCAAACTGTCATCAGCAGGTGGCTTCTAGTTCCACAGTCCAATATACTATGAGCTATGACATACAAGGTGGGTCTCTGTAAGCTTTTTGAACACTCCCACCATAGTCTAACCTACTGCAAAAAGAGAACTTCAAACTTTGTCAAAATAAAACCAAAAACAAGTCTCTCTCTCTTTTTTGTATATTTTTGTATACAGATGTTGCTTCTATACTAAGAAAAACATTTTTTGCAACAAGAAACAATATCTTCTCATATAGGGAGAATAAATTCTAACTAAAAAATAATAGAAAATGCCAGATCTTAGAAAGGAAACCCTTTTTATATGCTATATCAAACACTGTGTCATTTAAATGTAAACAAATCCATTCATAGAAATTAAAGTACCTAGTAAGAAAAACAAAGCTAAAGTTACTTTTAAAACTGCAGGGTAAGTACAAAATATTTTAAAACTTTCATCTCTTTGAAAGCAGAGTATTAGGATACAAATATTATAAAAAGAAGTATTGAAAAACTCTTTCAGGGTGGTGTGGGAGGCCAGCATGTGGCATGGTGGTTAAGGAGCCAGACACCCACATAGCCAACTGATTCAAGTCCCAGACCTGGCGGCTTGAAACTCATACAAGGCACATGTGCACATGTACCCAAAAATCCTGAGAGGAGAATGGACGAGGACAAGGGATTGCTGCTTGACCATCCCCCCAAGGGACAATTTCTTGCTTTTTGTTTCACTTTCTCTCTCTGCATCTCTGGTGAGTGCGCACACCCTATAGCAAAAATCTCTAGGGGGGAAAAAAAAGAAAGAAAGAAAGTAAGAAAGAACTACTTGGGGCTGGTGACAGCCAGTGCTGTGGTAGTTAAGGTTGCTGCATCTCTCATAGCCAATTACAAGGTTCAAGTCCTGGACCCAGGGGCTTGAACTCTGAGCATGTGTGTGTGTGTGTGTGTGTGCACAAAGTCCCAGGAGCAGAATGGAGGAGAAAATATTATGGCATGGCCATGCTCCCTGGGGAGTGATTTCTCATTTTCCCTTTCTCTCTTTGTCTCTCTCCAGTGAGTGCATGCCCCTATAGCAAAACGAAAAAAATATTGGAGTCTAGATAGTGTTGTGGCTGTAAAATGTAATAGTCTATAAGGCTGACTCACATGGGAAGTTCCTGGTTCATGCACAAAGACCTCCCTGAGTACATTACATGCATACGACTATGATCGGGGTGGATCATGGCATCAAGATCCTATTGGGGGTTCTGTCTCTCTAGCTCATTTACTCACAGACTAAAAGAAAAGAGAATTAAAGAATGTCCTGATTATAAATAAGCAAAAAGGCAAACAAATTTAGCCCTAGATTAAGAAAACAGCAAACTGGGGTCAGCAGCTGGTATAGTGGTAAGGCAGTGGTCTCCCACTGATCTCCCACGGAGACCTGGAGTCTCAAAACTCATGCCAGGTATTTGTGCATGCATGCTAATAGTCTATAAGGCTGACTCACATGGGAAGTTCCTGGTTCATGCACAAAGACCTCCCTGAGTACATTACATGCATACGACTATGATCGGGGTGGATCATGGCATCAAGATCCTATTGGGGGTTCTGTCTCTCTAGCTCATTTACTCACAGACTAAAAGAAAAGAGAATTAAAGAATGTCCTGATTATAAATAAGCAAAAAGGCAAACAAATTTAGCCCTAGATTAAGAAAACAGCAAACTGGGGCCAGCAGCTGGTATAGTGGCTAAGGCAGTGGTCTCCCACTGATCTCCCACGGAGACCTGGAGTCTCAAAACTCATGCCAGGTATTTGTGCATGCATGCCCAAAATCCCCAAAGGAGAAGGAATTGAAGCATGTCCAGAACCCTGGGAGGTGATTTTTCACTTTCTCTATCTTTCCGGCAAACACATGTGCCCCATAGCATAAATCTCTCTCTAATTAATTAATTTTTTAAAAATAGCAAGCCATATTGGCGCCCAAATAATTATGCTGCAGAGAGTTCTGGGGATATTACTTCAGCAGCTATTTTCCAAAGGTGCTTGGGGCTTGCAGTACAACCAGATTTAAACAGAAGAATCGTAGGAGTTTCAGGGCTGCAGTAGCACCGTCAGTGGGAATATCTGACACAGTATATTCATTCGGCATGTAATTAGTCTGTATCATTTGCCTTTGGCTAATTTAGAATGAAAAAATATAGTCTTTTGTCACTTTTGTTCTGTCATCTTCCATTACAAAGCATGTTTATAGTCTTTTTTTTTATTATTATTTTTTTAAAGGTTTTTGCTGCAAGGCATGTGCACTTGCTGGAGAGACAGACAGAAAGCAAGAAATCACCCCAGGGGGGGGAATAATCATGCCACAATCCCTTTTCCTCTCAGGACTTTGGGCACGCATACACATGTGCCCAGCGTGAGTTTCAAGTCACGGGACTCAAGCAGTGGTCATCCATGTGGGAGTCCAGCGATGTAAGCATTACACCATCTGCTGGTCCTTATAGTCTTTTTATTTTTAATAGGGATCATATGCAATGGTCTAAAGAAGAAGAAGAAGCAGCCAGAAAAAAAGTAGAAGAAAACTCAGCTGTGCAAGTCCTTCTGGAAGAACAAGGTAACCAATTCTATGATGTAGCTTCTAGAGTTGGGCTTTTTTGTTTGTCCTTGTTCCAATTGGTAGAATCCCCCATTATTCCAGTATAGTGAGACCAACCTTAGTGAAATTAATTATAGATTCACCTTATAATCTATCTTTCAGGAGTTATATTAATGTTATTACTTCTCTGAGAGATCCACACATGGGTGGCATTAAACATGATTTTAAAATTTTCCTCTTGTTATACTGCTTTTAGTATGCTATTGTTCATTTCACTTGCTAGGAACTTTGAACTAATTCATAAACTTTGAGTAAAGAAAGTAAAGTCCCATCAAAGTTTTGCTGGTCTTTTATGAAAAACATAATGTTTTAGAAAGGATTTAAGGCATTTTTCTTGGAGGCCTTTATAGTTTAATTTAGATAAGGCCTTACCAACATTCATAAAGGGCTTTTAGAAAATTAGCCTACGCTACTATCAAACACACACACACACACACACACATACACACACACACAATGTCAAGTGTTAATAAGGGTGTGGAGAAACTGGAATCCTTGTTCACTGTTGGTAGGATTGTAAAATGGTGCAGCTGCTATAGAAAACAGCAGCAGGGAGGTTCCTCCAAAAATTGCATACCCATGTTTATTGTAGCATTATACACAATTGCTGAAACATGGAACCAACCTAAGTGTCAAAAAAATGATCACTAGGTTGAAAAGCTGTGACATGTGTACATTGTGGAATATTACGCTGCTGTAAGAAATAATGAGATCTTGGAACCACCAGACATAATGGCTATGTCGCTGAACTCCCATGTAGTGGACCACAGTTCGAGTCTCAGACCTGGTGGCTTAAACTCACGCCAGGCATGTGTGAATGTGTGCCCAAGATTCCGAGAGGAGAATGGAGGAGAAGGGATTGCAGCATGGCCATCCCCCCCAGGGGCGATTTCTCACTTTCTGTCTCTCTGTCTCTCTCCGTATTTCTGGCTAGCAGGCGCACCCTATAGCAAAAAAAAAGTCTCAAAAACAAAAAAAGTGACAAATGTTGTATGATTCCATTTAATGAGTATCTAAAGCAGTCAGATTCATAGGACACAAAGTAGAATGGTGGTTACCAAGGGCTGGAGAAAGGGGGATGGGGAAAAAGCTGTTTAATGGATATGCAATTGTGGTTTGGCAAGGTAGAAACATTCTGTTTCACAATGATGTGAACGTTACTTAACCCAACAAACTATACACTTAAAAACGGTTAAGATGGAGAGAGGCTGTCACACCAGTGATGGAGAACTGCTCCAGCAACAGTGGCAATCGTGGGGTTGGTGGTGCTGGTGCAGCTCAGCACTGGGGCATGAGGGCCATGCAGGCCTGAGGCATCTGCTCAGATTGGTGATCAGTTCAAGAATCTTGAAAGGGACACAGGCTAATCGGGGGAGTCAGTGGGACCTTTGGAAAGAGAGATCATGCTGAAGAGGAATAATACTTCTAATTGCAGACTTGCAGCTTTGAAGAAAACGCCATAAAAATGAGAGCATTCATTATAAGGAGATTGGCGTCTGCAGAAATAAATGCAGCAATACAAAGAGAGAATTAAAAAACTAAAATGTGATCGTTAATTAATCAATTAATGTAATAATGTGATAATTAATGTAATTGAATGCACAAAGTTCCCCATAGGATGGCACATACCATTGCCCACTTCTTTGTAGACATAGTTCTGGTTTATTAATATTGGTCAGTGTGCCACCAACAATGGGAAAAAAAATTGTCAGTGGGGAAAAAAAATTGGTTAAGATGATAAATTTATATTATTTGGTTTTTTTAACCACAATAATAATTTTTTTTAAAGCACATTTTTAAAAAAAGAGGAATTGGTTTATCTACTCACCACATAGCTGGGAATCCATAGATACTGCCCAACCCCTACATTCTCTAGATAGGATTTTCTTCTTTATTTTTCTAAAAATGATTTCTTCTTTTGAGTAAGTTGGTTCTTTTTTAAAACATAGTTTATTGACTTGCCAAATAGATACAGAAGTTTATACAACTCATAAATGAACTCTTAGAAAGTTCAGTGAATCGGAACCAGCAATAGGTGTAATGGCTATGTCATTGGACAAAAAAAAAAAAACCTCTCCAAAAAAAAAGTTCACTCAATGTCATAAAGTGAATATACCTATATAAACAGCACCCACATCAAGAAACAGAATGTGGGACCAGCAGTTAGTGTAATGGCTATGTCTCTGGACTCCCATGTAGTCGACCACAGTTCGAGTCCCAGACCCAGTGACTTAAAACTCACGCCTGGTGCGTGTGCATGCGCACCCAAGATCCCGAGAGTAGAATGGAGGAGAAGGGATTGCAGCATGGACATCCCCTCTGGGAGGTGATTTCTCGCTTTCTGTCTCTCTCTGTTTTTCTGGCGAGCGCACGCACCCTATAGTAAAAACCTCTCCAAAAAAAGAGAAACAGAATGTTACCAGTCTCCAGAAGTTTCTTCATGCTCCTTCCCAATTCCAATATTCTCTCCCACCTCTGAGATTCCCTCAAAGAGCAAACATTATTCTGGCTTTTAATATCACAGATTAGTTTTCCAGGACAACTTTCTTCTGGACCTTGGTCATCATCATTTCTCAGTCAGTTTTAGCAATGTTGATATGATCATTAGATGGAGAGCAAGGGTCAGCAAACTATAATCGTTGGACCTAATCCAGCTGACTGCCTGTGTTTGTAAACGAAGTTTTACTGGAACACAGACATCCTCATTCGTTAACATTATATATGTTCGCTTTTGAGTATAACTACACAGTTGAGTAGTCGCAATAGATACTATTTCGTGGTCCACAAAGACTAAAATACTACCTGAAACTTCACAAAAAAGATTTTCAACTCTGGACCACCAGGTTAAGGCAGCTGAATCCCATATGGCTGACAGCACAGTTGAAGTCCCAGACCTGGTAACTCAAAAAACACATCAGATGTGTGTATGGGTGTACCCAAATTTGCAAGAGGAAAATGGAGGAGAAGAAACTGTGGCATGACCATCTTCCCTGGGAGTGCTTTCTTACTTTTCCTTCTTTTTCTCTCTCCAGTAAGCATACATTCCCTATAGCTTTTTTTTTTTTTTTTTGGAGAGGGCATACATTCCCTATAGCATTTTTTTTTTTTTTGGAGAGGTTTTTGCTATAGGGTGCGTGCACTTGCCAGAAAGACAGAGAGAGACAAAGAGACAGAAAGCAAGAAATCACTCCCCAGGGGGATGGCCATGCCAAAATCCCTTCTCCTCCATTCTCCTCTCAGGATCCTGGGCATGCACGCATGCGCGCCTGGTGTGAGTTTAAGCCCCAGGGTCCAGGACTCAAACCACAGTCGACTACATGGGAGTTCAGCGACATAGCCATCATGCCAACTGCTGGTCCCCCCATAGCAAATTTTAAAATAATGATAATAATAAAGTTTTCAATGCCTAAGATAAAAATTTGTTTCTAGATTGGTCAGCAGTCTTGAAACTCCCACGGAAAGATGTTAACATTCCTCTGTATATATCAAGCATAGTAAAAAACAAACAAGCAAACAAAAAACACTCACTAATCCCACTGTTACTTAACCATTATTCTAGCAGTTTACATCTACAATTGAAGCTGAAGTTTGAAGCAAAGCTAATTGCGGACACTGAGTTAATAAGACAGCCATCATTAGCTACCCTTAACCAGAGAAGGGGGCCATTCTGACCTGTCTTGCCACTCCAGTATCATTGATAGCCTGGCTTATTGTCTGTTGTCATTTGCTATTCCTTAGTGCTAGTGACAGCATGTTACAGGGAGAGCCATCGCGCATTTCTGCTAGGAATCACAGACCTGCTAGTCTGCAGGGAGGGTGGACAGGAAAGAAGAATACCTGATTCACAAGTAAATCGTTCTATTTTTATGAGGCCCAACCGTGCCGTCCCAGAGTAGAATACGGCCAGCGAGTGTTGAGGTTGGATCGGAGAATGCATACCAGTCGCAGTACTGCTTACGAATCAGCCAGAATTGCATTCCTCTGCAGGAACTCTGTCACCGTTTTGGAGGAAGTCTTACTTTGCTTCTTTGCCAGCAGCTGTGCAGACATATTTTCCACATTACTCAAGCTTCTGTTAGTGGCCACCTGGATGTGACAGAGAGTCAAGTCTGAATCAAATGAAAAGTTATTAGTCATCCTAATTCATTTCCAGGAAGTTAAAAATTATTCACACTGTATTTCCTGATAATATGAAAAAATAAAAAAATTTTTGCCCTCTTTTGAATATTTGTGAACATAAATAGATGAGCAGTTGATAATGTTCCCTTAAAGTGCTCTGTGCTGGCTTTCTATTTTGTCCTATTTATGTTAACAATGAACTTGAGTGAAGCTAATGAGAAGGTTATTTTAGGGCCTTGAAAACTGCAGTAAAGGAAAATGACAGTTCCCACAGAACCATTGCATGACTGAAATAGAAAGGTGGGGACTGGCCTCGCTATAGAAACAAGAAAAGCAGTCAGGAGAGAGCTGATGGTACCACTTTGAAGGGTTTGATTTGCTTATTAGTCTGTCCAGTCTCTTTCTGAGTAAGTTTTCTGGCTGCTGTGTAGACACAGAACAAAAGATTCCATTTCAAAATGACTCAAAAAGGTAAAGGTTTCTGCTGGGCCCCCTTTGCCTTCCCTCTGTAGCACGGCTCAGTACACTGGGCTTCATGTATGTCTGGGGACCACCGCAGAGAGAGAGCACATTATGAGGGTGACTGTCTTACAGAATTTAAGCAAGGTTTCACAGAGTAGGAACTGAGATTCCCAGGAGGGTGACAAAGGAAACAAACTTTTGTTCTGAGGATCTATCCTGAGTGACAGGATATTACAAAGAGAGCCACCCATGCTTTTCTGCTAGGGATCATAGATCTTCCAGTCTTCAGAAGCCTTGGCTGAGGCTTCTAATCTGATATTTAATGTCTCCAGTGAATATAGGTCAAGGTAAATAGATCATTTAAAAGCTCTAGCCCCTAACTGCGAGAATCTGAAGGATGCCTCGACCTGGTTCTTCTGCTTGTGCCTCTCTTATCCGCCATCTTTTCTTATCTAGGAGAGTCCTAAGTCTTTGAAAGAGGCAATTTTCTCCATCACGGACAACTCCATATGCAGAGTATTTTACTGTTTAGTGATCTTATCTCACTATTTTAATGTCACTGAAAGGAAATACAGGTTGTTCTCCCATGCCGGCCAACCCTCTGGCACATTTCTCCTGGTCTGTGTGTTGGACTCTCCCGTCACACCCATTTCCCATTTCTCACCTATTGTCTCAGCTGCTGGTGAGAACCAAAGTCAGGAAACACCCTCACAATCTGAAAATAAAAATTGATGCATCACAAATAATACTTTTTTGCTACAGGATGTCATTAACATATATAGCATCCAGGCTCTTGTTAGCAATATTTCTTTCAATTAGGTTGCCCTGATTAATGATTTTTAATTTATATTTCCTTGTCATGATTTCTTTACAATTTTATTATAGCTCTTTTTTTTTTTAAGAGCAGGTTAATTCAGAGAAATGAGAAAGATATAGTGGCAGTTTTTGAGTTAACATCATTATATTTTATAATTTCCTAAAAGCATCTCCAGTGTGTTATATCTCAGCTGGTTATTTAGCAAATGTAATGGGTTTCTGAAACTTAATAACAAAAACAGCTGCTATTTTTACTTTAAAATATTATTGTAAATAACTACCTAAGGTAAATTATTTGTGCCAGGCAAAATAATAATAAGAGTTTCACTGTTGGGCCAGTCCTGTGGCCTAGTGGTTAAGGGAACCAGATCTCACAAAGGCAGCTACACGGTTCAAGTCCCTACCTGGATGAATGGAGAAACATGCTGAGCACACGTGCATGCGTGCCCCAGATCCCAACAGGATAGAGAAATGGAAGAGAGGGATTAAGGCATGACTTTTTCCCTCTTATCTTTCTTTGTCTGTCTCTCTTTTTGTCTGGCAAGTGCATGTTCCATGTTCTCTCTGGCAAGATTTAAGAAAAAAAAAAAGAGTTTCACTGTACCTTACTTTATGTACCTTACCACTTGAGAGAATGTTCTATGTGAAAAAAAACAAATGAAAGAACTAAAAGCTATGTGCTAATAAATTTAGGGTGCTTGTTTATAAGTTGACTGGTTTAAAATTTATGCTGTGCTCTCTCAGAAATATGTTGTTGTTGTTGTTGTTTTTCCTTGAGAGAGATTTTTGCTATAGGACACATGTGCTTGCCAGAGAGACAGAGAGACAGAAAGCAGAAAATCATCTCCCAGGGGAGATGGCCATGCCACAATCCTTTCTCCTCCATTCTCCTCTAAGGATCTTGGGCATGCACACATATGTGCCCAGCATGAGTTTCAAGCTGCTGAGTCCAGGATCAAATCACGGTCCATCACATGGGAGTCCAGCACCTCAACCACTATGCCACCTGGTGGCCCCCAGAAATGCACTTTTAATTTCATAACTTTAAAAGTTTATTTTTATTAGACAATGAACTTTATCAGTGACATGTGGGAATTTCCAAATTTAAGAGCTCAGGTATTTGTGTAATTGATGTGCAAAAATAACTCTAAATTGCTTTTTGTTACATGGCAACTTGAGATCAATTTTTTTTTTCTTTGTTTTAGGTTTTTGTTTTTTGTTTTTTTACCATAGGGTGCGTGCAATCACTGGAAAGAGACCAAGAGAGAAGGAAAGTGAGAAATCACCCCCCCCCCAGGGGGGATGGCCACACCTCAGTCCTTTCTCCTCCACTCACCCCTCAGGATTTGGGGCATGCATACATGCTTGGCATGTTTTTCAAGCCACTGGGTCTGGTACTCAAACTGCAGTCATCCATGTGAGATCCACTGCCTTAACACCATGCCACCTGTTGGCCTTGAAATAAATTTTTATAATTTATATTAATCATATCATATATGTCAAATACAGAAATGGTTTAATTCAGTTTCTTAGTTATGATATTGAGTGTGATTCAGAGTGAATTCTGAATTTTAGAATATGGGTAGTATACTATATTCCTTCTTTCTTTCAGCAGTATTAAATTTAATAAGTGAATAATTGAGCAGTTGTTTCATCTGGCTATGGTTAAACAGATCACTATGTTCCTTTTACTGCCACTAGCACAGAGTAATTAACTCTGAAATCAGCAACCTAGGAAAACAAAAACTATTCCTCCAAGAAAAATATATAAGTAATACATCTGTTTATAAGAGCAGTTAGACAAGGTCAAATCGGGGCAATCCCTACACTATATTCTTTTATCATTATTGACCCGAAGTTGTAGTGCATTAGCTATAGGCTGAGACTAAATTTTTCACTCGTGGTCAAGAGAAGTAACACCTCCTTTTCCCTATTATCACAGATACTCTTGCAATTCAGAAAATTAAATCATACACTGAAGATGTTTGTTGACTCTTAATCATAATTCTGATGAGTTTGATTGAGCTCTTGTGAGGTCTCAGAAGCTACCATATATTACTGGTAACTATGGAGTTGTCAATACTGACTAGAGATACACAGGGTCCTCAGAAAGTTTGTGAAAAAAAATTGAAATAAAAATAAAACTTGGGGCCAGCAGGTGGTGTGGTGGTTAAGGGCACTGGACTCTGACATGGCCAACTGTGGTTCAAGTCCCGGACCAGGTGGCTTGCTTTTTTACTTTCTTTCTCTCTCCCTCACTCTTACTCTCTCGCTCTCTTTCTCTCTTTCTCTTCCTGTTCCTCTCTGGTCAAATTAAAATAAGTAAATAAAGGTAAATAAGATAATTTTTAAAAAATAATTTTAAAAATATAAAACTTCAGGGGCTGGTAAGTGGCATAGTGGTTAAGGGCACTGGACTCCCACATGGCTGACTGTGGTCTGCGTCCCAGACCTGGTGGCTTGCTCTCTCACTTTTCCCCTCTCTTTCTCTTAATCTGTCCCTCTCCAGTCAAATATAAATAAATAAAGTTAAATAAAATAATTCTTTAAAAAATAAAACTTTAAAGACTATACTTTCAGTGATCATTTCTATAGTCTGTTACTAGAGAAGATTCTCTGATTGTGTAGAGCACTGAAAACCATGGGGAAGAGGCATAGCGTTCTCTTCTGAGCATGAAGTTGGCACTTGGTGTTGATTTTTATAATTTCATTTACTGTTGATGATCATTCTTCTCTCCCAGCAGAAGAGTAAGAGGGAGAGAATGCAGTCTGAGTAGAAAAAAGAAAGAAAGAAAATAAATAAATAAATAAATATTTATTTCTTAACATAAGGTCCATCAAGTTGAAGACGCTCTTGTGATGATACCAGCCATTTAGTCCATCCTTAAAGAATTGAGGTTCCTAGGAATTTGACCATATCAATACAGTTTATTTACATTATTATTGGAAAAAATACAGATTTCCTTTAAAGAACTTTTAAGATTAGGAAACAAAAAGAAGTCAGAAAGAGCCAAATCAAGAGCATAAGGTGGATACCAATGAGTTCCCATCAAAAGTCTCATAAATTAGCCTTGTTTGATGAGAGAAAACAGCCAGAACATTGCTATGGTGGAGAAGGACCCTCTGGTGAAGCTTTAGCAGGGTTTTGTTTTTTTGTTTGTTTTTTTGTTTTTCCAAAGTTTTAGCAAACTTTCTCAAGACACTCATAAATAAGTAAATGTTATCATTGTTTGGGCTTCTATAACGTTGCAAACAGAATGCCTTGAGGGTCTCAAAAAGCTGTTGCCATGACCTTTATTCTTGAGAAATCTGCTTCTGCTTTGACTGGACCACTTCCACTCTTGGCAGCAATTGATTTGATTGTACTTTGTTATCTGGATCCTACTGGTATACCCATGTAGCATCTCCTCTTAGAGTTTTTGAAGTATCTTGATCTCACCTGATGAAAATTTCTTCTAAAAGCTCTGCTCTTTTCTGCAGCTGATCTGGCTGGGCATAAGAGTTTGGGCACCCATTGAGCAGAAAGTTTGTTCAACTTTAATTTTTCAGTAAAAATTGTGTAAGCTGAACCAATTGAGAGGTTTATGGTGTTGGCTATTGTTACTGCTCTTAATTGTCAGTCCTCTTCAATTAGCACATGAACAAGATTAATTTTTACCTTACCAATTGATGTGGATGATCTACTATTGGCTGGCATCATCTTAAACATTCTCATTTCTTCCTAAAATGAGTTACCCATTCGTAAATGACTGATTCCTTTGGACATTGTCCTCATACATTTTTTTTAAAAAACTCATCAGTGATTTCACCATTCTTCTATCCAAACTTCACCATAAATTAGATCTTTGTTCTTGCTTCAATTTCAGCAGAATTCATGTTGCTCTGACAGGGGCTCTTTTTAAACTGATGTCTTATCCTTCATTGTACTTCAAACTAAGATCCTGTTCAAATGTAACAAATTAGCATGAGTTTATTTTGGTGCAAAATATTTTGTAATCCAGTCATACTTTTTCCTAATATATATTTTCCATATGTTTTTTTGATGACTCCTTGTACTGCTGAAGGTACAATTTTAGAAAGCCAGCAGATATATGGTGGTTAAGGCGCTGAACTCCCACATGGCTGACCACTATTGGAGTCCCAGACCCGCTGGCTTAAAAATCACTGGATACATGTGCATGTGTGGCAAAAATCCCAAGAGGAGAATGGAGGAGAAGGGATTGTGGCATATCCATCTTTTCTGAGGAATTATTTCTCACCTTCCCTTTCTCTGTCTCTCTCCCAGGAATCCATGAACCCTATGGTAAAAACTTAAAAGGAAAACAATACAAAACAAAACAAAAAAAAACCTTTCAACCCACTGGTGCCCCTTCTCTCTTTTGCTTCTATTTCCTAAACCCCTCTATCATAGAGCATTTTATGTTCTGACTGCTCATCATAATTTCTCCATATAACTTTACATGTTAGTATTTTATATTACTCAAAGAATGGAATATTTCTGATCTGTTTTAGTGAACTCCAATTGGCATTATTTTTAAAATTTACTTATACTGATTGTATATCACACTGAGGTTTTGATTTCAAGTTGGTGTCTCATAATTGAGAGGAAGATAAGAACAAGAAAAACAGATGACTTTTAGAGAGAATTTAGAGTGGGATAATATTGACTTTGAATTAAAAATTCAGTGTTGTGTAGTTAGTAAGAGCACAGGCTTTAGAGCTTGACAGAATTGGTCCCAATCCTGACTCTGCTCTTACTAGCTGAGTGACCTTGGAGAAATGTTTAAATCACCAAACACCCCCCACAGGGCTTCAATTTCTTTACCCATGAATTGGAATAACATTGTCTATATGAGATATATTAGGATTAAATGGGGGGGGGGAATCCAAGCAAAGTATTTGACTTTAATGCCTGGCACATAACAAATACCCAGTGTATATCAATAGTGTTATTGTGGGATAACAGTGTTATTGTAGACGCATGACCATTCCCCCCCACCCTGGGGGGGTAATTTCTCACTTTCTGTCTCTGTCTCTTCAGCAAGCACACATGCCCTATAGCCAAAATTTCTCTTTAAAATAAATAAATAATTAAATATTGTATAGTCTTGGCTTGAATTCTAATACTTGGTATGTTTGGTACCTGAATCAGATTGTAGTCACATTACTATAGATTCATTTTCTTTATAAACTGTAAAAATTAAAACAGTTATTCAAGTTCATGTTTAAAGCAAGATTTTGTTGTTTGTAGAACTGATAATGTTTATTATCCTCCATAAATTCACACTGCAGGCAGCCACATGGGATCCTGCTCCCAGGCATTGCACTTAACCCTGCATTTCAAGGCGAGTTCCTCTTAATATAATTATCCTTTATTTTAGAATTGTTACATGGTTACCCTGTTTTGACCTGCATGGTTTGCTTGGTCGTTCCCATGTTGTTGGACATTTGGATTATTTTCCACTTTTTCCTATCTAAATAGAATTGCTATGTACATCTTTTTATCAGGTTACTCCCCTGCTCCCCCCAACCCTACCTCAAATAAATTCCTAGGGGAATATTCTGATGAATTAATCAAGGTACTTTTTATATTTGTATTATATTCTATTTACTTGTAATTAGGCTCAACCTCACTTCACAAGTTGCCTGCTATTGGAAACCCAAATACTAGAGATTTGACTAAATGTAGGTCTGCTAGGTGGCTGTTTTATATTGGTAAGAAATCTTTTACTTCCACGCATTATTTACAAAGAGCATTTTTTTTTTTTTTTTGAGATTTTAACTTTGTTTTCTTTATTCCTAATAGAGCACATGCACAAGTGGTGAAAGTGAGCTAGGGAGATGTGCGTTGGATCTGGTCATGCCACAGTTCCCTTCCTCGGTCTTTCAGCCTTTCAGATATTGGGCACTGGTGTATGTCCTATATTACAAAGAGAATTATTAGGGTAAAGGAAGAAAAGAAAGTTCTAGAAGACCCTAGAGAAATCTGAGTTTTTTAATTTCTCCTGAGTATGATTTTCAGAATGTTGTTTTGTTTTCTTACACAGTTAATCAGGTGTACTTAGGTTTTTAAAAGTAGAACTAGAACTATTTTAAAGATAAATATACATTTTTGGGGCTGGCAGGTGGTATGGTGGTTAAGGGCACTGGACTCCCACATGGCCGACCACGGTTTGAGTCCCAGACCTGGTGGCTTGCTTTCTCACTTTCTCTCTCTCTCTCACTCTCACTCTGTCCCTCTCTTGTCAAATTAAAATAAATAAATAAATAAAATTCCTTTAAGAAAAGATAAATATACATTTTTAGGCTAACCATAAACAGGCTTCCTTCCATTAGTGCAGATGTGAGCATACTTTGGACTTAATGTCACATAGTTCTTTTGTTACAGAGATCCACTTTCATTTCTTAAACCTGAAATACAGATGGGAGATGGGAGTTTCTGTCTTTATGGCAGTCCTGCTACCAGATATAAGTCAGCCTGATGGGAAGGAAGTCTTGTGACCAGATGGGTGGAGATCCATGGTACAAAGCCATAAAGATAAAATGGAGAGTGGAAAGGAAAACTAAAAGGAACTTCAGCACAGAGCTCTATTATAAAGATAAACTTGACTACAGGCCACTGCTTATTCTGAGGGTAGGCGGTTCTTTACAATTCTGAAGGAAATGAGTCCTTTAGGTTCAGCTTTAGTTTATTTTGGAACAGATAATAAATTTACATGGATTGAAATGCAAATAAAATTACTTCTTCAAACTTGGTTCCTTGGACACCTTTTTAGTCACCTAGAAGCAAGCAGTATTGTTAGTTATTTGATTATCCTTCCAGAATAATTTTGTACATATACTAGTATATACATATATGTACATGTATACATATGTTTCTGTGTGTGCACATACATGTATTTTTCTTCTTTTAATGAATGTTTGCATAATAAAAACACTTTTCTACACTTTGATTTTTCACCTAATACTAAGATCTTAGATATTATTCTGTATCCATAGAAAGTTTTTTTCCTTCTTTGGAATGGAAATGCCATGTTGTTTACATTGGGTAGAAGTAATTACTTAATCCATGGATTAAGTCTAGGGATTCGTTCTTTTACATAATAGCACTCAAGATATGTTTGTTGAATGAATGAGGAAGGAACTGAATTATTCTATTAATATAAGGTACAGCTAAAAAGAAGCAGAAAGTAAGAATTGCCTGAAGCCCTGAGACTATTGACCTAACTGACCCTGATCCTAGGATCCAAGGATGACACAAAATGTGTACCTGTTTTAAGAAGGCATCAGGGGGCTGGCAGGTGGCGTGGTGATTCAGGTGCTGGATTCCCATATGGCCAACCATGGTTCAAGTCCTAGGCCTGGTGACTTGCTTTCTCACTTTGCCTATCTCTGTCTCTTTCTGGTCAAATTAAAAAAAATAATAGTAAATAAAAATAAAATTAAAAATTTTAAAAAAGAAAAGAAAAGAAAAAGGCATCACAAATTCTTTTAAGACTTTAGAAATCTCCAGGAGTCAGGAGATGTGGTTCTGTTCCTGTTATGACAGGCTCTCAGACCCAGAACAAGTTGGTTCAGCTCTTTTATTCAAATGCAAAAAGGGGGTCAGACTAGATTTTAATGGAATTTTCTAGCTATAAAATTATGTTGTTTATAATCCTGTAGTTCCTTGTCTGATCAGACTGGAATTTACATATTTGTCATGTTGAAACTATATTTGTAGAGACAAAACAATAAGGTGTCTTTTCTCTGCTGTAATAAGGAGCCACACAGGTTATTGGTAAAATATAAGTGTTAAGGTTTCAAGATTAGGTCCAGTCTTAGTGGCGCAAGTTGAAGGGCACTGCTGCATGGTAGCTAAGGCTGTATAGGAGGCCTGGATTCAATTCCCAGCTCAACCTAATGGACCAGGTGTGGTGGCACGCACCTATGATCCTAGCTATGTGGGAGCGTGAGGCAGGAGGGACTGCCATCTGGCAAAATCTTGTCAAGAATACCTACTCTGTCTCCTCCCATTCTCTCATTTAAAAGAAAAGAAAAGAAAAAAACCAGTGTTGGTGGCGTAGGTAGTGGTAGACTGAACTATAGTGCTGGAAGCCACATAGTGGATTGTATTTCCCACAAATTAAGTAAACCTGAAAACACTCTGAGCCCAGACATGCCCATGAACCTGACAAACTAGGGCGCCAGGGAAAGGGAATCACAGCATGACTACCTCATCAAACTTACCTCGCTTTCTTGAATAGAATAAACTTGAAAAAACAGATTCTAAGATTAAACTGTAGAAAGTAGTTTACACAAATTTATTGGCCAAACTATTAAGACATAAATAGGTTTATGAGAGTGGGACTAAGCATTCCATACATTGGGACCAGCAGGTGATGTGGTGGTTGGGGTGCCGGACTCCCACATGGCTGATCCTGGTTCAAGTACTGGACCTGGAAGTTTGCTTTCTCTCCCTTCTCTTTCTCTCTCTGTCTTTCTCTGGTGAGCCTACATTCCCTATAGCAATTTTTAAAAAATAATATAGATAAAATTAGATAAATCTTTTTTTTTTTTTTTGGAGAGATTTTTGCTATAGGGCGCGTGCGTTTGCCAGACTGACGGAGAGAGATATTAGAGACAGAAAGCGAGAAATCATCCCCCCAGGAGGGATGGTCATACCACAATCCCTTCGCCTCCATTCTCCTCTCGGGATCTTGGGCACGCACGCACACTCGCCCGGCGTGAGTTTTAAGCCACCGGGTCCAGGACGCAAACCGCGGTCGACTACATGGGAGTCCAGTGACATAGCCATTACGCTAACTGCTGGTTCCCTAGATAAATCTTTTTAAAAATAATCCCACACATTCATACTTTTTGAGAGAATTAAACTGCCATCTTTTTTTTTTTTTTTTTTTTTTTTTCTATAGGGCTTGTACGCTCTCCAGAAAGAGACAGAGAGAAAGAAAGCGAGAAATCACCCCCCAGGGGGATGGCCATGCTGCAATTCCTTCTCCTCCATTGTCCTCTCGGGATCTTGGGCACACTGGGTCTGGGACTTGAACTGCGGTTGACTACACGGGAGTCCAGGGACATAGCCATTACACCAACGTCTGATCCCATAAACTGCTATCATTTTAACCTTTTAGTAGCTAAATAAAAATTATTTTAATATTAAAGTCATTTAGTAGTCATCATAATTGTTATAAATGATAACTAACATGTAAGAAATAATATTAGAATAGTAGCTAATCATAATATAATTCATAATAAAATACATTTTATTTTCTCTTCATTTTAGTTAAGTATGAGAATGAAGCCAGTAAATACTGGGACACATTTTACAAGATTCATAAGAATAAGTTTTTTAAGGACCGTAATTGGCTGTTGAGGGAATTTCCTGAAATTCTTCCACTTGATCAAAAAACTAAAGAGAAGACTGGAGAATCATCATGGGATCATATGAAAACTAACGCTGCAAATTGCTTCTCGAGAATGTATTGCCCACCTATGACTGAAGGAGAGAATCACTGTAAGAAAAGTTCTGACTCCTCAGATGGTCAAAGCAACACAAGACCTGATTTTTCCAACCTACACTTTGAAGGACACAGAAAAGGACCTCTGAAGACTGAGTTGTTTCCTGGTAGCAATGCCATTTTCAGAATACTAGAGGTATTTTATTCAAGGGAAAAAGATGAGTAATGACAAATACTTCTTACAAGTCTCACATTGGGGCCAGCAAGTGGTGAGGTAGTTAAGGCACTCACCTGGCCAACTGCGGATCAAGTCCCAAACCTTCTGAGTTGAAGGTCCCATACATGTGCGTGTGTGCAAAATAAATAAGTAAATAAATAAATAAACTAGGAGAATGGAGGAGAAGGGATTGTGGAGTGGCAATCGGCCCAGGGGGTGATTTGTCACATTATCTTTCACTCTTTCTCTGTGATGAGTGCACATGCCCTGGGGCAAGAACCTTAAAAAAAAAAAGCCATACTGTTTCATTAAAGGTCCATGTTTTTTAGATGGAAAATTATCAGATCTAACTAAATAAATCTTTGGTATGTTTTTATGAATAAGTAATATTTCAGGGACTCATATCTTTAATCATTCAAGTTATAGTGCAGATTTAAATTTCATTTTCATTGCTTTTTTTCTTTTGAGAGGTTTTTGCTATAGGGCGTGTACACTCTCCAGAGAGACAGAGAGAGACAGAAAGCGAGAAATCACCTCCTGTGGGGGATGGCCACGCCGCAATCCCTTCTCCTCCATTCTCCTCTCAGGATCTTGGGCACGCACACAGAC